>NW_019154098.1:37872306-38345390 GCF_002288905.1 Enhydra lutris kenyoni | reverse complement strand
CACCTCTATCATTTATTGGCTATTTGTCGCTATGTGCTGTGTACCTCAAGTATTCTGTGTGTGTGTGTGTGTGTGCACCTCTATCATTTATTGGCTATTTGTCGCTATGTGCTGTGTACCTCAAGTATTCTGTGTGTGTGTGTGTGTGTGTGTGTACCTCACGTATTCTTAACAGGGAAATGGGAATGTTAATAAATACCTACTTCATAGGGTTATTGAAGATCAGCTATGTTAATATAGAGGTCATTTTTCATAAATAAATTTCTGTGCATATAATTAAAATATTAAATGCTTTTATTGGGTGCTCATTAGTGTCAGGCACTGTTTTAAGGGTGGTGTATCATTTTAGCATAGTAACTCCATTATGAAACAGGAACTTTGTTTTTTAAAAAAGTTGAAAGTAGTAATTGTTATGTGATCCATAACACATATGTAAGATGAAGCAGAACTTGAAGTTCTCAGCTTTATCTACATCTAAAGATTTGTGAGAGAATGTACATTTATGTTTTATGTTTAAATAAAATGTTTAAGGTACAGTTATGACTTCTCGATTTAACTGATTATATTTTCCCATCTACTAAAATACTACTCATAGTATCAAGCAGAGCTGTAGTTCTCTCTCTCTGTGGCTCCTTACTTCAGCTGTCTCTGAGGGAACTCAGTCTAAGAAGGGAGGGTCATCCAGATTTTCTGCTGAACCAAGACTGCTATCAAGATACCATTCAGGGGTTTGAAAAGAGTGAATTTTCTGCCCACTAGTATCCTTACCTGGCTATTGCTCCATAGTACCCAGTCAGATTACTAGGACAATCCCCAGTTACAAAATTTTAGTCATTCCTGGTGCTTCATATTAGCATTTCAGTATTTTGATGCCGAATACCAGTAAAAATTAGGCCATTTGAATAACATGATGAAAAGATCTTAATTTGTCATGTAAAAGCAGCTAAGAAAGAGAAGAGATAGAGAAAGCCTGATTATTTCGCAAAATCGATGCTAGGGACAATGGACATACATCTCCAGTCTGGTTCAGATTTCCTTGTAATTCATACTGTTCTTTAACTTCATTACTCCCTGAATTTTCTCTGTAGTGGTATCACCATTAAAGAAATTGAAGTGTCATTAAGAATGAAGAATATTTTAAATATTTTAAATATTTTGAAATCTCTTGCATTCTAGGATCAGTGAATCCAAAAGTGAAACTCTAGTAGTAATAAGATTTTGAAGCAGCTACAGAAATTCTGTGTGTAGCCTCCCACACAGTGCAGCTTGAGTGCGCTTCTTTTGTGTGATCACTTGGTGCTGAGTGTGGCTCAGTGCCTGAAAGATTCTCATTAAGTAAAGATATGGTAGGGATTTCTCACTAGGAAGATCTGCTTTTCCATTAATGCTCATACCTACTTACTTGTTTCTATCTGTAGTTCTCCATAGCCTCTGAGTAAATTTTGGTGTTTGCATAATCCTAATTTATTAGAGTAATATCATTTATGACATATGGCATAGTATAGTGGTTAAAAGCATGAGCTTTGAAACCAAGACTGATTCCTGGTTCCACTGTCCTATCTCTATGATCACTGGCAAATTTCTCGACTCTTCAGTAACTTTTTTTCTCATTGGTAAGATAGGAATAATAATACTATCTATGTGATAGGCTTGTCATGAAGATTAAATGAACTCAAGTAAGTAAAGCATTTAGAATAAGATTTGGTACATACAAATGTCAGTAGTTATTTGTAATGACAGAAGTATATCTGGAACTCAAAAAACCCAAAAAAGTAGTCCCTATTTCCTGGTTTATCTGAAATCACTTGCTCTGAGAGGATATTCAGGTAGGAGGAAAGAAGGACAATTTTAATGAAACTCATATTTTGTTGGCATATATGATTGCTTTAAAAGAAGACCATTTACCCCCCTAGAAGAAAGCATTGATTCTAGTGGCTAAAAGGAGTTGATACTATGTGTTCAGCAATGGTTTGTTCCAGTCAGTTCTGTAAAGATAAAATGTTAAATTTGTACTGTCTCCTAACATTCATAGTGCCAACATTTTTTTTGAGCAGCAAATGAATCTTTGGTTATCTGTGAAAAAATTTCTCTTGGATGATTCACAGGCATGTTAGACTCAGCACTTCTAACTTCTTTTCTCCCATTTTACTTCAAGCTGGCCCTTTGACCTATATTCTTCTATATTGTTGAGTGATGGTATTACCAGTCCAATCAGAAACCTAGGGATTGCTCTAAACTTTTCCCTTCCTTCATTTCTCATCTTTCCTGTTTGTGCAGTCACCAAATCCTAAGGCTTCTCTCTAAAACTTTTCCTGGGAGACAAAGCCAATCCTTGTACTTCTTTTGAAAATATTCTTCAATGACTCCCTCACTGCTTTCTGGATAAAGTTCACAGACTTTTTAGCAGTATTTACAACTCTAATATCGTATAGTGTTTTCATATGCACACTGTTCTCCCACTATGTGGACCCATTTTCAGTTCCACAAAATGCCATTTTCATTTTTGTATACAATTCCAGTGCATGGGAAGCTCTCCCTGCTTTTCTCTTCCCTACCCTTCCTTTTCTCTTCCCTACACTTCAACTGAAGCACTACTTCCATTGAAAACTGATTTGCAAATTTATTTTGCAAATAAGGCACCTAAGGCAAGCTAGGTGTCCCTCATGTTTGCTTCTTCTTTGCATGCTATAACCTCTTCTGAATATTTTATTAAAGCAGTTACCAAAATTCTGACTAATTTTTGTCAGAGTCTTCCACTAAATTATGAGCAACCTAAGTACAGGGACTCTGTCTTATTTATTTATTTATTTATTTATTTTTATTTTTTAAAGTAGGCTGTACACTCAACCTGGGGCTTGAACTCAAGACCCTAAGATCAAGAGTCGCATGCAGATTGAGCCAGCCAGATCCCCCTTTTATTTATTTCTTAAAGTTTAATATTTAGGTTTAGGTATATGGTTGATGGTCAATAAAAGTTTGTTCAATTACAAAATAGTTTTGAATGAGAGTAACATCTTTGATAATGGTCACATGGTAAGGTTGTCTTTATTGGGGGATAATGAGAATTAATTGCTAATAGTTATTCTCAAGAGGCAAAGATAAGGAAATGGACCAAAAGCCCAGTTTTGCCCATTTGACATTAGTCATTCTGTGCATTTCTTCCTATTATTTATTTACCACTTTGACAATAACAGTTTTTTCTGGTCTGTTCTCATGAGTACTAGGCACTGTGAAAAGTGTCTCTCTGGGTGCCTGGCTGGTTCAGTAGAACATGCAACTTGATCTCAGGGTCATGAGTTCGAGCCCCATCATGGGCATAGAGCTTGCTTAAAGTGTCTCTCATTTAGCCTACTTTAGAGCATCACTCTGTTTAATTCTTGACTTTTTTATTTTAGTAATACATATTGTTGATTTTGTTTTATCAGATGACTAGAAAAATAAAAGTTTCCCTCCAGATGTTGCATTTTCATTGTAATAAATGCGTAGATGGTTCCTTGAGCTGATTTAAGGGCATTTGGCAAATTGGTTAGAAGTCTAGTCCTTGGAAGACAGGAAGTCAGCGATTGGCATTTACAGGATAAGAGGTTGGATGGACAGGATAAATATGTTAGTTAGGGAGTTTTCCCTGGGAGTGGGTAAGGCTGAGAATCAGAGTACAGAGGTCAGGGCTTTGTGGACAAGAGGTAAAAGTGGTATCTAGAGTGCAAGAAAGGCTAATGTGGTAGGGAGTATATGTCTTCATTATTATTTAGGGCTATCTGACTTCATTGGGAAGAGAATGTTGTTTAGGGGAGGCTGGCCTTGGGTAGCAGTGAATTCTTGTTAGAAGTTGATAAGAGCTTAGAAATAGTGGAGCACCTTAGCTCTGGTAGTGGATGGGATACAGTTATGTTTATTGTACCAACACTACTTGGCTCAAGACTGTTTTTGCCTATGAATAACCTAGTTTAACCTAGGCCTTAACTGAAAGTAAGAGACTAATGTTCAGATCTATTAAGTGAATAAATATGAGTAGTTTTCTGTGCCATTGGCGGAACAAATTAAACTTTCACTGGTTGAGTGCTTACACCTACACATATAGTGTGGGAGGATTATCAGCCAGTTTGTCTTATTGGCTTATTGGCAGCAGAAAACTCTTAAACTGAGTTTTCCCATGGAAGAAGTATCTTACTTGAAATCCCAGAACTTTTACTAAAAAATTTATGAAGTGGGATGACAGTAAATTACAGAAGAATCATCAAAGCAAGTATGTTATTAATTGACAATTTATTGACTTCATCCCCCGGGCCAGTTTAAAGAAAAGGGAGGGAGGGTTAGATTTCAAGCTACACTTTGAATGCTGTGTGAGGTCTGTTTGAGATATTTCGGTTAGGCTGTGATTAATTAACTCAATTAAACAAGTATTAGTACAGGAGTAAAAGAACACTCTCTTATGGATCTGTCAAAGAGGTAATAATGGGTTCAGTACTGTGAATCTGAATCTGGTTAACAAAAAGGGCACACAAAAATTCACCTGTCATCTTTAATCTTTTGATAGAGAGCAACAATAATTCAGAGTTTCATATACGTATTCTATATTTTTTCTTGTATGGATAGGTTTGCATATTCATTTGAGTTAGAAATAATGGGATTAAGCTTTAATTTCCTTTTTAACTATATTTTAAAATGTTAACTTGTCAGTTTGACTTTTAAAAATTGTTAAAAATTACTATCCTTGGGCTTTATAGCTTGTGCAGTTATATAATTTTACAGGAAATGATGCACATAAAGGCAAAGAAAGGTTTTGAAACTTTCCATCTTAGTTTACTTCTCAAGAAAGACATGCTTCCAGTTTATGAACAAGAAAGTATAATTTCTGAGCTAGAACTTTTTTTCTTTTTCTTTTTTGAAAGCCCTGAATGTTGAGATACTGAGTCCCTTTTTGTCTGTTCCCTAACTATAATTCCATTTGTTCCTGTTAATTCTGAAAACACTTATATACTGTAATGACTGCTTATTAGTTTTACAATTTTCTATGTCTTAACATCTCTTAAATTTAGAGGAGTCCTTGTATAATCTGTTTTTTCTAGCTATTGCTAACAGCCTGAGTTGAGGTCAAGTTCTGCCAGAGAAGATATCAGTTTGCTTCTGCTACTAATCTGGTGGCACTACAACTTGAGACGACCATAAGTTAAGTTGTCTGTTTGAGGATTTTTTGGACTTCACTTGTAGTGTAGATTCAGACTGCAAATCTACATGAATACTAGTTTATGGTTCAAATTCCCAAAGATCTTTGGATTTCTGCCCAATGTACAACTTTAGTCAAACTATCTTTCTGCTTGGTGGCTTTATTTCTTATTTCCTGTTACACCGGCAGCTTTTATGTATCAACTTTATGCAAGACTTTTCTATTATACTTTATCAGATAATTAATAATATCTTAGATATAATAAAATATAGGGGCAGTGATGTAACCAAAAAGCAGCTGCATGGAGGCAATAGGAAATGGTTCATGGCCTTGGAGCAACTTCACTGGTGGCATAGAATGTACTTTGAAGGTCATCTTTTGTGGCTAAAAGTATTAATGGCTCCATCTGTTATATTGCTTGCCATATTTATAAGCAAGACCTTTTTGATTGTGATCCTAGATCTGGAATACAACATAGCGTATCTTGCACAGTCATTGAGTGAGAAGCCTTTGACCTGAACCTTAGGAAAAAAGTCTAGAGAAGCTGAACCACTAAATCATTATATAACCAGTAGCACCTTAGTCTTATCTGTGAAGTGAGAGGTATTGGAAGGCTTCTGTAAAACAAGGATTTGCAATGGGGCAAATTTTTAACTACTTCTGTTTAAAACGTTTTGGAGCATCTGCGTGGCTCAGTCGATTAAGGGTCCATTTTGTGATTTCAGCTCAGGTCATGAGCTATGGATTGTAAGATTAAGCTGTGCATCGGGCTCTGGGCTGGGTGTGGAGCCTACTAAAAAGTCTCTCACTCCTTCTCCCTCTGTCCCCCCTTCCCTCTCTTTAAAAAAAAGAAGTAAATAAAAATCTAAAAAGTTTTATCATAATGTAGGTGTATGTACCACAGCTATGTAAAATCCATAAGCTAGTAGAAGATACTTGTTTCCTTTAGACATACATATATTTCTAAACAACTTTTGTAATTTGTGTTAGGAAAATTAGGGGACCCTTGGAAAATTTAATTTATAATTAACATCTTATTTATTTTTTATTTATTTATTTTTTAAAAAGATTTTATTTATTTGACAATCACAAGTAGGCAGAGAGGCAGGCAGAGAGAGAGAGAGGAGGAAGCAGGCTCCCTGCCGAGCAGAGAGCCCGATGTGGGGCTCAATCCCAGGACCCTGGGATCATGACCTGAGCCAAAGGCAGAGGCTTTAACCCACTGAGCCACCCAGGCGCCCCTATAATTAACATTTTAAACCTTGACTTTAGGTTTCAAACTCAGATACTAAGCTATTGCCACTGTATGCCTGCTCTAATTTACTACCTCTGCAAATTAAGACTTCTTTTTGTGAATTTTCGTATCGGATAGGAGTAATATTTGGGTCTACATACTCAATCAAAAAATTGTTAGAAAACATTTATAAAACAGTTGTATTATATTATTCAGTTCACAAACATACTGGTGTTAAATAAGAATGCTGTGGAATCTGTTACCATTCTGTGAACATTCATTGGACGCTTAAGCAGGAAATACCATAAACAAAAGAGATATTGACCTACTCCAGTGATAAAATATAGCTTCTATATAATACCTTTAGTTTAGCTATTCCTGTCCTGCACACATCTCATCTTGAAAGAGAATAAACATATTTGAATTCTAGAATAAGGGACTTTAGTTCAATATAAGGAACTATCTTGCCATTGAGGGTAACATACAAAAAATCTTCATGAGTAGAGTTGATTCTTTTAATTGGGATGGTTCTGATTGTGTTACAGTGAGGCCAAGAATATAGCCTAATTGTGTCACAATTAGGGGCTCAGTGATATAGTGTTGTGGTTGTCCACCCTATCAGATCTAATGCCCCTTTCTATGACTGGTATTTTCTAAGGCTTTTTACTATCTTGATGTAAAATTCATAGTTAATGTACCTTTTTAAGCTGATAATTTAGGGAGAAATCAATATAATACTGTAATCCTATTAAGGGAGAAATAAGAGGAAAGTAATTTATATATTTTTTTAATATTTAGAATGTAACTAGAAGACATGATAAGACATTTTGTCTGCCATGTGTGTTACATTGGGACATTTACAAGTGCTGCCTGCCTACATGTTTGATAAATTGGCAGTGCAAACACTCAAATGAAATATTCATGAGTGATTTTCTGAAATGGTAATGTGTCTTGGTCAAATTCTCAGTGATTGATATTTTTTCTCCATATAGTGAAATTTCTGGAACTCTTGGGGGTTTTTAAAAGTGGGTGAAAACCACTCTCAGTTTTGATGTAAAACGGAGTTAAATTCTAGGTTCAAGTAATCATGAACAAATTTTTCATTCACACGAGTGCCTGGCAGGATGTTTGAAAACTGTGGAGGATGCAGGACCATTCTTTTGCATTGAGCTTTGAACAGCTTTTAACAATCTTGGTTGATATCTGATGTCTATAGTGTCTCCTAGTGATTGTCACAACCAGAAACACCAATTTCAAAAAATTCCCCTAGAGGGTGATACAATCCTCATATAGAATATACTGACTATAGAATAAATGGTACAGACTGCAGACAAGAGTCGTAGTATTGGATTTGAATTTAAGTTCTTCTACTTACTGACCTCCTATTGACTTTGTGATATTGGGCAAGGTAGTCAACCTCTCTTGGCCCTGGTTTCCTTTCTGGAAAACTGGGAAGATAATATCTTACAGAATTAAGTGGAGAAAATGTTATATTTTAGGTACCTGACATGTGCTTCATGTGGATATGACTGTGTCTCTTTTAATCACCATGCTGTTTTTTCAGTACTAGTAGGCACTTGATAAATACTTGCTTACTGTTATTATTATTTAAAAACTCCTGTGTGTCACACTGTGTTCCAGTATTGAAAGTAGGTGAGGAAGTGATTGCTTATAGTAGGCTCCAGACCTATCGTCTGTGTCTTCTTGTGTTTTGGAACTTGTGAGTCTTAATTGAGGATGCTCTCTCTTCGGGATTATGACCTCCAGTTTCCAGAGAACATTAAATTCAAAATATGGTGGTTTGCTTTCAGGTTAAAAGAGACCTGTGGGTAAGGGTCTACCTCTAAGTACATTAGTTTACCAGAATCTTAATGTTTTTTTTTTTATTCGCTTATGTTGTTTTACTAATGTCAGGGTGATGGTGGAGGCTGTGGTAAAAGGTTCAGGACCTTCCCTCCTTTGTTAATCCTGATCTTTGTTACATGGATTTTTAAAAATAACGTACAAATAATTTCTTCCTCCTTTTTAGCTCTTTTACTTTTTCCTGTGATTTTGGCCAACTGAAGTTTATGTATTGTGCTTCCTGCGCAAATATTTGCTATTTTTGTCCGTTATTTGACTTGTTTAACTTTTATCCTACTTAATTCAAACTACTTACTAACAGACCAAGAGGAAATAGTACTTCTGGCAGTTTTAATGAGATTAATTACTTTGAATATGTTGGAAGGAACTCATAGTCTTCCTTTTTAAATTGCCACCCCATTTATTTAAAAGAGGAAGCATTTAATCTGTAAATGCTACTCTGCATTTTATAGAATGGTGAACCTTACAAATACTGCGGTTTTCCTCAAATGTTTATTAAAATTTTAACTCACATAAATATTTGATCATCACGAACAAGAGTTTTAAAGCAGTCGTTTTGCTTTGATATTTGCAGTGTGAAAAAGCTAAAATTTTTTCTTTTCTCTTCAATTTTTTCTTCCAGGTCGCCTTTGTTTTATTTTGTTGTTTTTTATTTTTTTATTGTTTTGCTTTTGCAAATCTGCTTGCCCTTGCTTGACCTTTGGTTACTAAAAGTTTAAGTTTGGTTTTGAGTTGGTGATTGCTACAGTCTTTAAAGCTAAACAAATCTTTAGCATTCATATGATTTAACCAATTATTTTTAAACATTTGGTCACTTTTCTACAAGAAAAGTAGCTATATTGTCAGTTGCAGATTCTGTTACCAAAGTCTGATTCTGGAGCATTCTATAAAATGACTGAAAATCTATCTGATTAAAATTCATATTGGTTCATACTGTTTTAGGTTGTTTTAAAACCTGAAGAGTCTTTTATGTACAATTTTCTGAATCAGTTTAAAAAAGTCATGAGTATTTCAGATAATGACTGTGTTGTTTTACCTGTTAAAAACTTAAAAATACTTTATTCTCAGTTTTGGGGCGCCTGGGTGACTCCTTTGGTTAAGTGTCTGACTTGATTTTGGCTCAGGTCGTGATCTCAGGCTGCTGAGATCAAGCCCCTTGTTGGGCTCCATGCTCAGCAGGGATCCTGCTTCTCTCTCTGTTTCTTCTTTCCTTCCTTCCTTTCTTTTAAAGATTTTATTTATTTATTTATTTATTTGTTTGTTTGTTTGTTTGTTTGTTAGAGAGAGCAAGAGAGAGAATGAGTGAGCACAAGCAGGGGGAGCAGCAGGCAGAGGGAGAAGCAGGCTCCCCGCTGAGCAGGGAGTGGATGTGGGACTCCATCACAGGACCCCAGGATCACGACCGGAGCTGAAGGCTGAGCTTCACCCACTGAGCCACCCACGCGTCCCTCTCTGTCACTTTCTCTCAAATAAATAAATCTTTATTCTTAGTTTTTACACTTAAATCAGATAAAATTTTATTTGTTTGCATTGCTGAGACTGCGCATTTTAAATGTGCATTTGAGTAGCATTTATAATTCACTTTACTTGCAAATGACATTGTTTTGCTTGGTAAGGGTATGGAGCATTTATTTAACTCCTATCGTACAGAAAATGTGATATGAGATATCTTGAGGATTAAGATTTAGCCATAACACATAATTGATTGTATTCAATCTCATTTCTATATGTTTGCAAAATAAGGGGTTTCTAGACTTCTTAGATTTCTTGTGTGTGTATGCAGGAAAGAAGGTGGGATTTTGCGTCCTTTGAATTACTGATCAAAGTGTAAATTCCTAAGTCTCTTTTTGCCTTTTGTGTCATAATTTATTGTAAGAAGTCAAACAGGTTGCTTTTAAGTATTAGAAAACACAGTAAAATCAGGACCTCTTTGCCTGTGTCCAAAGTGGTGTGCTCCTTAGTTGTATCATTCTAATGAGAACCCCAGTTGTTGGTTTGCTTGCTTTTGTCTTTATTTATATAATTTCATTCTTAGAGTCATTTATTATTGACTGCTCTTTACTAACAGTATATGGCTAAATAGTTATATTTTTTCATAAGGTACTTAAGATCTCCTGCCTTACTAAAATGTATAGGTGCTCTATTAAAATGTATTCATTTAGTAAGACCAGGTTAAATAATTAAGATTTAGGGTTCTACTAGATCACCAGTGTTTTCACTTAATTGCAGCTGACAATTTATTCTCAAGTATAGACTCTGTTCTCCGAGGTTTTGCGGAACCAAGACTATGTTGCTGAACTTTATGTTGCTCTGGATGTATAAAGCTAACTTTGCATACAGAAATAGTCTCCAAACCTTACTTAGGAGAACGGTAGAGGAAGATAAAAATAAATTTTTAATTTGAGGAGTGTTCATGGTTTTTGGTCCTATTAGTCTAATGTGAACAATGATTACAGTGTTTTATTTGAGTTTTTAATTTAAGCAGTTTTCTTTTAAATTTGTTTGCTTATAAGATTGCGAGCATGATTAGTGAAATAAGTCAATTGGAGAAAGACAACTGTCATATGATCTCCCTGATATGAGGAAGTGGAGATGCAACGTGGGGGGTTTGGGGGGTAGGAAAAGAATAAATGAAACAAGATGGGATCGGGAGGGAGACAAACCATAAGAGACTCTTAATCCCGCAGAACAGACTGAGGGTTGCTGGGGGGAGGGGGTTCGGGAGAGGGTGGTGGTGTTATAGACTTTGGGGGGGGTGTGCTGTGGTGAGTGCTGTGAAGTGTGTAAACCTGCCGATTCACAGACCTGTACCCCTGGGGCTAAAAATACATTATAGGTTTATAAAAAAATTTAAAAAATTAATTAAAAATAGTAGATTGCGAGCATGAATGGTCACTAAATTGTTGAATTAGGAATTTAGTAGGAATATAGTACACATGTTTGTATCAAAGATTTGTGTATATTTTTTATTAGAGGTGGGAGGCATAAATATACAAAGCCTTAGCTGTTGTAAGAGTTGCATGTTGGTTTCTTTTCCTGTTCTATTTTATCTGAATTCTCAAAGGAATTTGGAGAAGTTGGAATGGATTAAAAGAAGAGGAATAGTAATTATTCATATAGAAACAAAGATACGTGGAAAACGTAGAGCAATGGTTCTAAACATTCTTAAATCCTTTATAGTTCACTCTGATGTATGTTATTCTCCGCACCCTATACTAAATCACAAAGGTCATTAGTACGACCTATATAAATCCATTTTTATCAGAGAAGTATTGAACAGAATCAGAGTATGATTTACTTTCCTTTGGGAAACTAGTGTGGGACAGCGAATGTGACCTGCTGTCATGTCAGTTCCCTAGGTGATATATATTACTCAGTTTGGGGCTCTCATCTTTCCTACCCATTTTTCTGGTAGAGACAGTTAAGGCCTGGAAAAGTGATGATTGTTTCCAGGACCTGATGACAGTTCTGAGAAAGCTGTAATGCCTGGTACTTCATAGTTGTCCAATAAATATTTCATGAAGGAACTCCAGTCCAGGGTATAATGAAGGTTTCAAGTTTCTTCGGGATAAATTTCTGTCCATTTTGGTAGTTTAAGAGTGGATAAAGTCCACTGTGAAGCTTCTTCAGAGGTCTGTAGCATGGTCAGCAAGGAGTGTGAAGATACATATTCAAGCATGGGCTATTCCACTTAAAGATACATGCTTATAGCATAGTTATCCAACATGGTTAAATAATTGTCATGAAAGCCAAATACTAGCAATGCCAGTGACCATTAACTTGGAGGATGACCATACAATACATAGGCCTGGCCAATTGGCCATTTCATATTCTGTCATTCCTGTTGAGCAAAGGAAAAAGTGCAAGCGGATGCATTTAATAGGCGTATTTTCACTTATGCTTATGCCACAAATTGTTCCTTTTACTTACTTTTTCCCTTTCATGCTCACTCTGACTTTCTTAACTCCATGACTATACATGCAGAGATGAGGTTTCTTATTTAGGGAAGTTATTAACCATCTCAAAGACACAGAGTTAATAAGTGGCAGAACCAGGAATTGAACTAGTGTGTTGATGTCTCCAAGTGCTCTATATCATGCTGACTCAGATCAGGTGTCTGAATGATTGGAACTGGTTGTAAGAGAGTTATAAATGTACAAATTATGAAAGTATAAATGTATAACTGTATGCCTAATTAAAAACCGAGATAGGCTACCAGATACACTTGAAATCATACCGCCGTATTCTCCTCCATAAAGTTGTAGTTCTAAATAATCAGCTTGTGTTCTGATTAATGTTGATTTGCTATGATGCAAATTTTTACCTTTATTTGACTTGCAACCTGCTTTATAGAGTTAGTGATTTATTGACTATCTTGGAGGCAGGTCCTTGACAGGCAGTATTTTAAGGTGAAATTGCTGGGTGAGGATTTTGTTAACCTGACATTTTGTGGTTTCGCCTCATAAAACTGGCAAAGGACTCTCAGCGTGGAATGTTAATGGGGTGAAGTAATGAATGCAGGCTGGGATACAAGCAACCAGACATGAGCAGTCCTATAGTGAGTACTCCATGCTTCTTGGGGGAGGTCTTTGTAGACAGTAGCTTTTCTAAAAGATAAAAGCAGTAGGAGATCTTTTTAACTCAGCAGTTGATCAAACTCTTTTTCTGAAACTTAGAAGCCAAGCAATGGTATGAACATGGGAAAGCAATTAAAGTTAAGCAAGTGCAATCTCTCATGATAGTTTTCACTTTCTCAAGCTATTGAAGTAAATAATTATTGAGTACCTATTTCCTCTCACCAAATATTAGCCTTTTTTAAAATTCCATTCAGCTTTTCAGGATTCTTGGGATACTTGGGTATCCCAATCTGTCAATAAGATCACAAATTTAATGTGCAGATTTTAGGCTGTTTTATGTGGACATTTTGGAGCAGTTCTCGTGGGGCTGTTATTTCAGAATGCACTGTACTAGAATTGTTTGATAAAAGTTGAAGTACCTCTTACCAAAACTTTTTTTGATCAAGTATTACATATTTTACACTTTAAATTACTTACAGTGTATGTTTAATTTTTTTTTTTTCCATGTCAGGTTGACAAAATCCTGAGACAGGAATTTCAGCTTAAGATACTGCCTGTAATGGACTTGTTTCCAAAATAGTCAATAAATCACTAACTCTATAAAGCAGGTTGCAAGTCAAATGTATGCAAAAAATTTGCATCAGAGATCAAGATCAGAACACAAGTGAGAAGCAAGAGGGTAGGGAGAAGGCAGTCAGCATGTTTAGGATAGGATGCTAGTGGGACAGACCACACTACCAACATCCTGTGGCATGTGGTGTTTATGCTTTCTCTCCTTTGACCCTTACTATTAGTTGATGATCTATATTTAATATGTCTTGTGAATTCTGCCTGTGTTTTATAAGCTGCTTGCTTATGCATTTTATGAATTCTACCTACCTATATCTAATAAGACATTAATTTACTGTCTATGGCTGACATTTCTTAGGAATTTTATCATCTTTTTTTAAAAAATTTATAGTGTAATTGAATATTCTTAACCAATACATATTGTGCACTTTGTAGAAATTGTGCTTCAGTCAAGGTTTAATCAGAGAAGTAGAGCACTAGGAGATACACGTATAAGGGATTTAATAAAAAGATTTCTCCATACGCAACTGTGAGAACTGTTTAAATGGTCTGTGGAAGTTTTTTCTTTCCTGTTTGGTGCTGTTACCTGAAATCAGCAAGGCAGAAAGTCAAGAAGGGAAGGTAGACATGAATTAAGGGGAAGCAAAGATAAAATGGGAACCTGTGAGCATCTGTGGCACTAGGTCTCTTAATATTTCCAACTTTGATGATACGAGTATCTTGTGAGAGAATATGGTATCCTTTATTACATAGCTAACAAGAACAATGCTCCTAGTTCTGAGTCAGTTAAGTTGAAGGAGGAGATTTGGCAAAAGCTGGAGTTGCCATGGGTATTCCTGCAACCTGTGCCAACTAGGTGGCCAGAGATCAGCAGAAACCTGTGTGAGCAGCAATACCACCTCTTGCCGTGCTGGCATTCTGAGTGTGAAATATGGCGGTTACTTCATTTCTGCCTTCCAAATCTTGCTGAAGATTTTTTAGAAAAGATTTTTTTCATTTATTTGAGAGAGAAAGAGAGCGTGTGCACTTTTATGAGTGTGACTGGGGGCGGGGGAAAGGCAGAGGGAGAAGCAGACCCCCGCTGAGCAGGGAGCCTGACTCAGGGGATGAATTCCAGGACCCTGGGATCATGACTTGAGCCAAAGGCAGGCACTTAACAGACTCAGCCACCCAGGTGCCCCTGAAAACATCTTGGTAGCGTGCACTAATTTTGAGCTATCTATAGAAGAGTATTGTAAGAAGTATACTTCCAGTTTTTAGTCAGGTGGGTATATTTAGATATACCATAGGTTCTATTTGAATTTAAATTTTTCTGAATTGATTCAACTCCTTTATGAGTAACTACTCAGTAATCATTGAGTGCTTACTGTGTGCTAGACACCATCCCATGCTCTGTGCATACATTAGATTACTTAAATGTCAAAATGATCCTGTGAGGTATATTTACTCTTCTCTCTCTTTCTCTCTCTCTCTTTTTTAAGGTTTTATTTATTTACTTGACAGAGACCGTGAGAGAGGGAATACAAGCAGGGGAAGTGGGAGAGGGAGAAACAGGCTTCCCGCTGAGCAGGGAGCCCGATGCAGGGCTCCATCCCAGAACACTAGGATCATGACCTGAGCTGAAGGCAGATGCTTAACAACTGAGCCACCCAGGCGCCCCTTCTCTCTCTTTTTTAAACATGTGAGGAAACCACGGTGAAGGGTCATTAATTTACCTGAGGTTGAGGTACAGCTGTCAGTAATGGATGAAAGCATTAAATCTCAGAAAGTTTAATAGCTGTCTTTTGCTTTTAACCAGATATAGACTGCAAACGGTGGGGGGGGGGGCATGTCAATGAGGATGGGTTGGTATAGCATTCCACCAGGAAAGCCAAGTTGTAATTTTTAGGTAGTGTAGTGCCTTTGAGGGATGGAAAGGTCCAAAGTACACAACCTTAGTGGAAAGGCACTAGTAGGTGGTATGTTACTGCAAAGAATTTCATACATTGCTCTTTTATTTAGTGTCTAGGTTAGGTTGCTCCTCAGCTAAGACCTCCTGTGCTTATTTTGTCACTTGGAATACTCCTTGGCTTACACTGTGTATGCCTAAGAGTATAAATAACCTCCTGCTCAGGATGGTTTCTAAGGTTCCCTTGGTTTGGCTGTTCTTGGACTGTAGAAGGATTTTTCTACTTGTGAAGTATTATCTTACCAGTTTTTATGTGAAACATACTGAGTGAAATTTTAATTCTGTTGGCATTTTTTGAGAGGTCTAGAACCCTGTATTTTAGTTTTGTGCATCTTATTCTAAACTTCATTTACTTCAATAAATACTAAGGTAAGCAGCTACTGTGATTAGCATCTACACTATTTCAAAGCATATGTTTTAGTAAAATGAATAATATTGAGAAGATACATTTTGAAGGTATTTTGGAAGGAGAATGTGATCTATATATCTTATTTGACATAATCACCATAGGGAATGCTGAATCAAAATTTTTCATCTACATTTTTGCCCTGATTTCAGTGTGTGGTGTTAGCAGTTCAAGGAAATCCATCTGCATCAAGGGGAAAAAAACCCTGTTAGCTCTAAATTAGAAATAAAATTTACCTTTTTGCAGCATGACTGCCAATTTCAGTTTTGAAGCAACTGATTTCTTTCTGAGCCATCAGCTACAGTGGCTTACATTAAACATAACCACTAAGCCTTCCTAGCAATCTTTACCTTCCTGTTCTATGCCATGACAATATTCTCTCTGGGATTTCACTAAATAGTGCCTTTCTTATCATCTTAGCAGATTCTAGAAATAGACTACAGCACAGAAATTCTAACAGTAAGTAAACTTACTGGTTATTTCAGGTTACTTCAGTGTTCTTTTAGAGCAAAAAAAATGTTTTGATAGTGGCTCCATTGACATTTTGGACCAGATAATTCTTTGTCGTGAGGACTGTCTAGTACATTTTAGGATGATTTTGCAACATCTTTAATCTCTAGATAACAGTCGTACCTTCCAAGTTGTTATAACCAAAAATGTGCCAGGGAAACTGCCACTGTTTGAGAACTACTTCTTTAGCATTCATGTTTTATTCTGTAATGTATTTTTTAGCCAACAGAGATGCCAATTCAGAAGCATTTGCCTAGAATTTTAGAAGAGAGCTTAAAATATGGGCATATTTGGAGTAGCTGTCTTGAGCTTTTAATTCAGAATGCACTGTAGTAGAATTGTTTTATAAAAGTTAAAATATTTCTTATCAGAACTTTTGAACACCTATGTGATACTAAACAATAGTATGGTCCTCGTTGTTCTGTTGTTATTGCCATTAGTAGAAAATATGAAGTATTAGTCAGGGGCCAGTGATGGGGTTGGTTTGTGTGTGTTTAATCAGCTTTCTTATTTGAAGGGTGGGACTTTAGAATATAAAGGAGAATTTGGGAATTTAATCAAGTACTGAGTAAACAGAGTGAAGGAATAGGATTGCTCTTTCGAAACATCATTTAAGATACTTGGTTCTTAATCCTGGACTCAAGTTTCTACTTATTCCTCCTGGGTTCTTCTTGATTCCCTTACCCCAACCCTCAGTCAGAATTAATTGTATCTCCTTAATGTTCTCTCCTGTGCCCTTCATTTTTTTAATATCCAGGTGTTGTCACCTATATTTTAATTTGTGATTGTCTCCTACCTTCCACATTGTGGGAAAATGGAGTGCTGGGTTGAAAAGTGAAGTAGTTAGAAGGAAATCATGGCAGTAGGAGGGGCTACATTAAGAAGTTAATTGATCTAGTCATGTCTACATGGGTAATTTTATTTTCACTAGCAAATTAAGGATAATTTTAATTTGAAGACGGGCAGCTGATTATGTTAACATCTGGGTTGTATTTATGCATTTTTGTACAAATCAACACAGTACACCTTTATTTCTTATTATTTTATTTTATTTTTATTTTTTATTTTTGGGGAGGGGCAGAAGGAGAAAGAGAATCTTAAGTAGGCTCCATGCCAGCACAGAGAAGCCTGACGCGGGGCTCCATCTCACAACCCTAGATTATAACCTAAGCCGAGAGTCAACTCAAGAGTCAGGAGTCGGATGCTTGACCCATTACGCTACTCCAGTGCCCTAACACAATAAACTTTTCAGTGCGTCTTGACTTTATTGGAGTTTGGTGTAGATAAAATTGTAAAAATCAAGGCTGAAAGTGAAATCTGAAAGCTGCTACAGAAAAACAGGACTTTAACTATAGCCTGTGTACATGAGGCAGAAGAATACATTGACCTTATACTTTATAGATACTTGACAGAAGAAATTGTCAATATTTTGAGCTCCGCATTGTAACTACAGAAGGATAACTTTAAGAATTTAAGGGAAATGAATCATTAACACCATATTTAGTTTAAATTCCATTTTGTTCAAAGGATATTTTGTTAATTTAAAATAATTTTTTAGGACAAAAAAGGTTAACATGCTCAGGCTTCTAGGTGAGATTTTGTTAAGTCATCTTACAATTAAGTTTGAAATAACCAGTGATAAAATTTCTTTTGTGCTCTATAATTAGGTTACTAATTAGTAGAATTAGAGTATCTTACCTTTTGTCCCCAAATCTTTGCTAATGTCTTCATTTATTTATTTCTTAGTATATTTTTGCCTCTTTGGGGGAGGGCTAAATAAAACAATATCAATTAACAGTATCAATTAAGTATTTGAAGCCCAATTACAAAGTCAGTTTTTCAAAAGTTTGGGAATCATTGTAGCATTATTTTCACAACCCCAGCAACCTATATTAGCATAGAGGTTTGTTTCTTATCTATCTAAATCTATGTAAATTTTTTAATTTAATTGAGTTTCAACAATATTGATAAATGAAGTGGAAGAGATTTGTCCTGTCTGGTATCCTGATGTGTGAAACTCTGTCAGTTAAATATCGTGTAAAGACTTATTGGATCATTTAAATAATAGCCTGTGACTTACCCATTTTCCATTCTTTGTCTTTCAGTTCACAGTGGAAATGGCTGAATTTTAAACTCAGAATCATTGGATTAAAATATTTTTAACAGATCTTAAATATTTGTAAGGAAATAGAAAAATCAAGAATCAGTAAGGCTAAGATTTACAGTTACCACGTTAGTCTTCATTAAATGGCCATTTTATGCAAGTGAGAGATCAGGTAACTTTTTTTTTTTTTTAATCTATTCAAGTGTTTTAGGCCAAATTAAATGTTCTATGATATATTCTGAGGAATTCATTCAGTAAATTCTTTAAGTATCCCAAGGGGCTCAGTGTGGAAAGGATGTTTACAAGTACAAAGTGAATGTTACACTTACACAAATCCTTACTTAACTTCAGTGCTTTATGTACATTGAGTTAGGTTATCCTTCAATATATTCTTAAATGCACAGTGTGGGATTCAAGATAAAAGATGTAGATTAAAAGATTTTATCCATTCCTTTCTGTAGTCCTCACAATAAAGATTCTTCTTTGAATTTCCAATGTGAAAAAAAAGGAAAAAAATTTCCTGTGTGAATTATAAACTTTTAAATATTAGGCTTCAATAACTTTCATTTTTGTGTCCATTTATTTGTCTTGAAATTGTACTGGTATTGCATTAACCTCATTTTGGTAGTAAAGGAAAGAAAAAATGGAGTGATATGTTTTCTGTAGCAGGGTAGTCAAAGGTAGCAACATTGTGTAATTTCCTTAATAAGAGGCAGTCAAATAATTCCAGGGCCACTTAGAGAAGGATTTAGCCCTCTAGTAGTGGTTTATCATTTAATGCATATATGAAGGAATCATAATTGTTTAGATATATCTGTATCAGAATCTCTTTAAATAATAGTGCTTTGTCTCTTTAAATAGTACCACTCATGGCAACTTAGTAAGGAGAGTTTGGAAGGTTGTAGAGTTCATATATTTTAGAAAAGAATGAGATGTTTAAACATGTAACTTTCCTATGGTCTTATAGCTTTAAATTACTACTTTCTTAGGGACATCAGAGAGACATAAAATTAATGCCCAGAGAATCTGTTTCTTGGAGAAAGATGTGCAAGGAAAGATGTACAGGGAAAATAGAGGGCATACATATGTTTTTAAAATTTTTTAAATTAAGCCTTTTATTTAGAGATAACCATAGATTCGCATTTAGTTCTAAGAAATATTAGAGAGGGATCATACATACCCTGTACCTGTTTTCTCTCAATGATAACATCTTTCAAAACTATAATAAAGTATCCCAATCAGGATATTGGCAGTTCTCTAATCTTACTCAGATTTCTCTCATTTTATTCATGTTTCTGTGTGTGTGTATTCTGTGTAATTATTCTACATGTTTAGGTTTCTTAGATTTATGTATCTACTGCTGAAAAGTACAGAGCAGTTCCATTACCAGGATCCCTTCTTTCACATTTTATAACCATACCCACTTCACTCTTGCTTTCTCCTTCCATCCTACTCCAGCCCCACATCTTAACCACTGGCAACCACTAATCCATTCTCCATTTTTTTTTTTATTTATTTTTATTTTTTAAAAGATTTTATTTATTTATTTGACAGAGAGAGACACAGTGAGAGAGGGAACACAAGCAGGGGGAGTGGGAGAGGGAGAAGCAGACTCCCTGCTGAGCAGGGTGTCCGAAGTAGGGCTGGATTCCAGGACCCTGGGATCATGACTAAGCTGAAGGTAGATGCTTATCAACTGAGCCACCCAGGCACCCCTCCATTCTCCATTTTTATAATCTAGTTAAATACTGTTATATAAATGGAGCCATGTATGTAGTGTGTAACCTTTTAGGAATGGCTTTTTTCATCCAGCATAATTCTCTGGAGATCTGTTGATTGATCAATCGATTGATCAGTCGATCTATATCATTGTAAGATTTTTGCTCAACATAATGTTTTTGAAATTATGCATGATTTGTGTGTCAGTTATTATTTTTTATTGTCAAGCATTATTATTATTATTATTTTTATTGTCAAGTATAATTCCAGTTTACAGATATGATACAGTTTTTGATGGACATTTGGGTTGTTTCCAGTTTGGGGTTATTGTGATTAAAGCTGCTTTGACATTCTTTTTTTTTTTTTTAAAGATTTTATTTATTTATTTGACAGAGAGAGATCACAAGTAGACAGAGAGGCAGGTAGAGAGAGAGAGAGAGAGGGAAGCAGGCTCCCTGCTGAGCAGAGAGCCCGATGCGGGACTCGATCCCAGGACCCTGAGATCATGACCTGAGCCGAAGGCAGCGGCTTAACCCACTGAGCCACCCAGGCGCCCCTGCTTTGACATTCTTGTACAGATCTTTTGTAGACATACATTTTCATTTGTGTTGCATGCATATTTAGGAGTGGAGTTGCTAATATAGGGTAGGTGTAAGGTGTTTTTTGTTTTGTTTTGTTTTGTTTTGTTTTTGACAGACAGAGACCCCAAGTAGGCAGAGAGGCAGGCAGAGAGAGAGGAAGGGAAGCAGGCTCCCCATCAAGCAGGGAGCCTGATGTGGGCCTTGATCCCAGGACCCTGGGATCACGACCTGAGCCGAAAACAGAGGCTTTAACCCACTGAGCCACCCAGGCGCCGCTAGGTGTAAGTTTATAACAAAATGCTAAACCTTCTACCCAAGGAGTTGTGTGATTTAACATCCCACCAACAATGTGTGTTACATTTGTTCCATTCATGTCTTTGTCAATATTTGGTGTAACCATTTTGATTTTATCTTTTCTACAAAGCATGAAAAGGTATCCCATGCTGTTATTAATTTGTTTTTATCTGATGACTAATAGTGTTAATCTTTTCATTTGCTTGTTGGTACTTGATACCTTCTTTTATGAAGTTGGTTGTTTTATATTGGTAGTTTGTTTTACTGAGTTGTTAGGGTTCCTTATATATTTTCATATGTGTGGAGGATTTTTTTTCCCAGTCTGGCAGTCCTAGGAAGGACCAAAATTTAAGAATTTTGATGTAGTCAAATTTTATCAAGTTTTCTATGATTAATGCTTTTTGTGTTTTAGATTTTTTTCTAAGAAATCTGATAGTCTTATGAAATTTTTTCCTGAAAACTTTATAGTTCAGATTTATTTTTAGGTCTGTGATATATCTTTTTTTTTTTTTTAAGATTTTATTTATTTATTTGACAGACAGAGATCACAAGTAGGCAGAGAGGCAGGCAGAGAGAGAGAGAGAGGAGGAAGCAGGCTCACCACCGAGCAGAGAGCCCGATGTGGGGCTCTATCCCAGGACTCTGGGATCATGACCTGAGCCGATGGCAGAGGCTTTAACCCACTGAGCCACCCAGGTGCCCCACGTCTGTGATATATCTTAAATCAGTTTTTTGTGAATAGTGTTTGGTTGGGATCAAGGTTTTCGGTATTATTTTTTCCCTATTTGTTTATGCAGTTGTTAAAACACTGTCTATTGAAAAGCCTTTTCATTCCTCATTGAATTGCATTGACATCTTTGTCAAAAATCCATTGACAGTATATTTGTAGGTCTATTTCTGGAATGTCTATTTCATTAATCTATTTATGTTTGTACCAATATCCATGGTCTTTACTGTAGCCGTATCCTGAATCTTTTTTTTTTTTTTAAGATTTTATTTATTTATTTGGCAGAGAGAGTAAGAGAGAGATAAGAGAGAGATCACAAGTAGGCAGAGAGGCAGGCAGAGAGAGAGGGGGAAGCAGTCTCCCTGCTGAGCAGAGAGACCAATACAGGGCTCCATCCCAGAACCCTGAGATCATGACCCAAGCTGAAGGCAGAGGCTTAACCCACTGAGCCACCCAGGCACCCTTGTATCCTGAATCTTGACATTAGGTAGTGTGAGTCCTCTAACTTCATCTTTTTTAAAGATTGTTTAGGTTATTTTAAGTTCTTTGTTTGCCTTGTAATTTTTAGCATCAACTTGTCAATTTCTATTTAAAGTCCCGTTTGAGTTTTATTTGGGATTTCATTGAATTTGAGTTTGAACTTAGGGAGAAACTGATATTTTGCCAGTATTGAGTCTTTCAAATCCTGAACATGGTAACTGTCTCTGTTTATTTAGGCCTGCTTTAATTTTTCTTAGTAAGTTGTTTACTTATTTCTTGCCTACTGCATTGTATTTTTTTCCTCTCCCAATCATTCATCTCGTAATCTATTAGAGTACCTACAGAATATTTTTTCTGCTAAGATATGTTTCAAATTTATGTAATTATAATTAGAAAAAAAACTTAGTTATAATCAGTAGTTTTGAAGATACTTGATTGTGTATTAAGAATACCTATTTTATGCACTTCATATTTAAGTGTTTGCTTTTGCTTAGAATATAAGAATGAGGTAACTTTTAGAGCTAGTTAATGCAAATAGTAACGTACAAATTATTTTGTTACATTATGATGTTTATAGTATCCCATAGAAACATTATTTTGAAATCCAGTGTCTCATGGTAGTGATTTTGAAAACTGTATGTTGTTGAATTCTGTTGCTTTTGAAGCTAAGACTTTTTAACAATTGATGTAGATTGTTACCATGACATTTTAATACCTGTGATTAATAATGAGACCCATGATAGGAAGGCATATTATCCTACTCTGTCTATGGTAGATTAATGATTATTCCTCTTTTCTTTCTTTTTCTTTTATTTTTTTTTAAGATCTTATTTTTAAGTAATCTCTATAGCCAGCATGTGGGGCTTGAACTTATAACCCAGAGATCAAGAGTTGCATGCTCTTTTGACTGAGCCAGCCAGGGGCCCTTTTTTATTTTGATATAGACATAAAAATAGAGAATGATATAATAAATATCTCAGCTTGAAAAGAAAATCATTACAAATATATTTTGGGTCTCTCTTTTTTCTTTCCCAGTCATATTCTTCTCCCTCTTTACCATATTAGAATTGGCCATGGTTGTAAAGTTATCAGTCATTATTCCTGTGCCTGTGTATACCTTTATACTTTTAGTCTATTAAATGTATGATTTTAAAATATTGAAATTTCATATTGTTTGTCATGTCTTGATTTCTTCATTTGTATTCTTTTTGAAAATTGCTTTTTTATCCAATTTTTTTATTCCTTGAACTCTTATTCAGTCATTTATATAGTAATCTTTCTTATGAACATACTGCAGTTTATTCTCTCACCATGGTTATCATATCTGATCACAGCCTGTCTGATGCCATGTTTCTTATACTACTGGGCAGTGTCAGGGATAGGACAAAACTCTTGGGTGACAGCTATGCACAGAGTTAACCGTGCTCTTTTTGCTGGATAGCACCAATAAGCAGATTGTTAGTGATACTGTCCAGGGGTCCCCAGAACTCAAGCCAGGTGCCAGCAGTCAGATTATGGTCAGTGATATATTCTCCTTTGACTTTTTTTTTTTAATGAGTTTTTTTTAAGTAATCTCTACAGCTGACATGGGACTTGAATTCATGACTCTGATATCAAGAGTCTCACATTCTACTGACTGAGCCAGCCAGTCACCCCTCTCCTCTGACTTTTATAAGGATCTGTAGGTCATTTAGGTTTTTCCCATTCCCTTTGTCAAAAGGCTTCAGGAGCTGCAGGTGCTTGCTGGTGGGGCTCTTATTTACACACTCCCCCTCACCCCCTCCTCCCGCCCATGGCTATTCTTAGGGACAGGACTGGTATGTATCTTGCCTGAGGGTTGAGCTCTACTTGGTGAAGCTCATCTGCATCTGGAGCCTCCAGGTTGAACTTCCTGCTGTTCTTCCTCTCAGGAATTCAGTCCCTGAGTTGAACCCAAGGATACCAGGAGTGGCCAGAGTTGGGATAAGTTTGGGGGAAGCAATGAAGGTATGAATCTTAGGGTTTATGTTATTTTGGACAGTGAAGTTCCTATTTGTAGGGAGTTATGACTGCAGTTTTCTTCTCTTTGATGTCCTTTTTGTTCTACTGGTCAGTACAGTGGCCACAGATGTTGGCTAGGACAATACCACCTGTAGCCTATAGAACTAAGCATAACCATTCACTCAGTTGTGGTATAGGTGAATCTCAGTGCAGTGGTGGACTGGGATTTGCTCTTGAGCCTGTGAGCTATCACCGCCTTGGTCACATCTGCTGAACGTCCCCGTGCTCTCTCTCATAGCTTGAGTTGGTGCAGCTGCCAATCAGACCCACTGGATGTGCAGAGGACATTCTTCCTTCTCTGCCACAAAGTGGGCCAGAACAGGGTAAAGTTCTCATTAATGTACTACTTCAGCTTGTTGAAGTTAATTTCAGCTAGCTGGTTATAATGACAGCCAGGGTCAGGTACCAAGTATACTTGATTTTATATGCAAGATTGGCCATGTCTCCTTGCCTTGCTTAACTTAGGTACTTCTTCATTTTGTGCTTGTGAGAGTACACTGAGGGCCCCGGTTTGTGCAAATTGTCATCATGTCAGTGTAGGAGATGGAGTCTACACCAGACCTATGCTACTCTACCATAGCATTCATGCTGCCTTTCACCCAAGGATGACTGCCATTTTTAGGATCACGTCCATGGGTGATGTCTAGCTGGGGAGCATGCCAATAAGCTTCACACCAATTGTTTGGGGACTGTTAACTTCCAGGAAGTCCCAGATTTGTCATCCACAGTTTCAGCTTCCCAGTGCCAATGTAAATGCTCTACGGTCCACCGTTGGGAGTGTGGGAGTAAATGCCAATCAGAAGATTGCAGGGTGCATAGTTTTCCAAGATTATCTGGTGAATGATTTCAAATCAAGCCTCCTGAAGCCCATGCTATTCTTGGAAACTGTAGTTGCCAGAAATGTATATATTTCCTGGTTTATGTCTTTGTCCTGGTATAGATATTTCTTTCCCCTGAGAGGGTCTTAAGTGGTCATAGTGGATGGTGGATGGCATGGCCATTTGGGGCACCTACTGCTGGTGAACTGCACTGTGATGTCCTGCATGGTTCTGTAGTTGGGCTGCATGCAGCTACAGATAGATCCCGGCCCGCTCAATGGGGTCATCCAGGTTGTCATACACAATCTTTTTGAGAGGATCAGAGGCAGATTGAGTAATTTGTGAACAATGTTAATGTTCTTCCCCAGCAGGTGTACCCATTGGGCTCAGATTGTCTCAACTTGGCCCATTGGTACAGGACTACTGCTATATGTTTCTGCATATAGGTATATGAGGTTTCTGCAGCTGTGTCATTAATAGGCTGTTAGGCATTATTTTGTGGACTGAGAAAAGATTAGGTTACACCTTACAAATACTTTTTTTTTTTAATGAAGTTTTCGAGTTCCACAAAAATCTTGACCTTGAATTTTATTGCTTTATTATTTTTTTTATTTTTAAGTAATCTCTACACCAAACATGAGCCTTGAACTCATGCCCCAAGATTAAGAGTTGGATTCTCTACCAACTGAGCCAGCCAGGCACTCCTGTATTTGTATTTTAGTTGAAACTTGATTGAACTTATCTGCATTATATCTTGTCTATATGTTAGTATATGTTTGGGTGTCTCTTTTTATCATACCCTATGCCCATAATTTTAGTATTTTAATTTCTTATGTTTTAATTCATTGATGAGGACTTTAAGCACTGGAAGTGGTGATTGTCAGCTCCTTCTATTTCTTTATTTTAAAAAAAATCCTAGTGTTTCCCCAGAAAGTGTGATATTTTATTACAGTAGGTATGATGTAGTAAGGGGTGCCTCGGTGGCTCAGTCTGTTAAGTGGCTGCCTTTCCCTCAGGTCCTCATCTTGGAGTCCTGGAACAAGCACCACATTGGGCTCTGCTCAATGGGGAGTCTGCTTCTCTCTCTCCTTCTGTGCTCTCTCTCTCTTGCTCTCACTTTCTCTCAAGTAAATAGATAAAATCTTTAAAAAAAAGTATGATGTGATGAAAAGTACATATCTGAGAAATACCTTTTTTTTTTTTTAAAGATTCTTATTTATTTGAGACATGAGTTGGGGGGGGGAGGAGAGGTAGAGCAAGAAGCAGACTCCTCACTGAGCATGGAGTTCGATGTGGGGCTCCATCCCAGGACCCTGGGATCATAACCTGAGCTGAAGGCAGATGCTTAACCTACTGAGCCAGATAGATACCTGGTAGATATCTTAATTACACTGAGGAATTTTCATTATTAAACTATACTTATAGCCCGGCAACAAACCTATCTTAGTCATGATTTATTTTTATATTACTAAATGATAATGGAATGGTGTATGTCAACATTTTTGAGAGAGAGTTAAAGCAGTACTCAAAAATTATTTTTTATTCCCAAGTAATTATGTACATCATAAAGAACACATATATGTACATTTCTTTTGCTTATATTTACTTGCTGTATAAGTTTTTCATTCTTATACTGTTCTTGATTTAGTATGAAGGTTTGCTAGACTTATGAATTGGTAAAACTTCCTAAAGAAGTTCTCTGGAAGAGTTTGTAAAAGATTGGAATGCCTTTTAAAATTTTATGAAATTTTCTCAGAACAATTGGGTCCTACTCCTTTCTCCATATTTCCTCCTACCCTCCTTCTCTTTCCTTCTTCTTCCTCCTGCTTTTTAAAAAAATCTTGTTTTCTTTCTGTATTTTTTCTTTCTACCACAGCAGCCTCATCTTCCTTGTTCCCTCTCTCCTCCTCCACCTCTTCCACCTTCTCCTCACCTTATAACATTTTTTAAAATATTTATTTATTTATTTGGCACAGAGAGATCACAAGGAGGCAGAGAGGCAGGCAAAGAGAGAGAGAGGAGGAAGCAGGCTCCCTGCTGAGCAGAGAGCCTGATGCGGGACTCAATCCCAGGACCCTGGGATCATGACCTGAGCCGAAGGCAGAGGCTTAACCCACTGAGCCACCCAGGCTTAACCCACTGAGCCACCCACCTTATAACATTTTTAACTAATGTTTCAATTCTCTGATAGGTGTAGGGTGTTCATATTTTCCATTTCCTCTTGAGTTTTGATAAGTTTATTTTTTCTAGGATGCTGTCTAGAAAGTTTGCCTTACTTGAAACTCAGGTAATAGTTTATCTGGGTATAAAACTCTGCTTTATAGTTTCCTTTTTTTATTTGAGACATCTGCTGTTTGTCATTTCTTTTTAGGTAATATGTCTATTTTTCTGTACTTGATTTTATCTTTTTGTTTACCATTCTTTTATGTAGTTTAACCTAATTTACTTAGTTTTGGTTTTCATTTGTTTATCATACTTGGGAATAATTTTGCTGTCTGAATCTGAGAATTTGTGTCTTTTATCAATTCTGGAAAATTCTCAGCTTATTTCCTCAAATATTGTTCCCTACTCTTCTCTCCTTCTGAACCTGTGATAAAATATGTTGGATACAATCATTTCATCATTCTTGTATCTGTAGCCCTCTTTTACATTTTTAATCTTTCTTTCTTTATGTTACGTTTCGGGTGATTTCTTCAGATTTACTAATTCTTGTATAATCTACTTAGCATATCCACTGGGTTTATAATTTCATTGAATATTTAAAAAAATTCATTTTGAATGTCCTTCTGTACTCTTTTTTATTATATTTGGTTCTTAAGCTTTCTAGTCCATCTTTGAGTTATTTAAACACTATTTTATTATAATCTACATTTAATACTGTTATTTAAAGTTTTGGCAGATCTCTTTCTGCTCTTGTATTTTTTTGACCATAGCTCATGATGGCTTATTTCTTCACATTTTTACAAGTTTGAATTATTAGCCCATGTTTGACAAGTTCGTTATCCAAATGAGTATTTTGTAGCCTATATTGACCATGGATATGTTTAACAGTTTTTGCTTTTTTCTTTTCTACCAGGTGTCAGATTTTACTAATCCTGTTCCTCCTTATTGATTTTATCCTCTTCTAATTATGCAAATAATGTAAAATTGATCCTCCAATTCACTAGGCTTTAAAAAAACTATGTAAGATTTTATTTTGTAGTCTGTTTAGTAATATGTTGAAGGCCCTCTGTAATATCCTTATTTTATAGGAATTTTCTTTTAATTCTTTTTATCATTTTAAAAATAAACTTAGACATGCTAAAAGGTGAAACCATTTATTTTACAAGGACACCTATAAATCCTTTTTTTAGCTAATGAAATTGAAAACTGCAAATTTCATTAAATCTCCCTCTATTTTTTCCCCTTTCTCATTTTTTCTTCTTCAAATCAATAGTTGGTCACTGCCTTGAACCTGGCATGTATCATTACTATGCATATTTTTATACCTTTGGTATATTTGTGTGTATGTATGTTACCTTCAACAATACATATGGTATTCTTTTGCTTCATTCTAAGTGATATTGTGGTAGATTATAAAAATTGATATAAATCTCTTTCTGTAACTTTTATAGTATCACATTATATATAGTCTATTTCTTCATTCCTCTAATTTGGATTGGCATGTGACTTGCTATAGCCAAAAGGACATTAGAAAACATGACAAAGCAGAGGTTTAGAAAGGAATTGCTTTCTGGAGCTTGCTTTTCTTTATTTGGAATCCTGAGATCATCATGTGAACAATTTTTAGCTAGAATATGAGAAACCATGGTGATGAGAGCTAAGGAGCCCTAACCCATAAACAGTCAGTGTCCAGCTTACCTGGCAACTGACTACAGATATCAGAGTCAGCCTCAGCTAAGATCAACCAAGGCTACCAGAAAGACTTTCCAGGTGGGGCTGCTGAAAATGGGTGACCTGCAGAATAACAAGCTAAGTAAATGAGAGCTGTTCTAAGACTCTTGAGTTTTGGAGTGCTGTGTTACATAGCAAAAATGAGCTATTAATGGGGGGCACCTGGGTGGTTCATTTGGTTAAGTGTCCAGCTCTTGGTTTTGGCTCAGGTCATGATCTCAGGGGTCATGGGACTGAGCCCCCTGTTGGGCTCCACGCTCATTGTATGTGAAGGTTCTCTCCCTCTGCCCCTACCCCAACTTGTGCACACATTCTTTCTCTTTCTAAAATAAATAAATCTTTTAAAAAAAAAATTAGCTGTTAAAGGTATCATGACATTTGTATTCTTTCTCTAATTTCATTTTCTTATTCAACTTACACATCTCTTAGCTATGTAACTGTGGTTCATTCATCTTCTTTATGTTATTACATTATCTGAATGTACCATAATATTTTTATTTTTTTTTTCATGATTATTTAGGTTGTTAACTTTTTAAAATTACAAATCTTAAGGAGCCTGGGTGGCTCAGTCTGTTAAGTAACTGTCTCTTGGTTTCGGCTCAGGTCATGACCTCAGGGTTGTGGGATTGAGCCCCACATGAGGGTCCGTGCTTAGTGAGGGGTCTGCTTGAGATTCTTTCTCTCTCCCTTTGCTCCTCCCCCTGCTTGTGTGCACTCTCTCTCTCCAATAAAAGAAATCTTTTTAAAAAATTGTAAATAATCCTCTCATGAACGTTTTTGCATGTCTTCTTACACATGTGTAAGAATGTCTATAATATTTAAGTTTTAGATCTAAGTTTTTAAAAAAATTAAGTTAGGAAATATTGTTCAGATCATGATATAACTTGCCCCTGTTCATTTCAACAAGTTTGGGTTTACTGAACTGGTACTTTTACCTATACTAGGCACTTACCATTTTATTGCTATAATCTGCTTGTCTAGGGTAAAACTTGGACCCTAATACTGCTGAAGTGCATGTCATAAGATTCCTTTTTTAGTTACTAGGATTAATTTTACGGCCTTATGTGTTTTTTTTTCCCTTCAGCTTTATTGAGATATAATTAACAAATAGCTTTATGTTTTTAAGTTGCTAACAAAATAAACTGTTTTTAGCCTATGTTTAGCACACCACATTTCTGATTATAGATGAAATCAAGATTGTTAAATAAAAGGATGATGAAAATAAACTTTTTCAGACGACATGCAGAAGTTATTTGTTTTACCTCTGCAATGCTAAACACCATGGACATAAAGTAGATGATGCTATTTCCCTGGGGAACCATATAAAACAACCCTCTATTCTAAAAGTCAAATAAGGTGATTTTGATCAGAGAACTAGGTTTGGCATTAACATTTTAAAATTTGCTTTAAAGAATGGCCATATGATTTATCTTCATGGAATAATAAAGTACAGTCATCATGATCTATGACTTAAAGTGAGGAAGCTATTAAAATGTCTTCATTTTTCAGTTTTTCTTAGAACATTTTGTTCTTGAGTATAAATTCTTTGTATTTCTTCCATAATTTTAATGATAACACATTAGCATATAGTTTAAATATCTTGAAATGCACAAAGTTAAACTAGGGGCCTTTTTTCATAGCATGAAAACATTCTGCCAAGTGCCATCTTTAAATGTTATTTTGAGACAATTTGCAACTCTCAGATGGTTGCCAGTTTTTCATACTGAAAATAGATTATTTTCTGCCTCATGAAAAGGAGAATAGTTTATTTTTAAGGAATGTGAGACACTTTTCATATTTAAAAATAGCATGCCTTTTCTTCCTCTTGCTATTTAGACTGATAGTTCCTTCTTGGAGGCATAACTCAGTGTCTCTTGCAAATATATCTTACACAAAATCTAGAATCCACAATTGAGAAAATCAAATCCAAAACAATATGCATTTGTAATCAGAGCTGTGATAAAATACAGAATGTCTCCTAAGAACACACAGCAAAATATTAACAGTTGTTATTTCTGGTGACTAGAGGGGGAGGGGAAAGACTGAATTCTTTCTTATAATCTCTATATTTATTTTTTAATTTGTTGTAGCATGCATACATTTTTTGTACTGCATATATTTGACGAATTTTCATTGAAGTGTTAAAGATATAGTGGATTACAAAAATACCTGATACTTGCCCTTGTAAAACTTATAAGTGGGAGGGATATGTAACCACACAGATAAATATAAAATTGAAATTGTAATAGTACCACAGAGGAAAGAATCATCATGTTAGGAGAGATTATACAATAGGAAGATGACTTGGTTTGGAAAATTGTGGTAAGCTTTCCTGAAGTTAAGAAATCAGTTTAAATATCAAGGAGTTATGTAGGCATATTATGTAGGTGAAGAGAATCTTGAAAAAAAAGTAGGGACCACCCTCTGCTAAGACTTGTATTCCTTGTAAGGAGTTCCTTTTTCCCCATCCATTAGAGCAATGCAAAGCATTGAATGGTGGTGTTGACAGGATCAGATTTGAGTTTTGAAAAGGTCATTTTGGCTGTAGTGTGAAGAAATGATGTGATTAGTACATGTTGGCATGAGAGTGAATGCTGGTGGACTAGTAGAGAGGATATTATAGTAGTTCCTGTGAAAGATAACTAGTTTGGTCTTGGTAAGGAGGCTGGAGATGGAGAGGTATAGAAAATTTGAGGATCATTTTAGGAGGTAACATTCTCAGTATTTAGTGATGATATGTTGTAGTCATCAAGAGAGATATATTAAAGATAACATCTGGGTTTCTGACCTGCACACTGGGTGCAATTAAGAGCAAGAGCAAAGGTGCACCTGGGTGGCTCAGTTGATTAAGCATTTGCTTTTGGCTTAGGTCCTGATCCCTGGGGTCCTGGGATCCAGGCCCACATCAGGCTTCCTATAAGGTAGGAAGTCTGCTTCTCCTTCTACCCATTTCCCCTACCCATGCTCTCTCCTTTGCTCTTTTTCTCAAATAAATAATTTCTAAAAAATAAAAAGACTCGGGGCGCCTGGGTGGCTCAGTGGGTTAAAGCCTCTGCCTTCGGCTCAGGTCATGATCCCAGGGTCCTGGGATTGGGCGGATTGGGCCCCGCATCGGGCTCTCTGCTAGGCGGGGAGCCTGCTTCCCCCTTTCTCTCTCTGCCTGCCTCTCTGCCTACTTGTGGTCTGTCAAATAAATAAATAAAATCTTTAAGAAAAATAAATAAATAAAAAATAAAAATACTCTATTTTTCAGATAGAATAAATTAAAAGTAGCAAAAAATCTCCCCGGAAAAAACTGAGAAGGGTACTTCTACTTTAAATTTTATATTTACCATCATAGTTCTTTTTTCCAAGAATACGGAAATATTTTATGACTTAAAAACTAATTTAAAATTGTGTCAATTTAAAAGTGAACAGAACTATTAAATAACCAAAGTTAATTTCAAGGTAAGTAGTTCTTAAAAAGGGATTCATATTACAATCTGCTGATTGATTTACCTCCTACCGCCATAAATAATTTCACTTTGAGAAAACTCCAGGTGATTTCATTTTAGTTGCTAACTTCTCTAGAAGACTATTTTATTTTTTTTTTTAAGATTTTATTTATTTATTTGTCAGAGAGAGAGAGAGAGGGAGAGCGAGCGAGCACAGGCAGACAGAATGGCAGGCAGAGGCAGAGGGAGAAGCAGGTTCCCTGACGAGCAAGGAGCCCGATGTGGGACTCGATCCCAGAACGCTGGGATCATGACCTGAGCCGAAGGCAGCTGCTTAACCAACTGAGCCACCCAGGCGTCCCTAGAAGACTATTTTAAATGTTACTAGCTTTGCCATTATTTTTTTAAAGATTTATTTATTTGAGAGAGGGAGAGAGAATGCGCATGCATGCACTCATGCCCATGTGTAGGTGGAGGCGCCAACGGAGAGGGAGAAGCAGACTCCCTACTGAGCAGGAAGACTGAGCCTCCATCCCAGGACCCCCAGAGATCATAACCTGGAAAGTACATTCTTGATCTGAAAATACTATTCTAAAAACTATTTGTCAACTAATCCCTAAATGTGTTTTTGCTCTTGTTTATTCTAATGTTTATTATATAGTACTCGTGGCTTTTCGTTAGGTGTCTCGGTCTCCTTTAATCACTTTCACTTATTTATCCATCTTCCACACAGATTCTGGTCAGGTAACTCCTTTGCTTCAAAACCATTTACAGAGTTACCTGGGTGGCTGAGTTGGTTAAGTGTCTGCCTTTGGCTCAGGTCATTATCCTACGGTCCTGGGATTGAGTCCATGGTCAGGCTACTTGTTCAGCAGGGAGCCTGCTTCTCCCTCTGCCTGCCACTCCCCCTGCTTGTGTTCTCTCCTTCTCTGACAAATAAAATCGTAAAAAAATACAACATTTATGGATTCCTCCTATTGCCCACAGGATTTGAGTTTAAGTTTAATTAACATAATGACATCACCTGTTTACTTTCACCCACTTAATCAGCTTATATTCATTCCTTTTCTTGTTCCTGAACTCTGTGTATGTATGTGTTTTACTGCTTTGTTATCTTGAAGAATGCCTACCTACCTTCCTGGAATCTCTTTTTAGTTTAGAAAATACTGACTGACCTTTAAAGACCCAGATCAAACGTTATCTCTCTTAAAGCATGACTACTGCCTGGGAGGCTTACCAGGTTTTTTTTTTTAGTTTAGTTTTGTTTTATTTGTTTGTTTTGGTCAAATATCTCTAAATTTGCAGGTAGCATCCTATTGATATTTATACTACATAATATCATGTGTACCTTAATTACTTATTTAAATATTCCCATTAATTGTGAGTTTTCAAGAAAATTGGCATGTGATAATTGTTCAGTAAGCCTTTGTTGAGTCCTGTTATAATGGAGGCAAAGAAAAAGTCATCAAATATCTTAGCATCTAGAGAGAAAAGAGACATGCATATCTTATTACAAATCAGCGTGGTAGTGTTACAAGGGATGATATAGTGTCCTTGGGAGTATGTGGAAGAGGGAATGGTTGGCTCTGACTGGGGAATAGTTCATCTTCACAGAGGAGCTCAACTGGTCTTAATCTCTTTTAAAATAATATTATAATCCATCTTGCTTGTGTTATAGCAGATGGATTATTTTTTTCTGCCCTCTTCTTGTGGAATCTTAGCATTCCCAAACATTTAAAGGAAATATAGTAGGGACTACTGAAATGGGTTCACCTCCATAGTTTAAAATTTTGATTTCAAAGTGATACTAGTAGATTATGGGCAGTCTTCTTTCTAAGTAATTTTGTTTCCAATAATTTCAAACCTACAGACCCTGATAGGTTATACCATGCTATTAGTATTCCTGCTACTGGTAGTAGACAGACTTCACACAAACGAAATGACTTCATCAGTGTCTTTCAAGAGTCCCATCACCTTATTTCCAGCCTCACTTTGTTTCTGCGTCTTCCTGCTCAGCACATAGGAGCTCTTGGTTCATAAATAGCTCCACAGAGTTTATTCTTAGAAGTGGAGAGTAATCAAAAGAAGCTAAATTTCAAAAAGTTAAAGGAAAAGCTTGTATACAACCAAGAAAATATGAGCTTTGGCCAACAAATAAAATAGAATAACTTTTTATGTGATTAAGGAAGGATTTTTCTTTTAAGAAATTCCAAAAGAAAAATTCAAAAAATTTTATGCAATAAAAGCATAGTTTTGATTAAATGCCTTTTCTTTCAAATTCTAATTTCTAATGAATTTACTTAAAAGCAGAAAAACAGGCAAAAACTTGTGTTCTTGATCATCACCCATTTTTTTCCTGGGGGGGAAAAAACTGATAAAAAGGAAAAGCAGTTCTACTGACTATTCTAAGGAAAACTACATAACAAAAGCTTATATAGTAAAACATTTAATCATGTGAAGTTAAAAGAAATAACCCCAGTACTCCAGTCCTTTGTTATTGTAAAGTGGTGTAGTGAGGGGTTAGAGGGTGATTAATTTCAGGACCAGTAAAGGTTACCTCACTGATTTTTAAAGTCAGGTATAAGGCATACCTCAGGTGCAAGTTGAAGTGCTCCTCTGAGTAGATACATTCTTAAATTAGCAAGCTTCTTCCAAAAAAACAGTGCACAGCACTTGCTGGCTAATGTTGTTACTTACTGAGGAAAAATAGCACTAGAGGCAGTGCTTGATCCGTTTCTTGTTGTTATGTGTATTTGACCTAAGTGCCCTCCAAAGTCTCTTTTTTTAAAGTGTTTGAATGTATTTCCAAGTAAGTCCTGGGTTCCATATCCTTGAAGAAGGCTCCTTTATGATTTGTAGCAGTTGAAAAAAAATAGAAAAGAAGATAAGAACTTTGAAGAGCACATTGTTATTATATGATATTCTATGATATGTGATTTTTTTCCATTCTAAAAGTCTTATTTCATAGTAAAACTTAGGTGTGTTATCTAAAGCTGACTAAATATGATAATATTGATTTCTAGAATGATCAAACCAGTGATTAAGAAAATAACCTTGTTTCTGTGACAAAATGAGATTTGACTTGTTATTTCCACTCAGTTTCATTTTTGAAATTTACAGCACTCAGTAACTGTGAAGCATTCTTTTTTAGAGAAATAAAAATAGCATCACAGATTGCTTTTTGAGACTTGAGTAGTACTGGGAAATATTTGGTTAAGTTGAGAAATGATTTTTAATTTTCACTCTTAATAATTAAAAACTTACAGCTTTGGGGGGAAATCATTTTTATGGGCTTGCTACTCCAGGCCTTTTTTTTCCTTTTGTATTTCAAAGTCTGTGCTTTCTAAACAATAGAGAAGAAATATCCTAGGATACAAAGAAATACAGCTTAAACTAAAATTAGATATTTCATAAAATTCCTGAGAGTGGTTTTAATTTTCCATAGATGTTTTTAGTGTGTTCACATGCTAGGAATTTGAATATCTTTAAATATTTATCCTCAAACTGTGTTAAAGTTTGCCTACATTTAGAAAGCATGTCAGAATTGGATTTTTAAATGGAAATTGCCTGTTTTAGTCTAGATTATCTTTAGAGTTTTCTTATATAGGGCAAACATAACCTTCAGAAATCTCTTTATGGAGAAATCTTTTGAATTGCCTCTGTCTAGAATCAAAACTTTTTAAAGTATCAGGAATGTTTAATGCAGGCAATGTCACTAGTCTTTTGAGACAGAAATGCAGTTCTGATTGAGCAACATCCAGAATGGTTTTTTAGCCGAGGCAGGGGAAAAGGAAAAAATATAGAACAAGGAAAGAAACACTATCTAGGCTTGGGAGAAGGGAAGTTGGGAAGTAAGCAGTGGAAGAAGAAAGAGCCTCTGCAAGAGGGCAAGGAGTTTTATCAGAACTTTCTCTCCATAGTTGTTACTTGTGGGAGAGAGTAATTTTCCTCAGATTTTGGGATGGGGAAAAGGTTAAATAGAACTAGACTCTTTCAGCTCCAGTTGGTGTCTCTGCTTTCAAGCTTCCAAACTTGATTTGCTGTTTTCTTTATATCATGCTCAGAGTGATTTTTTTTTCTTTATTATAAATAAGCTTATGTTATTAGCTACCCTCTCTTTTCATCTTGAGTACAGAAAATTCCAACTGCTTTTCCTAATTTGAAAATCCCCTATCTCTCTGATCTAATCTATGATTCTCCCCCTTTCCTACTATGTTCTTGCTACACTGCTTTTATGTTTCTGCTTAGGTCTTTTGTTTCAGCTGTGCCTTTTGTTTGGAATGGTAATCTTACTGCTTTGCACTTGGCCAGCTCTGTGTCAGCTTACATGTCTGTTTCCTAGAGTGGTCTTCATGACCACTCAGTATTAAGGAGTCACTCAGTCATGCTTTTGGTATTGTAGTATTTTAAGTCTTTGAATTATCCTTATCACTATATGATATTTTCTTGTGTGCTTGCTCTTTTATTTCTCTGTTAGTAACTATATCCATGGTGACCAGAATAGAGTTGGTGCCTAGTAAGTATTTGTTGGGTGAATGAATGTATGGACCTTTGCTCTGGGGCTTGGTGTGTTACCAACATAATATCAGTGTATCTGGTCCAAGGAATACTATACATAATTTTCAGAAACTTTCCTTGCTTGGACTGTAAGTTTTATTGTAATGAAAATGAGACCTAATAGTAATAGCATAAAAGAATTTTCAGGTGGAAATCTGGAAAACTGGGTTTGAACTGTAGCACTTTCAGGTATAACAAAATTTAGTTGCCATACTTCTGTGACATGTTCGTTTTTCTGTAAAGTAACTTCTCATAGGGTTGTTCTGAGGTTTAAACGAAATAGTTTATCTTTTCATGAAGCACTATACAGATTACTTTAAGTTTTCTCTTGTTTCCCACAAAAAGATCAAGTATCTTTACCTGTTTTTTAATTATAATTTTAAAAGGTGAGCTTTAGTTTTATATAATTTTACTACATGTACTTATACAAAGTGTTAAGTAATAGAATCTCAAGCATTGCTTGTTGAATAGTTTATGAGTTGCAAACTGGTTTATTTAAATAATTTCTTCAGTTTTTCTCCATTAGATTTTTTTTTTTAAATTCCTGTATCTCCTCCTTTTTTCCTGTCATTATCAGCCAGTTTCTTTTTGACCAGTTCTTCATGTAATTCGAATCTAGTTTCTTTTTGCTTGCTGAAATATTTATTATGGAAAATGTAGATAGTTAGCTAGAAATGTAGATATATTTATCCATCTCTAGGTTTTGAAGGCTTTGGAAGAACAAAGTCTGTTCAGCTTTTCTATGTTATTTTTTTCTGTGTAGAAACGTTTAATCATATTGATCAATGCATGAATGCAGTTTGCACTTTTCTGCATCCATACTTTCACTCATATGTTATTCAGCTGCCCAGAATGTTCTTTCTTCCCCCTTCTCAGTTATTCAAATAATTCTCTCCATAAAGATTTGGTTAATATCTGCCTTTTCTCTAGTGAGTTTCCCAACCTGCTGTATCTAAATTGATCTTAATTTTTTTTGTCAACTCTTGATTGTAGTTCATCGTATTTTACCCTTTCTGACATCTTATTTTGTTTTTTTGTTATTGGTGATTAATCATTTTACTTTTCCTACTATTTTATCTTGTAGTTTTCAATTGTTATATTTTTTAAGTTGAGGAACTGTATGTTTCTACTTGGATTTCAAGCTTTTTGAGGTCTCTTTCTGTAGTGTCTGCCGTATCATTTCTATTCATTTTATGTGCTTAATAAAAGGTTTTTGTTTTTGTTTTACTTCTCATTAAACAGCCATTTATTTTACACTCAGAGGAAATAGTTGTATATTTTACGAGTGGCAGTCCTGTGACATGGTTAAGTGGCAGAGCTATTGTAGACATGTTGCTTGGATCCCAGCTTTACCAACTTACTCATTGTAAAGACATTGACAAAGTCACTCTGCCTCTCTACCTCAATTTTCTCATCTTTAATGAAGAAAATACTGTATTTCATGGTTGTTGTGTGGGTTAACTGGGAAGATAGATGTAAAATGCTTAATACATTACTTGGCACGAAGTTACCACTCAGTGTAATACTGTTGTCATCAATATTAGCATCGTCATTTTATGGCATAGCAGAAAGAGGCTTTGAAGTCAGTTAGGCCTTGCTGATTGTGTGACCTTGGGCAACTATTTTTTTTTTTTTAATCACTCTAAATTCCAGTTTGAGCATTGGTAAAATGGAGATTATTTAATTTGAGGATTAAATGTTATTTTCTATATAAACATGTATATATCATAAACCTGTAAGTATTGAGTATATATACAAATTAATAGAATAATTCTCTTTAGCAACTTTTTATTCTGAATTACTGTTGTATTTCTAGAAGCTGAACACTACTTTCTCCCTTCCTTCTTTCTTTCCTTCTATCCATATGTCTAACAGGGACTTAAAGCAACTCAAGGAAGGATAACTTCAGCAGTTGGTTTAGTGCCCTTAGGACCTGAGCTCTGAGACAGCCTAACATGTTTTGCTAAGAGTCTGTTACATTCAGAAGATGAGTAACTGTACAGAAATAAGTAAAAGTGTTAATATGGGAAACAGATTTTGAAAGTATGAAAATGGGTTTCATGATATGGACTGTTATCATTTGTACCATTGTCCCACATAAGAACACTGTTTATGAAGAACTCTTGATTTGTGTATGATGCTAGTTTATTCACTGAGTATAAATTAGTAATTTTATTTGTCAGCATAAAGACAGTTGCTCAGTTACCTTCTTTTTATATAAAATATTGTGACTGTATGAAAAAAATATTGGTGAAAGCCAAATGTTAATTCTAGACAAATTTAAATTCATAACCTTTTCCTACTACCAACAATAAAAACCTCCCCAATTTGTTAATGTTTTACTTTTCTTCTTAGACCAGGGGATGTTATCCTTGGTATCCACCCTGTGGGTCTGAGAGTCTCACCTTATGCCACATCTGAAGAGAGTGGCAGTGGTCTATCCAGCCAGTTATAAGAGGATATTAGCACCATCTTGTGGTGCCTGCTGTTCCCTGCCATTTACTTTAAGTGCCCTGTCATTACACAGATCTTGATAACCAGGAAAGGCAAAAATAAGGAAGACATCTATTTAGCAATTATCTTTCCAAAGCATATTCACATTCTGATGATTGGACACTTTTTACTACTGAATTCATAACATTTCTATAAGATTTTTAGTTTCAGATTTTCCTGGTATGGTAATAATTGATTTAGATGCTTCAAAATCTTAGATAGCTTTAAAAGTTAGAAATAATATTTGAGATACTCTGGAAGATATTACTTTGTTTTTCTCTGAATTATACAAGATTAATGTTAAATAAGTCCTTGCATATCTTTTTTTTTTTTAAATATTTTATTTATTTATTTGACAGAGAGAGACACAATGAGACAGGGAACACAAGCAGAGGGAGTGAGAGAGGGAGAAGCAGGTTTCCGGCCAAGCAGGGAGCCCTATGCAGGACTTGATCCAATGACTCTGGGATCATGACCTGAGCCAAAGGCAGATGCTTAATGACTGAGCCACCCAGGCGCCCCAGGTCCTTTCATATCTTAATGTTATTTTAGAAATAAATATTTAGGTATGATGTATTTGGTGAATTCTATCTTGATTACTGTTGTAACATACATAAGCTGATCGAAAAATACATAGTTCTTAAAAAATCATATAGTTCTTTGCAAATAAACTTAAAATATGTATTTAATACTTCTTGAGCAGAATTTTATAGTCCTAAAATAACTTTGGGGCATTTAAAGACAATATTTTCATGAAAGTCAGAATATTAATTTTCTTCCAAGGGTGCATTTTAAATGTTTACATTTTGAACAATTGGTTCCTTAATGTTACTTCCATAAGAATATTTTTACATTTTTCTAACTTGGCTGGAAAGCAAAATTAGTTATATCAGTTAAATTTAGGATTGTGGGTTCTGTGTAATTCATAGAAAATAAATAAGTTTTGATCATGGGAAAATACAAAGGATAGGAAGCATAGTAATGTGGGCATTAGAATGATTTTTGTATTTAGATACAAAAGGAAAGTGTGTGGTGAGTGCTCCATGTAATTAAAAAATGTACACTTACTTTAAAAAAAGTAAGTTCCCCAAATTTATTATGTTGCTTAACCTGAATATGTATTTTAAAGATTTTATTTATTTATTTATTTTAGAGAGAGAGAGAGGGAGAGCAAGAGCACACACAAGTGGGGGATGAGAGGCAGAGAGAGAGGGAGAGAGAAGCAGATTCCCTGCCAAGCAGGGAGCCCAGTGTGAGGCTTGATCCCAGAACTCTGGGATCGTGACCTGAGCTGAAGGCAGATGCTTAACCAGCCGAGCCACCCAGGTGCCCCAGCTTTGAATATTTGTAATAAAATTAAAGAACAATTTAAGTGTAGACTTAAAATAGTATTTGTTTAATTCAGTACATGTGTTAACCACGTAGCAGTCATTCTAATAAAAAACTATGGCCTGTGGGTTATGAATCCATGTACAACCAAACCCATGCATTAGTATTACTTGATTACCAAGGAGAACCACTGTTTTTTTTCCTAAAACATTATGTCATAAACTTGAAGATATTATATCTAAGACAGTGCTGACTCCTTAATTAATGTAGCTTTCTTTTTTCTTTTTTTTATCAAGGACATTTTCATCAAGGAAATTTTTAAAAACTTTATTATTAATCACCTTCATTTCATAAAACAATGGACATGTTAACATTTTAAAAATAAGAGGGGCGTAATTTTGGAATAAAGATATATACTGTTTTCTAGTATTCTTTTTTCATGAATCTCTGCCTAGTCAGTTATGATCTACTGCAAAAGCAAAAGGTGGTATAGATAGTCTATTATAGAACTTGGAAAATTAAGAGAATTTGTGGTACCACTGACACAAACAAGGGAACTAACAGCGGGAGTCACTTTCGGTATGTAAACTTAGTTCTTAGGCACTTTCAGAAGGTTTTCTTGGATAGATTATGCCTTTCAGGAACATTGGTTTTGTTTTCTATAGACTGTTGATTATTTCATCATTATCCACATCACTGCAAAAAATTCCTTTCTTTTGAAGAAGACCCTTACTTTCAATTCTTATATTTTCTGTACTTTTATTCCAGATAGTATGTTTATGCCTAATGGCTTTCTTTGGAGGAGAGGATACTGGGATTGACTTACTAGCTATGGTAAACTTGAACAGGGTACCACCTGTCTCTGATTCTCAGTTTCTTCATCTGTAAAATGAAGATGATTTATCTGGCATATAGTAATAAGTGCTTAGCCAAACAGTGGCTATTAGCCTGGGATTATCACCAGAAGAGGTCTTCAGAGTGATCTTACCAGACAGTGTTACTGGATAATCCATTAGATTCTTAATTATAGTCTTAAGGAACTGATAGGAATTTAGTGCCTCTCAGTATTAAGGCTGGAGAGCCTTACCTCTCATGTATAGCCTCATATCAAGGGTTGGCAAACTTTTGATAAATGACCAGAAGATAGTTTAGACTTTGCAAACCGTTGTTGTATCTGTTTCACATATTTATCTCTGCTCTTGTAGCAGGAAGGCAACAATAGACCATATGTAAATGAATGAATATATTCATATTCATAAATATTCAATAAAACTTACAGACTCTGAAATTTGATTTTCATATAATCTTCATATCATGCAGTATTATTCTTTTGATCTTTTTCAACTTTTTTTAAAATGTAGAAACCTTCCTTAGCATGTGATCTGCACAAACACAGATAGTCTGATTTTGGGCTGCAGGCTGTAGTTTACTGATACCTTTCTTAGAGTATAAGCATGAGAGCAGGATAGCAGACAATCTTCATAGCAGAACATCAGAGACAGTATCTCCCATAAATGAGGGGTATCAGGGTTGTACTTCTGGTGCAGCTGTAATGCACTCTGATGTTAATTAAGATAGTTTTTGGAGAATAATATCCAGAATTGTTAGTCTTGCTTCCTTAGGTTATTAGATAAATTAGTTTTTTCCGCCACTAGGTACCTAATATGCAGAATTATCCTACTCAGATTCTAGCAGTTAGGGACAGAGTAGTTAGTTTTCCATCACCTATCATAAAGACATACACAAATGGAAAAGAGAGTATATATATGTATATATATGCCACTGTCCTCAAGAAACTGCTACAAAGGCATGTTTAATGAAGGTATGTCACTATTATGTATCATTTTGACCCTACGGATTTTTATTTCTTGAATGTGCCTATCTTAACATCGTATGCCCTCACCCATAGGATGCTGAGTCTTTTTTCCCTTTTATTTGTCCCTTGGAAGACCATTTTGTATGATTGGATACCTTAGTCAAATAATTCAACACACTTTTGCTTCTGGTAAATGACATTTCTGGTTCTAGGAAATCTAAAACCAGAACCATTCTTAATTTTTCATCTGATTTCATCACTAAGGTATTGTAGTGGTGATGGTGATGGTAATGATGGTTGCAGGTGCTATCACTTTTTACATTTCTACTATGTAATAGATATTTTATAAACATTGTCTTTTCAGTCTTTATAACAAGCCTATAAATTACATGTTGCTAGTCTTATTTCACATTTAAGAAAATCTGCAGTTAATTGATATGGTCAGGAATATATACAGCTGGTGTCAGTGACAGATTCAGGCCTATACCTTTGACTCCAAAACCTTCTGCCCTTCTATGTTTCCATTAAACTTTGTGCATGTTTAGAACATTTCTTATTTATTTACTTTGGTGTCTCTATTAAAATATTGATAAGAGCAGTCTTCTGTTTTAATTTGTCTTTGTATCTTTAGATCCTATTCTAGTTGGTGCCTAATGAATATTGATTTAATCAATGATTGAATAACTGAGGGCAGATTTGATATATAGTGAATAAGGGAAGAATGTTCTTATGTAAATTAGGAGTCTCCCTTAATAGTATAGTATGAGTAAAGAGGGATACTTACTGTGAAGTGAGTCTTTCTTATAACTCAGGGGTTTTAGTGGCATCATACATGACTGTTCTCTTTGGAGACTATCTCTGTTGTCAAATCATTAAATATCTAAAGTATTGTTTTAGTTTGTTTTTTAATCATATCAATTTGAGGTAGGAAAATCATGATCAGACCTAGAATAGTGGATGATACCTGGGTACATAAGAGTATTTCTTTCCTCTCTCTCTCTCTCTGCATTTATGTCTAGACATATACATTTATACATATATATGTATAAATGTATGTATATTTAAGATTACAAGTAATTCAAAGTTAATAGATTGTGATTATTAAAATGAGAAATTCACTGAAGCTTCGTTAGATCCTGTGTATAATATCACACACAAAGGTGAATGTGTATGTGTGTGATTGTAGAGGCATTCTGTAGTATAAGCATTTCTCCCACAACACCATACATATATTCCTGAAAATCTTTCATTTGGCACATAAAATTAACATGGCTTATAGGGAAAATAGAGTTAGAGGCAATTATCACTCAAAAAGAAGAAGAAAAAGAAACAGCAGCAGCAATTACCACTCAAAACAGTAATTGTGGTAAACAGAGTACTAGGAAAACAGTAACAGTTTTAGTAAAACTACTAGCACAGTTAAATTTCTGGCCGTTGTAATGAGCATCCTTGTCAGGATAGCCTTAAATCCTGGGGTTCATGGTTTGTTTGAGATGCAGATCTTTGAGGAAATTTGCTTTTAGTAGTGATTGGTTTCATAAAAATGAAAAAAATATGAATCAGTATATAGACTTCCTAATCAAATTTTTTTAAAAACATGGGGTACATGTCTTTAGCATATTCTTTATCTACACTCCCATCTTCTTCAAATAGCTCAGCATACGGAAGGTGTAGTGATTCATGAAGCCACTGAAGCAGTCACTACTGGCATGGAAGGAAAGTTCTGTACTTCTGTGGGATTATCATCCTTTTCCTTAAGATCATCATATATTGTAAAAGCTTTCCCTTTAATTGTGAGAAAGCTGAAAGCTTCAAAATGTGCTGGGAAAAACTGCATCTGAATCAACACAACTTTTGGTTATATATATTGGCTGATATCATTGCCCTACTTACCAATCACAACTGAAATAATACAGATTTAAAGAAACATAAATTGTAGTGTAAATACTGTTTAACTTTAGGGACACTTGGATGGCTCAGTCGGTTAAGTGGCTGCTTTTGGCTCAGGTCATAATCCCAGAGTCCTGGGATCGAGTCCCACATTGGGCTCCTTGCTTGGTGGGGAGCTTGCTTCTCCCTCTGCCTCTGTCTGCCACTCAGCATGCCTGTGTGCACTCTTTCTCTGACAAATAAATAAATAAAATCTTAAAAAAAAAAAAAGACTAACTTTAGGTTTTTAGGTTAAAATAAGTACATACTGACTTTTTTTTTTTTTCCTGAATCCAAATGGGAAAAGTTTTAGCAGAAAACACTACTCATGCCCTACTATGTAGCATTAGAGCATGGAAAATAATGGGAATAGAGGTAAAGTTAAAAAAGATGTAGGAACTGAAAGAGGTTCTAGCAAAATTTAATTGCATTAATTTAATTAATTGGAGGAAATAGACTTAGAACTTAAAGGACATGGGAAGGATAGGATATTTATTACTTATTTTGTAAAACTAAGTTTTATAAAAAACTACTTTTTTTTTTTTTTTTTAAGCCATTAGTGGATACTGGAAGAAAGAGAACTTATTTGAGAGGAATTAGAAAAAAAGTTGTAAGTGCAGGGCTTTGTAGTCAGACAGACCTGGTTTTGAATCTTACCTTCTGAGCTTTTTTGCTTTTGTGATCTTGGTCATGTAACTTCATTTTTTTAGGGCTCACTTTTAACAAGTATAAAATGAGTTTAATGTATAAGCTAGTTCCTTCTTTTTTTGTTGAAATCAATGAGATAAAGCCTAAGTGTTTAGAGTAGTGCCTAGCTCATGAAAAGTGCTACTATTTTTACTTTGCAACCCTGAAGATCATATGAATCACAGTTTGATTACTCTTTTCTGTAGTCAGATAAAATAACAACAGCAGCTGTTTAAAGTTAGATTATTACTGTTCTAGGAAACTCTTTGAGATTAGTCAGCGTGACTGTGTATCTTTCTCATCTCACTGTAATTTCATGACCGCCTAAAAGTAGGTTCTTAGTGCTTCATGGCAAATACCCACCACCCCTCCAGTTTATTCTTTGCATTCCTATACCTTACAATTAGATGTGATTTCTCTGTAGCAGAACATTGACATAATCCCAGAGAATCATCTTCAGACTATACACTAGATCTATAGATTCATAATCTGCATTTTAATGAAATTCCTCAGGTGATTCTTATGCACACTAAGGTGTGAGAAGCATTTTCCTTAAATCATTGTTCTCATTTCTTCCTCTCTACAATCCAGCATCCCTAACTCTCTCCTCTTTTGAACCCATTTTGTGGATGATAAATTCACTTCCTACTTTTCTGTAAAGAGTGTAGGTATTAGAAGAGACTGTCATGCATTCACACAACCCCTTTACTTACCTTTTAGTGTGTATAATTAGTACTCTGCCTTCTTGTTACTGTAAATGAAATATCTGTGTTCCCATGTAAAGCTTTTCACTATCCCACCACTTCTCCCTACCCAAGGATCTCCAGTTGTATCATTTAGTTTTTGCTGTTAATTGGATTGTTCTCTCCAGTGTAGAAACATGCTGGGTTTTTTTTCTCCCGTCTCAAAAAAATGAAACAAAACTTTCCCTGAATCCCATCTCTCACCAGCTACTATGCATTTCTTTGTCCTCTTAGCAGTAAAACTTCTCAAAAGAATTGTGTATTGTGTATACCTGTCTCCATGTCTTTCTTCCTTCCTTTTTAAGATTTTATACATTTGGGAGAGAGAGAGTGAGAGCATGAGCTGGGTGGAGGGGCAGAGGGAGAGAGAGAAGCAAGCTCCACACTGAGCAGGGAGCCCAATATGGGGCTCAATTCCTGGACCCCAAGATCATGACCTGAGCCAAAGGCAGATGCTTAACTGACTGAGCCACCCAGTCATTTGCTCCCTACTCCATTAAAAACACTTATCCAAGTTCCTAGTGACCTAAACATTATTATATTCACTTGGCAGTTCACAGTCCTCATTTTATCTAACTTGGCAGCAATATTTAAAAAGTTGATCACTCTCTTCTTGAAATACTTTTTCCCATTTCCTTCCTTTCTTGGTTGCTCTTCTATTTCTCTGAGTGCTTCTCAGTTGTATTGTCTGGTTCCTCTTCATTTCCCCCTCAAAATGTATGGTCTTTGTGGTCTACCTTCTTTTACCTGGTGTGCTGTTTTCAAGGTTCATTCACATTGTAGCCTATATTAGTACTTCCTTCTTTTTTGTGACCAAATAGTGTTCCATTGTATGTATATGCCATAATTTACGTATCCATTCATTCATTATGGGCATTTGAATTGTTTCTACCTTCTGGTAATTGTGAATAGTGCTGCTATGAACATATGTATGCATATACTGTACATAAAATGTATAGACATATATCAGAGCACCTGTTATCAGTTTGTGGGGGGAATAAACCTAGGAATAGAATTAATGGGTCTATGTTTAACTTTTTGAGGAACCTCCAGGTTTTGACCTGGCAGCTGAACCATTTTGTGTTTCCACCAGTAAAGTACTGGGGTTTCTGTTTTTCTGTATTTTTGTGAACGTTTATTATTTTCTGTTTCTCTCTCTCTCTCTTTTTTCATTATGGCCATCCTAGTGGGTGTGAAGTGGTACTTCTTTGTGGTTTAGAGTTGCATTTCCCACAGTTAATAAAGTTGAACTGCTTTTTATGTGTTTGTTGGGCATTTGTATGTCTATTTCTCTTTCTCTTGTCTGATGACTACCAAAGGAGACCCTCTGAAGACCTGTGGAGTTCTCTCTATATGCAGTTAGCTCCCCTATGGTACTCTTTCTTGAGAACTCAAACCACTCTGGTCTTCCTATACTCTAAACACTGTCTCCTCTAACTGGGGAGAGTGCTGGGCTTTGGTTCCTCTTTCTGCATCCATATCCTGGAAGTTGTCTCCAGGACAATTGTAGGGCTCACCTCTTCTGTTTTTCATATTTCAGGGTCATAGTCTTTGTGCCTGATTTCCAGTGTCTTGTGTATCTTTGTTTCATATATATTTTCCAGTATTTTGGTTGTTTCACACAGGAGGGTAAATCTGGACTTGTTACTGTATCTTGGCCTAATGTGGAACTCTTTCATCTTTAAACTGGAGAAAATGAGGCTCAGACTGTGCCAAATTCAGATGAACTCTGCTGAGATTCCTATGAAGAATTCATGTCATCTTTCCATGTACCATCACCATCTGGGATGTTAAACATTTGTGCTTTGGCACTCCACTGGCTGGACTTGGCAGACTCTGGGGGTTGGGAGGGTAGATGTATAATCAATTGGTTTACTATGTCAGGGGTTGTGGACATTGATTATGATTCACCTGGGAGTGAAGAACTTTTTAAATGAAATTTGAATCTCTTCTATGACTACTGGCAGGAACTGAAAAATTCTCAATAATGAAAATCACATGTTTTAAAAGAAATGGACCGAAGAATACTTACTTCATTTTAGTGATGTTGCATTTTCTCTTTATTTGTAATGGAAATATCTTTTCTTTCCAGGAATATTAAGAGACTTTGTGAGACAGACTTTTTTTTTTTTTAAATTAAGGAGCTTTGAATATTAGGAAAGACTTAAAAATTCACATTTCTTCAAAAACACATTTATGTAAGAACATGTCCTTGTTCTTAATAACATTTATGTAAGAACATGTCCTTGTTCTTAGTAATACACACTGACATAGTCAGAAGTAAATGGGCAACATATATTCAGTGTATTTTCAAATGGCTCAGTAGAAGATTCTCATCGTGTGTGCACTGCACATACATGCGGGCACAAACACCCACACAGATAGATGTGTCTATATGTATAAAGGAATTAGGTCCAAATTTAGATAGTTGGTAGATTTGGTTGAAGGATATTTTGGAGTTTCTTGTGCTATTCTGGCAACATTGAATTTTGGACTTATATTAAACTAAAATTTTATATTTAGAAACTCATAATATGACCAGTTACTGACTCCCTAGTTGTGAAGTAAATGTCTTTTGTTTTTGCCTGTATAGATCCATTTTCCTCTTATCTGATAATAGTTCTAAGCTATAAGACTCAAGTGGGATTGATTTCACAGGGCAGTGCTAGGACTGAACATGTGGTCATGCCTGGAACTCCTGTTTTGTTTCTGATTTGACCTGATTGATATGGCCGTGATTCTGTGACCCACCCTGGTCCAAGGAGATTTATTTATAAGACTTGTATTGAAGTTCCTGGGAAAGAGAAACTACTGTTGCGTTTTCAGATGAGTAGGTTATACTTTTGAACCTTATTGTGGCCATTTGCCCCTGTTTGTAAGAGTTTACATGAGAATAGTGAAACCAATTTAGAAGAAAGAGAACCAACGGAAATAAATAAATAATAAACCTTAGTAAAAAGACTGTTGTTATATACATAAACCAAATTATTTTAAAAGATTGATTTGATCAGGATGTGGTGCTTGGACCATTCTCTTCCAAGTCCTGAAGAAAAAGAAATAGATCTCGACATTTCTGTGTCCTAATTCTATCTTTCTGACCATTCTTTAATTTCCTTTTTACATTTTTCCTTTCTTTTGGTGTTCTGTCATTAACCATCTCATTTCCTTGATGAATAGTCTCTAGGTTATTTTTTCTCTGGCCACAGTTTCAGCTATATTTACTTTCATTGTTATAATGTATCATATTTAAATTCATTTCTGTTTTTGTTTTACATTATGATTATAATTTGATTAATAAAACTTATTCCTTTTCTATAATTCAATTATAGTTCTAGCCCGAGAAATCCCACAAAAAAATATTAGCCTATATATTTTGACTACTAATAAATATCTTTACCTTGGTGTCCTATAGATATCCCATTTCCCATATTGCTATCTTCATCTTTTCCTTCATCTTTCCTTCATCCATTTCTTATTTTAGTCCATTTCATCAGTAATTATACCACTGTATTCTCTGAGTGGCTCAGATAATTCTTGTTTATAGCTTACATCTATTTAGTTATAAAATATTTTTACCTTTCAAATAAGATATTTCTATCTGATTTTTACTGTCTCAGCTTACACCTTTGTGGCATATTCCTGAATTTCTGGTTAGTTTTAAAAGTAGTTTGTAGTAGTGTTGTTTATCCATTTTGTCTCTAACCCCTCAGTTCATGGTCCATGCTCCATTCGTTTTGATGTTTCTGAAATGCACAGTTGAGATTTCATTTCCTCCAGCTTTGAAAGTTGGCAATGGTATTTAACACTCTCAGAATAAAATATTAACTCCTTAAATGGGCATTCATGATCTACTCGTGGGCTCTACATTTCCTTAACTCTAGCCTTTTTAAGCTACTTGGATGTTCCTAAATAATTACCATACTCTCTGTTATCCATGTTTCTACAAGCTCATCTCTATTCCCAGGATATCCTTTTTTGCTGCTTCTCTAGTTGGCAGAATCCTACTTCTTTAGAACTCTACTCAGAAATCACTTGTGCTGTGTAGCTTTCCCTCTTTTTTTGAAGCCTGTATTCTTACTATTTACGTAGCTCTAAAACTGTTAATTTTCCCCTTTTTTATAACTGTTTATTCTCCGCCTCTCCCACCCCATTTCCACAAGACTCCTAGACATCTTAAGAATGCTGTTTGTCCTATTTATCTTTGTACTTTGAGAACCTAGCACAATCTCTTGTACATATTAGTTCTGTAAATGGTAGCTAAAGAATGGGAGAAAGGGAGGGGAGCGAAGGAGAGAGGGGGTTTTGTTTCTGTTTTTTTTTTTTAACTACTTCTAAAAAATTAACATATAATGTATTTATTTCAGTGGTACAGGTCTGTGAGGCACCAGTCTTAGACAATTCACTGCACTCACCATAGCATGTACCCTCCCCAGTGTCCATCACCCCACCACCCAATCCCTCCCACCCGCATCCACTCTAGCAGCCCTCAGTTTGTTTTCTGAGACCAAGAGTCTCTTAAGGTTTGTCTCCCTCACTGGTTTCATCTGTTTCATTTTTCAAGAGGGGTTTTGTTAAATTATATTCATGAAGTAACATGAAATAGATACTTATTTTAAATAGGCATGTTAAGATCAGTTTAAGATACCTGCTTTCAGTCACGTGGGTATTCTTCAGGCAGGGCAATACATAACAGCTTGATTGATAACCCCATTAAACTATATGTGATTTCAGGGGAGAAGGTGTGATAATTCCCCAAAGAGGACTAGAGAGCTTTTGCCAGAAGCAGCCTTGGAAAAAGTCTCTTGCAAAAATCAGAGCCCAAGAGAAAGGTCCATGTGTTTCCATTATGAGGGATTCTAGCCCCAGGATTAAGGGTATAAATCAGGAAAGGAGGGTGAACTATACAAGAAGTATCTAATCATCTACACTACTTCCCAGTACAGTTATTTCTGGAAAAACTTTTTCCAAAGGCTGCCATATTGCACTGATAAAGGTTCCACTCTGCAGGGTACTATCTTTGTTACTCTTCAGCTGGTGCATATGTTTGTGCGCACTGAGTGAGGTACTGCACTGTTCCGTATCTTAGGAGTCAGCTGGGAGGGAGGGGCCATGATTCCAGAGGTAAGGGACATGTTAGATGGGCACAAGTCTGGGCTCTGTCAGATTACCTTGTATGGAGTTGGTAGGAGCCCATGCAGGGCTGGTCCCTACTGCAACTACTGGAATAAGAGACAGTTTAGGTTCAAGTAAGAATTAGAGGTGTTTAAGGGGAAAGGAATGCTGAAGAATAAAAAATAACAGCTATCTATTAAAATGAACACAAGAAAAGACTTAGCATAAAACATTAGGAAATGTGTATAGAATGTGATGCCAGTTATGATTTTAGAAAATATATTTGTTCTTGGATATCTGCTTCATGTGGTGACAGTGTAGACATGTTGAAACAGCTGGGGTTTAAATTCTCAAATACTAGGTTTCTTATCTACACCAAACTGTTAATACTGATTAAAAATATTTTCTTTCTACATTTTTGTTGACTATAGAATATCTCTAATTATCCTATATTATTTATATAATCAGATAAAAGGCTTAACACAAAAATAGTGTCACATTGGAATATTGGAAACCAGGCCAGGAAACAGTTCTATTTATTATCAGTAATCAAACTGTGTCTTAAATTAAGTGGTATTTGGAGTAAAGTTTGATTTGAAGCATATTTTCAAGTAATTGCTTCTGGATGAAATGAAGTTACATTTTATAATAAGTGCTTGAAAGATTAAAGATAAATGTAATAATTTATCATATGTTCATTCATTAAATTCAATATTTTCTATGCCCCAAACACTGCCCTTAGCTTTGGGTATGTGTGAACAGTAGAGATGGTCTCTGATCTCATAAGACTACATTCCATCTGAGGAGGTAGATAACAAGTAAACAAAAACTTACATAAATGTTAAAAAGAAACAGTGATACTCTGATGAAAAAATACTGTAGGAAACCTTAATTTGATAGGTTATTAGAGACAGGCCTCCCTGCAGTTAACAGAGAGATGACTGAAGGGACAGTGAAGAATTTGATGTATTCAAGGATAGCTTGCATATACTTACTATCAGGAGAGGCAGAGATGTGATTGCAGAGAGGTGAGAGATTGGGCATGACTTGGTTATGTTGTTTAGACTTAATGAGAGGGGGCTGGGAAGGCATTATTTAAGCAGAGAAGTAACAAAATCTGCTTTATCACCTAAACACATGAGGTCTATAGATGTTTAGGTATACTGTTTTAAATTGTTACTGTAAAAGTAATTAAATCTTCAGTAAGTAAAATGGAAAGTTAAAAAACAAATCTAGAAAGTAAAATAAAAATATTAACTCATCACCCAATCACAAACTATAAAAGTTTTTTTACATATATTCTTCTAGTTTTATCCCAGTTTATTTTACCTGTTATTAAATATTGCATTTAAAATTTATGTTGTAAGAATGTTTCCATTATCACATAGTCTTCATATCCATAATTTTAAAGATTACACTATGTACTGTTTTGTCACTTGACTATGTCAGACTTAGCTTAACCATTTCTCATTTTTGGAGATATAGATTGTTACAGATACTTTCATATAAAAATAACTATATATGAAATTCTTAGTATTAATCAATTCCTATATTTCCCTAGCATAGATTTCTGGAAATAGAAATAATTAGTTAAAAGGTACTAAGTTGGGGCACCTGGGTGGCTTAATCATTAAGCGTCTCCCTTCAGCTCGGGTCATGATCCCAGGGTCCTGGGATGGAGCCTCACATCGGGCTCCCTGCTCAGTGGGAAGCTTGCTCCTCCCTCTCCCACTCCCCCTGCTTGTGTTCCCTCTCTCGCTGTGTCTCTCTCTGTCAAATAAATAAATAAATAAATAAATAAATAAATAAGATTTTTTTTTAAAAAAAGGTACTAAGTTTTTATTACTAAATACATATGCACAACTGTAATTTAAACTACAACCAACAATGTTACTGGAGTTTGGGAAACTTTTTCTTAAGGGCCTAGATAGTGCATATTTTAAGCTTATAGGCCATATGATGTCTCTAGCAACTACTTAGTTCTCCTGTTTTAGTGCAAAAGCACCCATAGACAATATGTACATAAATAGGCATGGCTGTTTTCCAAAATACTTTACTTAAAAATTTAACAAAAATATCTCATCTGTGAATTGAAGCCTGAGCTATCAGTTATACCACATCCTTGCCAGTATTTAGATTTAACCCTTTATTGTATGCCTAGGAGTTATAGAATTAAGTAAATTTTGCAAACTTTAAAATATTCTTAAATCATATCACTCAAAGCTCTGTTTTTGTGTTTGAAAGTAATAAGGTAGTTTGAAATTAATATGCTTTACAATTGTGATTGGTTTTAATATCTATAGCAATAATTTATTAATTTTCCTTGTGTTCTATATTTTTTATACCTGTTCCATATTAACCTTTGATGTTCCAGAAGACTGTTATCCAATTTAGACTACCCAAATGGTAATGACATCTAAAATGCTCTTTGAATGGTTGCAAGGATATATTTGATTTAATATTGCAGTGTTGTTCAGAAACCTGAACTCTAATTTTGTTACTAATCCTCACAACCAGGTAAGCTTTGTAACCTTACCACCTCTGTATAAGGCTTACTGTTGCCTGCTCTTCAAATTTACATGTATCTTTTTTTTCTTATTATTAGTTTCAGAGGTAGAATTTAGTAAGTCATCAGTTGCATATCACACCCAGTGCTCATTACATCAAGTGCCCTCCTTAATGTCCATCACCCATTTACTCCAACCCCCCAACCACCTCCCCTCCAGCAATACTCAGTTTTTTTCTTCAAGTTAAGAGGTTTGTCTCCCTCTCTGGTTTTGTCTTGTTTTATTTTTCATTCCCTTCCCGTGTGTTCATCTGTTTTGTTTCATAAATTCCACACATGAGTGAAATCATATGGTATTTGTCTTTTTCTGACTCATTTCACTTAGCCTAATACTCTCTAGTTCCATCCCCAACATTGCAGATGGCAAAAATCTCATCCTTTTTGATGGCTGAGTAATATTCCATCATGTGTATATATACTACATCATCTTTATCCATTCATCTTTCATTGGCTGTCTGGGCTCTTTCCATAGTTTGGCTATTGTGGACATTGCTGGTATAAACAATGGGGTGCAGGTGCCCTTTGAATCACTCTGTTTGTGTCCTTTGGGTAAATTCCTTGTAGTGCAATTGCTGGGTCATAGGGTAGTTTTATTTTTCAACTTTTGAGGAACCTACATACTGTTTTCCAGGGTGACTGCACCAGCTTGCTTTCCCACTAACAGTGTAAAAGGGTTCTCCTTTCTCCACAACCTCACCAAGATCTCTTGTTTCCTGAGTTGTTAATTTTACCCATTCTGACTGGTGTGAGGTGGTATCTCATTTTAGTTGTGATTTGTATTCCCTGATGATGAGTGATGTTCAGCATTTTTTTTCATTTGTCTGTTAGCCGTTTGTATTTCTTTGGAGAAATGTCTGTTGTCTGTTCATGCCTTCTGTTCATTTCTTGACTGGATTTTTTGGGGGGTTTTTTTTGGTGTCGAATTTGGTAAGTTCTTTATAGATTTTGGATGCTAGCCCCTTACCTGATATGTCATTTGCAAATATCTTCTCCCATTCTGTAGATTGCCTTTTACTTTTGTTGACTATTTCCTTTGCTGTTCCAAAGCTTTTTATTCTGATGATGTCCCAACAGTTCATTTTTGCTTTTGTTTCCCTTGATTTTGGAGAGGTATCTAGCAAGAAGTTGCTGTGGCTGAGGTCAAAGAGGTTGATGCTTGCATTCTCCTCTAGGACAAATTTACATGTATCTTAAAGTGTTTTATGCCTATATTACAGATGTAAAAACTGGAACCAACCATGGTCTGGTAGAATAAAGCATTGGCTTGTTTCAGAGACCTGCTATTCTTTATGGTGTTCTATGTGGTATAAATAGAATAAGATTCTAAATAACCATCAAGTGCTCTTGAGTATATTTGGAAAATAGTAGGTAGTCTAAGTTAAAACATACACATTTATTTTTTGCCCCAGCCATCAAGAGCCCCTCCCCACCAACCCTCCCCAAGATAATCTAAATTAGGGGGAAAAGTCATTTTTAATCTGTTACTTAGTGAAAACAAATATTGGGGAGCTTTTTGTGGTTGTTTTTGATACATACAGGAAAAAAATTTACTAAATTTTTTTTTTACTGTTGGGACTTGGTGATCCTACAGTTCTTGTATTTTAAAAGCAGCTTGAATTTCTGAGAAATTGAAAGAAATAACTTGGCTGGAAAAGGATGGCTGATGAAATAGAGGGATGTATCTGAGTCTTTGAAATGCTAGAAATTTATCTTATGATTTATGCAATGAGATTTTAGATGAAATGAGAGGTAATGATGTTAAGTACCCAGAAAATACATGCTTATCTGGTCTTGATCAAGAAAGCATTGCTTTTAATTTCCAAGTTAAGATTTATTATTATAAATAGAATTTTTAGTATTCAAGGATTTCATAATTAAATCAAAACGTACATGCTGTCTCAGAGCTAGTCTCTTGAGTACTACCATGATTTCAAGAGTCCTTTCCAACTTCTACTGCTACATGGAACTTAAAAGCTACTGACACCACCTAGGGTGGATGACTTTGAAGATTCTTCCAGTTCATTTTAAGAATCATTATAGTAACAAGCATGTATTTATTTCTTTTTAAAGTGTTTATTTATTTATTTATTTATTGGGGAAAGAGCAGGAGAGCACGTGAGTGGGGGGCAGGTAGGAACAGAAGGAGAAGAGCAGGCTCCCTGCCGAGCTTGGAACCCAGTGCAGAACTGAGATTATGACCTGAGTCAAAACCAAGAGTTAGACACTTAACTGATTGATCCACCCAGGTTCCCCAATAACAAGCATTTATTAAGCTTCTTGCTAGAATCTATAAAAGGAAATAAAGCAATATGCTCTTTTACTCTGTTTGCTTAAAATTCAAGCCAGATGTCGATAACTTCCTATAATCAGCCAAATTAAAATGCTAAATCAGTAAAATATATATTAAGTATTTAGAATTAAACATGATCAGAGATATTGGTATTGGTTTTTAAATTATTAAACCATACGAATACTCTTTTATTCCAAATTATTATACCTCAATTCATGTTTTATGCTTCATTAAGTCAAAAGGTAATTATCATGTTTATATTGGCTTTATAATGGTCATAGCCTCAAGCTATTTATTATATGCTAATACAATTAAGATATATTTTGGAGTTTGGGGTCTGTTTATAAAAGATGAAGGAATACTTGAAATTAAAACTATCATAATATTGGACAATAAAAGAGATTTTGCTGAGGTGTATGATGATAAATTTTATAATTCTATCGATTTATAATCTATAGTTTGATTATATTGTTCTGTAAGACTAAGTTTAGTTTAAATTGAAGAATTGGTTTTAAAAGTTACTGTTTATTTATAGGATTGTAGATTTATTCATACTGATTGGTGCAGGATCACTGTGATGGGATTCTACATGATGAAAATCCTGAATGAAGGACAGTACCAAACTGCAGATAAACGAGAGACTTTTATGAGATCTGATAATTTTCCAAATGATTTTACTTGTGGTGAACCAAACTTTGGCTTCTGTTTCTTCTATGAACCAAAGTTTTCGTTGAAATTCAAAGCCGACCAGGAAAAGTGTTGGTGTAGTTTTTTGGTTTTAGAATATAAATCATTACTTGTGTATTGCCACACATATATTCAGACATTCCACTATTTTATGTTTAATTAAACATGTATATTATATATTTTAGGTTTAAACCTACATACACATGTATGTCATACCTGAAAATTCTGTGCAGTATACTTGAGTCTGCACTTAGCTTTTTTCACTTTATTTATTTTATTTTATGTCTGAAGTTTTTATTTTTTTTTAAAGATTTTATTTACTTATTTGAGAGAGAATGAGTGAGTGTATGAGAGGAGAGAAGGTCAGAGGGTGAAGCAGACTCCCCATGGAGCTGGGAGTCCGATGAGGGACTTGTTTCTGGAATTCTGGAATCATGACCTGAGCTGAAGGCTGTCACTTAACCAACTGAGCCACTCAGATGCCTTTAAGTTTTTGTTTTAATCACCCAGGACTCAACATGACAAGTGCCCTCACTCCTTAATCCCCATCACCTATTTAACCCATCCCCCTATGGACTGCCCCTCTGGTAACAATCAGTTTGTTCTCTCTTTCTTGGTTTCTCTCTCTCTCTCTCTTTTGTCCTTTGCTCCTTTGTTTTGTTTCTTAAATTCTACACATGAGTGAAATCATATGTTGTTTGTCTTTCTCTGACTTATTTCGCTTGGCATTATACTCTAACTCCATCTATGTCATTGCACATGGTAAGATTTTATTTTTTTTAATGGCCCAATAATACTCTCTTATATATATATGTACCACATTTTCTTTATCTGTTCATCAACTGAGGGACACTAAGGCTGCTTGCATGTCTTAGCTATTGTAGATAATGCTTCTATAAACAGGGGTACATGTACACCTTGAATTTTTTAAAAAATTAATGTTTTTGTGTTCTTTGGGCACATAGTAGTGTGATTACTGGATCACAGGATAATTCTATTTTTAACCTTCTGAGGAACCTTCATATTGTTTGCCACAGTGGCTATACCAGTTTGCATTCCCACCAACAGTGTATGAGGGTTCCTTTTTCCTCCACATCCTCGTCAATATTTATCATGTCTTGAGCTATTGATTTTAGCCATTCTGACACATATGAGGTAATATCTCATTATACTTTTGATTTATATTTCCCTGATGATAAGTGATGATGAGCATCTTTTCATGTGTCTGTTGGCCACCTGGATGTCTTCTTTAGAGAAATATCTGTTCATACCCTTTGCCCATTTTTAATTGGATTATTTGTTTTTTGAGTGTTGAGTTTTTTAAGTTCTTTATTTATTTTGGATTCAAACCCTTTATCAGATATGTCATCTGCAAATATCTTCTCATTCTGTAGGCAGCCTTTTAGTTTTGTTGATTGTTTCCTTTGCTATGCAGAATATTTTTATTTTGTAGTCCCAATAGTTTATTTTTGCTTTTGTTTCCCTTACCTCAGGATAGATATCTAGAAAATTGTTGCTATGGCTGATTCAGAGAAATTAATGTGCTCTCTCCTAGGAGTTTTATGGTTTCACATCTCACTTTTAGGTCTCTAATCCATTTTGAATTTTCTGAATTTATTTTTGTGTATGGTGTAGGAAAGTGGCCCTAGTTTCCTTCTTTTGCATGTGGCTGTCCAGTTATTCCAAAACCATTTTCTAAAATTTATTTATTTATTTATTTATTATAAACATATAATATATTTTTATTCCCAGGGGTACAGGTCTGTGAATTGCCAGGTTTACACACATCACAGCATTCACCATAGCACAAACCCTCCCCAATGTTCATAACCCCACCCCCCTTATCTAAACCCCACCTCCCCCCAGAAACCCTCAGTTTGTTTTGTGAGATTAAGAGTCACTTATGGTTTGTCTCCCTCCCAGTCCCATCTTGTTTCATTTATTCTTCTCCTACCCCCTTAACCCCCCATGTTGCATCTCCACTTCCTCATATCAGGGAGATCATATGATAGTTGTCTTTCTCCAATTGACTTATTTCGCTAAGCATGATACCCTCTAGTTCCATCCACATCGTCGCAAATGGCAAGATTTCATTTCTTTTGATGGCTGCATAGTATTCCATTGTGTATATATACCACATCTTCTTTATCCATTCGTCTGTTGATGGACATCTAGTTTCTTTCCATAGTTTGGCTATTGTAGACATTGCTGTTATAAACATTCAGGTGCACGTGCCCCTTCGGATCACTACGTTTGTATCTTTAGGGTAAATACCCAGTAGTGCAATTGCTGGGTCATAGGGTAGTTCTATTTTCAACATTTTGAGGAACCTCCATGCTGTTTTCCAGAGTGGTTGCTCCAGCTTGCATTCCCACCAACAGTGTAGGAGGGTTACCCTTTCTCCACATCCTCGCCAGCATCGGTCATTTCCTGACTTGTTAATTTTAGCCATTCTGACTAGTGTGAGGTGGTATCTCATTGTGGTTTTGATTTGTATTTCCCTGATGGTGAGTGATGTGAAGCACTTTTTCATGTGTCTGTTGGCCATCTGGATGTCTTCTTTGCAGAAATGTCTGTTCATGTCTTCTGCCCATTTCTTGATTGGATTATTTGTTCTTTGGGTGTTGAGTTTGCTAAGTTCTTTATAGATTTGGACACTAGCCCTTTATCTGATATGTCGTTTGCAAATATCTTCTCCCATTCTGTCAGTTGTCTTTTGGTTTTGTTAACTGTTTCCTTTGCTGTGCAAAAGCTTTTGATCTTGATAAAATCCCAATAGTTCATTTTTGCCCTTGCTTCCCTTGCCTTTGGCGATGTTCCTAGGAAGATGTTGCTGAGGCTGAGGTCGAAGAGGTTGCTGCCTGTGTTCTCCTCAAGGATTTTGATGGATTCCTTTCTCACATTGAGGTCCTTCATCCATTTTGAGTCTATTTTCGTGAGTGTTGTAAGGAAATGGTCCAATTTCATTTTTGTGCATGTGGCTGTCCAATTTTCCCAACACCATTTATTGAAGAGGCTGTCTTTTTTCCATTGGACATTCTTTCCTGCTTTGTCGAAGATTAGTTGACTATAGAGTTGAGGGTCTGTTTCTGGGCTCTCTATTCTGTTCCATTGATCTGTTTTTGTGCCAGTACCATGCTGTCTTGAAGATGACAGCTTTGTAATAGAGCTTGAAGTCCGGAATTGTGATGCCCCCAACTTTGGCTTTCTTTTTCAATATTCCTTTGGCTATTCGAGGTCTTTTCTGGTTCCATATAAATTTTAGGATTATTTGTTCCATTTCTTTGAAAAAAATGGGTGGTATTTTGATAGGAATTGCATTAGATGTGTAGATTGCTTTAGGTAGCATAGACATTTTCACAATATTTGTTCTTCCAATCAATGAGCATGGAACATTTTTCCATTTCTTTGTGTCTTCCTCAATTTCTTTCATGAGTGCTTTATAGTTTTCTGAGTATAGATTCTTTGCCTCTTTGGTTAGGTTTATTCCTAGGTATCTTATAGTTTTGGGTGCAATTGTAAATGGGATTGACTCCTTAATTTCTCTTTCTTCTGTCTTGTTGTTGGTGTAGAGAAATGCAACTGATTTCTGTGCATTGATTTTATATCCTGACACTTTACTGAATTCCTGTACAAGTTCTAGCAGTTTTGGAGTGGAGTCTTTTGGGTTTTCCACATATAGTATCATATCATCTGCAAAGAGTGATAGTTTGACTTCTTCTTTGCCTATTTGGATGCCTTTAGTTTCCTTTTGTTGTCTGATTGCTGAGGCTAGGACTTCTAGTATTATGTTGAATAGCAGTGGTGATAATGGACATCCCTGCCGTGTTCCCGACCTTAGCGGAAAAGCTTTCAGTTTTTCTCCATTGAGAATGATATTTGCGGTGGGTTTTTCATAGATGGCTTTGATAATATTGAGGTATGTGCCCTCTATCCCTACACTTTGAAGAGTTTTGATGAGGAAGGGATGCTGTACTTTGTCAGATGCTTTTTCACCATCTATTCTATCATATGGTTCTTGTTCTTTCTTTCATTAATGTGTTGTATCACATTGATTGATTTGCGGATGTTGAACCAACCCTGAAGCCCTGGAATAAATCCCACTTGGTCGTGGTGAATGATCCTTTTAATGTACTGTTGAATCCTATTGGCTAGTATTTTGGTGAGAATTTTCGCATCTGTGTTCATCAAGGATATTGGTCTGTAGTTCTCTTTTTTGATGGGATCCTTGTCTGGTTTTGGGATCAAGGTGATGCTGGCCTCATAAAATGAGTTTGGAAGTTTTCCTTCCATTTCTATTTTTTGGAACAGTTTCAGAAGAATAGGAATTAGTTCTTCTTTAAATGTTTGGTAGAATTCCCCCGGGAAGCCGTCTGGCCCTGGGCTTTTGTTTGTCTGGAGATTTTTGATGACTGTTTCAATCTCCTTACTGGTTATGGGTCTGTTCAGGTTTTCTGTTTCTTCCTGGTTCAGTTGTGGTAGTTTATATGTCTCTAGGAATGCATCCATTTCTTCCAGATTGTCGAATTTGTTGGCGTAGAGTTGCTCATAGTATGTTCTTATAATTGTCTGTATTTCTTTGGTGTTAGTTATGATCTCTCCTCTTTCATTCATGATTTTATTTATTTGGGTCCTTTCTCTTTTCTTTTTGATAAGTCTGGCCAGGGGTTTATCAATCTTAATAATTCTTTCAAAGAATCAGCTCATAGTTTCGTTGATTTGTTCTATTGTTTTTTTGGTTTCTATATCATTGATTTCTGCTCTGATCTTTATGATTTCTCTTCTCCTGCTGGGTTTAGGCTTTCTTTCTTGTTCTTTCTCCAGCTCCTTTAGGTATAGGGTTAGGTTGTGTACCTGAGACCTTTCTTGTTTCTTGAGAAAGGCTTGTACCGCTATATATTTTCCTTTCAGGACTGCCTTTGTTGTGTCCCACAGATTTTGAACCGTTGTGTTTTCATTATCATTTGTTTCCATGAATTTTTTCAATTCTTCTTTAATTCCTGGTTGACCCATTCATTCTTTGGAAGGATGCTGTTTAGTCTCCATGTATTTGGGTTCTTTCCAAATTTCCTCTTGTGATTGAGTTCTAGCTTCAGAGCATTGTGGTCTGAAAATATGCAGGGAATGATCCCAATCTTTTGATACCGGTTGAGACCTGATTTAGGACCGAGGATGTGATCTATTCTAGAGAATGTTCCATGTGCACTAGAGAAGAATGTGTATTCTGTTGCTTTGGGATGAAATGTTCTGAATATATCTGTGATGTCCATCTGGTCCAGTGTGTCATTCAAGGCCTTTATTTCCTTGTTGATCTTTTGCTTGGATGATCTGTCCATTTCAGTGAGGGGAGTGTTAAAGTCCCCTACTATTATTGTATTATTATTGTTAAAGTCCCCTACTATTATTGTATTATTATGTGTTTCTTTGATTTTTGTTATTAATTGGTTTATATAGTTGGCTGCTCCCACGTTAGGGGCATAGATATTTAAAATTGTTAGATCTTTTGTTGGACAGATCCTTTGAGTATGATATAGTGTCCTTTCTCATCTCTTATTATAGTCTTTGGCTTAAAATCAAATTGATCTGATATAAGGATTGCCACCCCTGCTTTCTTCATATGTCCATTAGCATGGTAAATTCTTTTCCACCCCTTCACTTTAAATCTGGAGGTGTCTTCGGGTTTAAAATGAGTTTCTTGTAGTCAACATATAGATGGGTTTTGGTTTTTTATCCATTCTGATACCCTGTGTCTTTTGATTGTGGCATTTAGCCCATTAACATTCAGCGTAACTATTGAGAGATATGAATTTAGTGCCATTGTATTGCCTGTAAGGTGACTGTTACTGTATGTTGTCTCTGTTCCTTTCTGATCTACTACTTTTAGGGTCTCTCTTTGCTTAGAGGACCCCTTTCAATATTTCCTGTAGAGCTGGTTTGGTGTTTGCAAATTCTTTCAGTTTTTGTTTGTCCTGGAAGCTTTTAATCTCTCCTTCTATTTTCAATGATAGCCTAGCTGGATATAGTATTCTTGGCTGCATGTTTTTCTCATTTAGTACTCTGAATATATCATGCCAGCTCTTTCTGCCCTGCCAGGTCTCTGTGGATAAGTCTGCTGCCAATCTAATATTTTTACCATTGTATGTTACAGACTTCTTTTCCCGGGCTGCTTTCAGGATTTTCTCTTTGTCACTAAGACTTGTAAATTTTACTATTAGGTGATGGGGTGTGGACCTATTCTTATTGATTTTGAGGGGGGTTCTCTGCACCTCCTGGATTTTGATGCTTGTTCCCTTTGCCATGTTGGGGAAATTCTCTCCAATAATTCTCTCCAATATACCTTCTGCTCCCCTCTCTCTTTCTTCTTCTTCTGGAATCCCAATTATTCTAATGTTGTTTCGTCTTATGGTGTCACTTACCTCTCGAATTCTGCCCTCGTGGTCCAGTAGCTGTGTGTCCCTCTTTTGCTCAGCTTCTTTATTCTCTGTCATTTTGTCTTCTATATCGCTAATTCTTTCTTCTGCCTCATTTATCCTAGCAGTGAGAGCCTCCATTTTTTATTGCACCTCATTAATAGCTTTTTTGATTTCAACTTGGTTAGATTTTAGTTCTTTTATTTCTCCAGAAAGGGCTTTTATATCTCCCGAGAGGATTTCTCTAATATCTTCCATGCCTTTTTCGAGCCCGGCTAGAACCTTGAGAATCGTCATTCTGAACTGTAGATCTGACATATTACCAATGTCTGTATTGATTAGGTCCCTAGCCTTTGGTACTGCCTCTTGTTCTTTTTTTTGTGGTGAATTTTTCCACCTTGTCATTTTGTCCAGGTAAGAGTAGATGAAGGAGCAAGTAAAATACTAAAAGGGTGGCAACAACCCCAGGAAAATATGCTTTAACCAAATCAGAAGAGATCCCAAATCGTGAGGGGTGAGAATGGGCATAAAAAGAGGTTCAGAAAGAAAAAAAAAAAAAAAGAAAGAAACAATTAAAAAAAGAAAACGAATAAAGAAAAAATAAAAAAGAAAAGAATATATATATATTAGATAAACTAGTTAAAAACATTAAAAAAGAAAAGGGTAAAAGTTAAAAAAAATTTAGCAGAGGAAGAGAGAAAAAAAAATTGAATTAACTGCAAGACTAAAGAATCATGGGGAGAAAGCCATGAGTTCTTTGCTTTGCTTTCTCCTCCTCTGGAATTCCGCCGCTCTCCTTGGTATTGAAACTGCACTCCTTGGTAGGTGATCTTGGTCCCGGCTGGATTTCTTGTTGATCTTCTGTGGGAGGCGCCTGTTGTAGTGACTCTCAAGTGTCTTTGTCCCAGGTGGAATTGCACCGCCCTTACTATGGGCCAGGCTGAGTAATCCGCTCGGGTTTGTTTTCGGGAGCTTTTGTTCCCTGAGCGCTTTCCGTAGAGTTTCGGAGGTTGGGAATGAAAATGGCGGCCTCCCAGTCTCTGGCCCGGAGGAGCCGAGAGCTTGGGGCCCCACTCCTCAGTGAGCCCTCAGAAAACAGTGCCCAATTACTCCCATCTGCCTGGCCTCCAGCAGCGCTCCGAGCTCACTGAGCCTGTGACCGGTTCACTGAGCCTGTGACCGGTTCAAGGTAACCCCGAGCTGTGAGCTCACTCCTCGGCTCTGTCTCTGTAGCCGGCTTCCCTGTTCTAATACCTGCAAGCTCTGCGACACTCAGTCACCCCCGTCCTTCTGTGACCCTGCGGGACCTGAGGCCATGCTGACCCCGCGTGGTCTTCACCCCCGTTTAGCGTCTGGAGCGATGTCCCTCAGTGGAACAAACTTTTATAAGTCCTGATTTTGTGCTCCGTTGCTCCGCTGCTTGCCGGGAGCCAGTCCCTACCCCCACAGTCTATCTTCCCATCGCTTTGGAGTCACTTCTCTGCCAGTCCTACCTTTCAGAAAGTGGTTGATTTTCTGTTTCTAGAATTGCTGTTCTTCTCTTTGATCTCCCAGTGGATTTGTAGGTGTTTGCAATCTTTAGATAAGCTATCTAGCTGATCTCTGTTACCTGAAGTAGTCTCAGCCTGCTACTTCTCCACCATCTTGACTCCTCCCTACCCAAAACCATTTTTTGAATAGACTCTCTTTTTTCCATTGGATACTTTTTCCTGCTTTGTTAAAGATTAATTGACCGTATAATTGTGGGTTTTCTTTTGGACTTTCTATTCTTTTCCATTAATCTATGTGTCTATTTTTGTGCCCCAAATGGTATCATACTGTTTTGGTTACTGCAGCTTTGTAATATAACTTGAAGTCTGGAACTGTGACGTTCTGACAGTTTAGGGTCTTTTGTGGTTCCATGCAAATTTTAGGATTATTTGTTCTAGTTCTGTGAAAAATGCTCTTTTTATTTTATATATATATATATATATATAGTTTTAGAGTTTTATGTCTTGAATGTGGAGGTGGAGGAGAAAACTTTGAAATACCACCAATTATTAATTGCTGACACAGTTTGAGATTACTATTAAATCTCATTTGTGAATTATTTGCCAATTGAGAAATAAGACACACGAGTCAGATAGAAGGAGACCAGTTATTAACTTAATGTCTGATAAAATTGACTAACATACATTTGATCTTGAGAGAATGGAAAAGAACAAACACATTTTGTTATAGGAAAAAGAAAAACACACACACGGTCTTGATGATTCCAAGTCTTATGCCTTCTCTGCCCCTGAACTGGACTGAAGAAAAATGTGCAACAGGATGAGCTGTCTCCCTTTCAGTTTATGACCAAGGAATACAGATAGCTTCTTCATGTTGCAAAGTGAGCATGTGTCAGTGTTTCACACATTAGGCTGTTGTCTAAAGCACTCATAACCTCCCCTGTCATCCTTGTTCTGAAATGATTTAATTCTTATTTACTGAGAAAGCTGAATTGAGTCAGTGGCTGAGCTCTATATTCTCATTGTTGTACTTCGCCAGAGAATGGAAAGATCAGTGGTAGTAGGAAGTCTTAATGGTGGAAGCTAAGCTAATTTGAATCAAAGGGTACATGAAATTTGGTTAAATGGAAAGAAGAAAGTACATACATACATACATAAATAAGTGCTTAATAAATATTTTTATGGGCACCTGGGGGGCTCATTTGGTTAAACAGCTGCCTTCGGCTCAGGTCATGATCCCATTGTCCTGGGGTTGAGTGCCTTATTGGGCTCCCTGCTCCGCAGGGCCTGCTTCTCCCTCTCCCTCTACCCCTCCTCCCTGCTCATGCTCTCTCTGTCAAATAAGTAAATAAAATCTTTAAAAGATAAATATTTTTATATGATGTGAATTAGACTTAATGGTAAAATTGCTAAGTTTAGAGGACAATGACAGAATCCACAATAAACTGAAAAATAAGACAAATGCCTAATTACACTGTTTTACTTCCAAGTTACCACCATCCTGTTGTTTCTGCTGTATGGGCATATATTTATTTCTTTGTGTAATTGAACGCCATATTGCATTGTTATTATTCCTACTCTAAATAGTCATGAGTGTTTCAAAGGAGATTTAAATATATATATTTATATATATAATATATATTTGCATGTGTGTCTGTATATAAATATAAGTGTAACTGTATATATAAATAAAAATACCATATTTTTAATATACTCTTTATTTACATATTTAATCTTTCTGGTGTTCTTGATTCCTTTTCTAGAATTGAATTTCTATCCGGTATATTTCCTTTCATTCTAAAGCATTTCTCTTGATTTCTAGTAGTGCAGGTTTTTAGAAGACAAATTGTTTTCATTGTTTTGTTTTGTCTTCATTTTTAAAGCATATGTCCAGCGGGCATATAAACCTAGGTTGTCTTTTCTTATTTTAGCACTTTAAAGATACTGTTCCATTGTCTCTGTATCGGCATTATTCCTGATGAGGAGTTATCCTTAATCATAGTTCCCTTATATATTTATTTTTTCCTGAGTGACTTCAAAAAATTTTTTCTGGCTTTGGTTTCCTGCAGTTTGATCATGATGTGGCTAGATCTGTTTTTCTTTTTAATTATTCCTCTTGGAGTTTGCCTATTTTTTTCTTTTAACCTGTCAGTTGATATTGTTTATAAGTTTTGAAAAGAAATTTTCAAAGAATTCTTCACTTCCAATATTACATTTTTTTTAAAGATTTTATTTATTCATTTGACAGAGAGAGAGATCACAAGTAGGCAGAGAGGCAGGCAGGTGGGGGGGGAAGCAGGCTCCCCATTGAGCAGAGAGCCCGATGCGGGACTCGATCCCAGGACCCTGAAATCATGACCTAAGCCGAAGGCAGAGGCTTTAACCCACTGAGCCACCCAGGTGTCCCCATTATTACATTTTAAATCCTAACGTTTCCGTTTATTGCTTTTTCATAATTTCTCTCTCTACTGCAGTTCTTCTTTGGTTCATGCATACCGTCTACCTTTTTCACTGTATTCTTTAAAATATTTATCAGAGTTTTAAAATCTTTCATAATTCCAGTATTTATGCTCCCTTTTGAACTCGGGCTATTGACTGTTTTCTTTTTTGATAATGAGTTATTTGTTTTTCTATTACTGTGCTTCATATTTTTTAAAATGAATGCCAAACGTTGTATATAAAAAGGAATAATAGTGCCTGTGGTAGAAAAACGTTTATGCTCATAAAAGAACATGCTTCTTCTTCTGTAATGTAATTAGTATAGTTGAGTTGTGTCTGGCTTTTGCTTTCTTTTTTTCCTTTCTCTTTATTTTTTAGTTTTTATAATTGAAGTATAGTTGACATACATTGTTATTTACAGGTTCATGACATAGTGGTTCAACAATTGTGTACATTTTACCATGCTTACCCTGTTAAGTGTAGTTTCGGTCTGTCACCATAGAACATTACTAAAATATTATTGACTATATTCTCTATGCTTTATGATCTTTGTTTTTATTCTCTAGGTGACGTGGGTCTGGTTCTTGCTTTACTTATGTTGAGCTCGCTGTAGGCTTCACATTTTTTGAGCCTGTGACCGGTTCAAGGTAACCCCTTGGTTACCTTGGTTTGTGATTTTGCTCTTAGTTCTTTGTGATTGGTTTGTGATTTTGCTCTTAGTTCTTACCTGTATGCACAGACCTAACATGCCTTGTTTGCTTGTTATTATTTGCCTCTAGGGGGATCTATCTTAGTTCCTCTTTTCTTCTCCTAGTCACAGATAGCCCTGATTGGTGCTCACTGAAAAGTTCACAACGACTGTGGGATTTCCTTTAGTTTCCTTCTCTGCTCTCAGAAGTCATCAGGCTCCATGTGCCTGCATGTTACTGGGGTCCTCCTCATTTCTCCAGTCCTGTGCCCTGCCATTCTCATGAGTATTTGGTGGAGGTTTGTTGAAAAGAGATGTCAGGTGGGTACACTCCTCTTGTGTCTGGTATTCTCAGGGATTCTAAATTGTCGTGCCAGTCCCCAACTCATCTTTAAACATTTGTTAACATTTCTCTTCTTAACAACATGTTTCTTCTCCAACTTCTGCGAAGTTGGAGTTTCTGCCAATTTCTACCAAGAATGAAAGCCACTATTCATTCTTTCCTGCCTAGGGCCTTTCACTTTTAGGATTTTTGTTCATTAGGTTTCTTTGCAAACCCTGCTGTATTATGAATGTTGAAAAGCTTTGATGAGTTGAAAAGCATTATATGGCTTGTTTTTGCCCTGATGGAATAGAGTTCTGTGATTTTCTATATCCTATGGGAAAGCATAATAATTTTTAATTAAGTAACATGAGCTACCGTATTCACATACCTAAAAGTCTTATGATTCATTTATACTAAACTTGACAATTACCTTGGCTAAAGTTACCCGTGGTTGGCAGCTCATCCCTGCTCTGTCATTTCTTGTCTGTGATTACTCTATCTTGCCTTTATTCTCCACTCATGTTTTTGATTCTTTCTTTTTTGTTTATTTAACAGGCTAAAATTCTTGAAATTATTCTTAAAAATTAAAGCAGCAAATAATTTCTTAAGAGCTGTATGAATCTAAAATGCCCTTAATTTACTATAGCTATGTAATAGAAAAATAGTGAGTTTTAGCCACTGAAGCTTAGATGAAGATGAATATGTCTGTGTTTTTGTCTCATTCATTGGTTTAACATAAAATGCAGGGTACTTGCCCACTTTTATACCTCAGTATTTCACAAGACCATCTCATTGGCTTGACAGAGTTTCTATAGCTGACAAGAAGCCTGTATATTTAATTGTAATTCTATGCACCTTTGGTCTCTCACTCTTTTTTCATTTTCATTTCATTTTCAGCTTAGGATGTAACTGAAATGACAGTGGTGCCTTGGTTTAACTAATTTGTGAAGTCTGGGTGGAATGTGCGTAAAGGAGCCATTTTTGGCAGTGAGCAGAGAAATAAAGCACACTTTTCTTATTAGTTGTCTCCCAGGCTAAAATTAAACAGAATAGTATATTTCCAAGTTTTAGTGATTTATGAGGAATCTGTTCTGAATAAACTCAGAATCAGACCAGTTGTCTGTGTGCTTACATGTCAGAACTTGTGTGTTATTTTTAAAGGTGACGTCCCCTGAATTGAGTATAATATGAAAATATCCCTTTAAATTTAAAAGAACTTTATAATTTTAACTAATTTGATATTAAATTAATAGATTATTCTCTTTTATCACCTATTTAACATTCACAGAGGTCCAGTCTGGCTATGTGTCAGTCAGTCATCTCTGATATAATGTAATCTATAACTTTCATGAACATTTGTTGAAGTATTTTAACTTCTTTATAATAAAATAAGGCTTTAAAGGTTAGTTTTCACATGAAAATATTTGATGCATTTGTTTTCCTTTTCCTTTCTATAAAATCTCAATTAAAAAGGAATGCTACTAATTCACTGAGAAAGTTTTATAAAAAACTTACCCAACACATTTAATTTTTGACACAGCTGAAAGGACTTTTACAATAACTTGCCCAATATGGAGAATGTCTGTAATTTTCTAATTTACTTTTGTCCTTTGAAGTTGTCATACTATTAAATTTATAAACTGCTTTGTTTGTATAGGGTTTGTGGGTGTATTTTTCATCATAATTAAAAGAAGTTTGTGTTTATCCTGAGAATATGTATGTAGTGAGTTTTGTCTGCATGGCTATGAAAAAGGGTGAGATTTCTTTGTCTTTGCATCTCTTGATAGAATCTCTGTGATGCACATCACATTGTATTTAATGTTAATAAATAATAAAAAATGATTTCTTCCCCCCCAAAAAAGTAAAAATAAAAAATGTTTGTATGTGCCTTGTACTTGAGATGCATAATATTAGAACAAACTTATCCTGATATATTTGTTTTTAAAATTACATATAATTTCTGTGTTTTCTTCATTATCTTTTAAACAGAACACTTTGTACATACAAAAGAATATATATAACACGTAAATTTTGAAGTAAAATCATATACTCAATTCCATTTATTTTTTTGCTGAGAAGTTGATTGTCTTTGCTTTTAATCCCCAGATGATCATTCTTGTTGTTCAGGGTGCTTTTTAAAAAAATCTTCTTTTCCCTTCAGTGTTTGTAGCTTCTTTCTAATTAGTTTAACAAAATATGTTTATGTTTATTTTTTTTATGTTTCATTTAATTTCCAGTTAGTTAACTTACAGTTTAATATTAGTTTCAGGTGTACGATTTAGCGTTTCAACAATTCCATACAACACCCCGTGCTCATCACAGATAACCCCTTAATCCCCATCATCTATTTTACCCACCCCCTTACCCACTTCCCGTCTGGTAACCATCAGTTTGTTTTCTATAGTTAAGAGTCTGTTTCTTGGTTTGCCTCTCTCTCTCTTTTTTCCCTAATAGTTATTTGTTTCTTAAATTCCACATTTGAATTTAGTCATATGGTATTTGTTTTTCTATGACTTATTTCACCTAGCATAATGCTCCCTAACAAATGGCAGTATTTCATTCCTTTTTATGGCTAATATTCCATTGTGTGCATATCTTCCATTCATTCCATTCCATTCCATTCCATTCATCAGTCAGTGGACATTTGGGTTGTTTCCACAATTTGGCCATTGTATATAATGCTGCTGTAAACTTCGGGGTGCCTGTATCCCCTCAAATTAGTATTTCTGTATGCTTTGGGTAAATACCTCGTAGTGCAATTCCTGGGTCATAGGGTAGTTTGTTCTATTTTCAACTTTTATTTTTTAAGATTTTATTTATTCATTTGACAGAGAAAGAGATCACAAGTAGGCAGAGAGAGTGGGAAGCAGGCTCCCTGCTGAGCAGAGAGCCCGATGTGGGGCTCGATCCCAGGACCCTGAGACCATGACCTGAGCTGAGGCAGAGGCTTAACCCACTGAGCCACCCAGGCACCCCTATTTTCAACTTTTTGAGGATCTTTCATACTGTTTTCCACAGTGGCTGGACCAGTTTCCATTCCCACCAGCAGTGCAAGGAGGCTTCCTTTTCTCCGCATCCTTGCCAACCGTTATTTCTTGTGTTGTTGATTTTAGTTATTCTCACAGGTGTTAGGTGATAATCTCATTGTAGTTTTAAAATGCTTTATATGTTTTGGTTTTATTGAGTTGGTTTGGTTTTTTTTTTGTTTTTTTTTTTTTTTTGGTTTGAGGCTTATTGTCTTTCAACAATTTTGTAAAATTCTCAGCTGTTAAGTTTTTAATAATATTGCCTCTTCCCCATTTTTGGGTATCTCCCTCTGGACATGTTTGATCTTCTTACTTGGTACTCATATCTCTTAACCTCATTTTCATAACCATTTTTCATTTTTCTGTTTTGGATGCATTCTAAATGAGCTCATATGCTTTCCCCATTTCACTTTTTTTCCTCTTCAGCTATAGCTGATCTGTCTAGCCTGCCCAATGTGTTTTTTACACCAACAATTAACTATGTCATTTTTATAGTTTGTTTTTCTTTAAAGTATGTTCTTTCCTGATACTTTCTCTTTTTTGATACTCTGTGTGATACCATACTTTTATATTTTAAATAGTTTATACATAGGTGTTTATTTTCTGTATTTGGCTATCTGCAGTACTTGAAAGTCTAAATTTGTTGTTTGTTGCTTTTTCTGACTCTCTCTTAATGGCTTGCTTTCTGTAGTGCTTGCTGATTTTTGGTGAAGAGAACCCTTTACAGATCATAATTTGTGGTGGTTACATGATAGTGAATTAGAGACTTTTCAAACAGAAAATTTTATTCTGCTTTTTACTAATGGCTAGAGAGACACTCCTCAGCAAGAAAATTGAAGTCTCATCTACCACTCTTTTCTCTTGACCCCCATTTAAGAATCCTAATTGTATTCTCTCTCATGGCAACTGTTCTTTTTTTATGTGCCCTTTTCAAGAGGTAACACCTCTCAAATATTTTCAATAATTATTTTGGTGTTTACTTCCATATTTTTAAATAATATGACTTCTCTTGCTCTTTCTTGGTTACTTTAGAGCAAAATTTATTAATATCTTACTCTGGAAAATGATATTTAGCCAACTTTCACTCTGTCCTGCTCACATCTCACATTCTTCTTATATATACCTACTCTCAAAATTGTTATATCATGTTTGATTAATCAGTGCATCTTTTTTTTCAGAACTTACATATTTCTCTTTATAAATATTATTCATGGTACAGTCATGTTGTATGCTGTGATTAGTTATCATATTCTTTATAGCATGTGTTTTTCCTGTATTTAATAATTGTGTTTTATTGCTTTTCTGGGGCCTGGGTGGCTCAGTTGGTTAAGGGTTTGACTCTTGATTTCAGTTCAGGGTCACAAGATGGAGATCTGCATCCAGCTCAGCGCGGCTCTGTGCTGAGCATGGAGCCTGTTTGGGGTCCTCGCTCTCCTTCTCCCTCTGCCCCTTCCACTGCTCTCTCTCTCTCTCTCAAAAATAAATAATAAATGTATCTTAAATATTGTTACTACATTTTTCACGTACCTGTCACTAAATTACTGTTGTTTGGGGAGTCCTGTCACTTTTCTCCAGTATTGGATCTTTTGTCTCCTAGACCCCACATTCTTCTTTCTTATTGCAGTTCCTTTTTGTGGAACACATTTCTTATTGTAAAATTATTAAATTAAATTTTATTATTAAATTAATTAAATTAATTAAATTTATTAAATTAAAACAAATTATATTACAGTGGGCTTATGTGGCAAAAAACACTTCACAGTAATTTAAACCTAACTGTAATTTCATTTCTTTATATGGAATTTAGAAAAATCTTTTAACTTTTAAGATTGAATTATATATTCTTGAATTTAAATAAGAATTTTAAACTCTCCATTTAAAAGTATGCAATTAATTTCTTTAAAAGATTTTAATACTTCTTATATATTCTATAGGAAAAATATATATATTAAATTATATTTTCTAATTGACTTCAGTTATGATTCCCCTTTTCCAGTCATCCTGTATTTATCTTCTCCTATTCATTCCTTCCTGATATGTATTTGAGTGACTCATTGCTCAGGAGCACACACATTGTTACATGTGGGAAGTGTTACATTTGGGAAGTTACAAGTGGGTGGGATTTCTGTTGTCTCTGAATGCTGCCCAAGAATCTACACTGAACATTCAGAAGCACCAAAATGTGGAATAGGAATACATATGACAATTTTTGCTCATTTGAAAATTCTGTGCAAAAGTTTTTAAAAAGAGGATATTTCTCTTGCTTACTCTCCTCCATCTTTCTATCTCTAACTCTGTGTGGTTCACTTTTCATAGGAGTTGGTACTAATAGTAATTGTATTGTTTAAATAATCTGCAATGTTATAGAATGAATGGGCTTTCGTACCTAATCCAAGAACTCATCTACCTTTTATTATGACTCTCTGTTCCTACCATATGGCCGTTACTTTTCTAGATACTGGAGATATAGTTGAGAGCAACATTGACAAATACCTCTTACTTGGTACTCCATATATCTCAACAGAGCTAATAATATTTTATCAAAAAATATATGTAGAAATGCAAAAATGTATTCATGGTATCACATAACCTGCACATAAATTATGAATGGGATATTATGCTTTAGTTAAGTTCGATGTGAGTTGCTTTTTATCACTGAGGGACTAAAATACTTTGTTAGAATGGAATTGCAACTTGTTACACTTCAGCTTTGTGTTTTATGTCAGAATGTTAGCCTGTATTTCATCTAGGCAGATCTCTTGCTTCTGTATGTTAAAAGCTATAATTTGCAGTGATTTACTGAGTGGTTATAATAATCCTTCCTTTCACATTGTGAATTAAGTTTGTAAAATAAACAAAAAAGGGAGATAATATTCTATTCTCATGACCAATATAGAAATTGCTTTTGCCTAAAAAATAAAGCTTCTTATTATTAAAGACATATTCACTTAAAAATTTTTTTAATATTTAAATGCAGTTTAGTTAACTTATACTGTATAATTAGTTTCTGGGATAGAATTCAGTGATTCATCGGTTGCACATAACACCCAGTGCTCATTACATCAAGTGCTTTCCTCAGTGTCCATCACCCAGTTACCCCATTCCCTAGGCCCCTCCCCTCCAGCAACCTCCCCTCCAGTTTCCTATAATTAGGAGTCTTATGGTTTGCCTCCATCTCTGTTTTGTCTTATTTTATTTTTCCTTCCCTTCCCCTATGTTCATCTGTTTTGTTTCTTAAATTCCACATATGAGTGAAATCATGTGGTAGACATATTCGCTTTTAATGAGATAATTCATTTTCCATAAAATTCATTATTTTTAAAGCGCGTAATTTAATGGTTTTTAGTATATTTGCAAGGTTGTGCAACAATCACCATTTTCTAATTCTGGAACATTTTAATCACTCCCCAAAGAACTGCGTACCTATTAGCAGTTACTTTCCATCCCCCCTCCCCAAGCATTGGCATCTGCTAATCCCACCTTTTTTCTCCGTGGTTTTGCTTGTTGTAGCCATTTCATGTAAGTGGAATCATCCAGTCTGTGGTTTTCTATGACTGACTTCTTTCACTTAACGTGTGTTCAAGGTGTGGTGCAGGCATGGATCAGTACTTTATTCATTGTGATGGACAAATAATTTTTCATTATATGGCTCTACCACATTTTGCTTATCCATTCAACCATTCATGGACATTTGTGTTATTCCCATGTTTTGCTATTATGAATCCTGCTTTGAAAAGTTGGGTACAAGCTTTTGAGTGGACATATGATTTTAGTTCTCTTGGTACATACCTAGGAATAAAATTCTTGGGTCATATTGTGACTGTATATTTTGCTTCTTGAGGAAATGCCAAAGTGTTTTTGAAAATATTTGCATCATTTTATGCTCCCACGAGCAGTATATGAGGCTGGAATTCCTCCACATCGTTTTGTCCACCCTTGTTAATTTGTCTTTTCTATTACAGCTGTCCTACTTGGTGTGAAGTGATATAAAGCTTACTATTTTGTAGGAGGAATTAACACAATTTTAAAATCTTGATTTTTAGGTGCTGTACTTCTTTGTAGTGTACAAGGAGTAGCAGTTAATATTGACCCAGTCTTATACACCTGGCTCATTTATCAGCCACAGAAACGAACCAGTAGACATATGCAGCAGGTGAGAAATTTTTATAATTTACTCTTAATGAATAAATCTTTTTCTTAGTCATTTGTTACAGTTATGTATTGTCGGAATTGATTTTTTTTTAAAGATTTTATTTATTTATTTATTTGACTTGCAGAGAGAGAAATCACAAGTAGGCAGAGAGGCAGGCAGAGAGAGAGGGGGAAGCAGGCTCTCCGCAGAGCAGAGAGCATGATGCGTTACTCGATCCCAGGACCCTGAGATCATGACCTGAGCCGAAGGCAGAGGCTTAACCCACTGAGCCACCCAGGCACCCCTGGAATTGATTTTTTGAATGGATGTACCACAATTCCTTTGTCCTCCATTCTACCCCTTTCAAGCAATTCTATTCTTTCATTTCTAAACAGTAAGTTACTGTTTCATTGACTATTGAAGTGAATTTCTATGCAATTGCTGGTAAAGCAGAAACACTGGAGAGACTAGTTTAGGTAGTTCTATTTTACTAACTTTCTTTCCTTCATAGTGTCTGATGTGTAAGAATTGCGTAGAAAATGTTAGCATTTGTTTTTATTATCTCTGTATTTCCTCTTCATCTTTAGGTTTACTCAACAAGTATTCATAGTGTGCCAAACCCCTGGATTGGGATGGTTGGTATAAAAGAGTTGGGATGTATGCTTATGTAAAAGGGTATAAATTGCAAAGTAAAGAGTACCTAATTGTAGTTCCTGGAATGCTTAAGTGTAATTTTCTATGTCATGATGCTTAAATGGAATTCTTAGAGATGGGTTTTATTTTTCCCATTTTAAAAATGAAGAAACTGATGCTTATTGATATTTACCTACATATTGTCACATGTAGTAAATGGCAGAGCTAAATGTTTTTCAGGCCAAATTTATGCTACCTTGCATTGCATTTTCCTGTTGACTTAATTGTAATTTTATAGTAGTGTAATTGGAATGACTTGGTATTTGTTTTAATATGAAACATTCATGAATTTGCCTGTCATCCTTGCACAGGGGCCATGCTAATGTTCTCTGTATTGTTCCAGTTTTAGTATATGTGCTGCCAAAGTGAGTGCTGCATCTTTTTTCTGAAGTAACTTAAAGCTAGGTGATAGAAAAATACACAATTTTATAATTAAATAAGACAAAAATGGACTGAATATTTCAACCCATGTCTCAAGGGGTATCTTTTAAAGGATTTTCTTCACCCTGTCTTAATTTGAAACTACAGCTTCCATTCCCCAGTTTCATTGTTCTTTTTTTATCAAATTGTTAGAGACCATGAGGCACTGTGCTAGATACTGGGGCTACAGAAATAAAAGTTAATTTTTAGTATATCCCTTCCTCTAGAGTTATTTACTGTATTTAGGAATATGAAGGAATATAGCAATGCCATTTTTAGAAATTGCTATATTAGATCTAAATAGGATTATGTGGAAAAAGATAAAGAAGAATAGTTCTCTCAGGCAGATGAGGTTGTTAAAAGGAGGAATTAAGACAGTTGAGCATTACAGCAGTAAACCAGACCGGGAAGGTTGCTCTAGACTGAACTGTGTGAGCAGAGGAAAAACAACAACAACAACAACAACAACAAAACCCCCCCACTAATTTGTTAAGAAAGGAACCTTCAGTGATTCCAGACTAGAGCCAGTTGTTATAGAGACTGGTAGGAATTGGAAGCCAATTCATAAAAGATTTTTTTTTTTCTTTAATACAGAGTGTTTGCGACTTCATCCTGAAGGGTAAAGAAGAGCTATAGGAACCTGATATAAAGAGATTTGAATTTTAGGAGATTTCTATTCTGTTTATTCAACAGAATGTTGAATAAAACTAAAGAAGAAGAGGCAATACAGAGATAATAAAAATGAAAGTGAACATTTACTGTGCAATTCTTATGCATCAGATATTCAGAACGAACATCCGGGCACTATGAGGGCAAACAGGCCAGTAAAAAACAGGACCACCTAAACTAGTCTTTCCACCATCTCTGCTTCACCAGTAGTTGCATAGAAATCCACCTTAACAGTCAATGACACTAATGTCAGGGTGCATTTGAGAAATATTTTAGATGTAAGTTCTTTTAATTGAGCTATAATTGATATGTTAGTTTTCAGTTGTACAACATAGTGATTTGATATTTGTGTATATTTTGAAATTATCACAATAAGTAGTTAACATCTGTCACTACAGACAACTACAGATTTTTTTCCTTTTGATAAGAGCTTAAGATCCACTCTCTTCACAAATTTTAAATATACAATATGGTACTTTTAACTATAGTCATATTGCTGTCCATTACATCTCATGACTTATTTGTTTTTTAAGTGGAAGTTTGTACCTTTTGACCCCATTCACCTCAATTGTCCCCATGAGTTTGTCTTTTTTTTTTTTAATATACCATTTATAAGTGAAATCAATATGGTATTTTTCTTTCTCTTATTTCACTTAGCCTAACTACCTTATTATCTGGTCCATCCATATTGTCACAAATGAGAAGACTTCTTTTTTATAGATGAATAATATCCTGTTGTACTGTAAATTCTCATTGGTTATTTTATAAATGATGCAATTATGTCAAGTTATGCTAGAGATATCCCTGAAGATCAGACAATGTTCCAGCATCTTTTTTTTTGTCCTAGTGTCTTAAGTAGATCGATGCATTTGATTGATAACAACCACCTTTAAAGATTTTTATATTTAATTTTATTTTTATTATAACTATTTAAAATTAAATGTAAATATATATTTAAAAAATTTCCAAGTTCAAAACAGTAGTTTTGTTTAAAAGTAATACAAATACCCATGACCCTACTCATCCAGAGTTAAAATTATATTGGAATAAATATCTTCATAGCTAAATCTTTGGATTTTTTTCTAAGTATTCACTTAGAATATATTTTTGAAAGTGTAATTAATAGTTAAAGGCATGTATTGAGAGGCCTGGGTGGCCCATTCGATTAAGTGTCTGCCTTTGGCGCCGGTCATGACCTTGGGTTGCTGGGATTGAGCCCCAGGTCAGGCTCCCTGCTCAGCAGGGAGTCTGCTTCTCCCTCTCCCTCTCCCCCTCACTTGTGCTTCCTTTTTCTCTTTCTCAAATAAGTAGGTAAATTTTTAAAAATATTAGTTAAAGGCATATATTTTCGAATATTTTGAAGCCTTTGTTATATCGTGACTTACCTTCCACAGTTGGTTACAGTTTACATTTTCACCAGCACTTCACAGTATTACTATTTTACTATGGTTCATCAATATCTCAAAAATATACTTTTAAAAATATACTTAACCTACTATTTTATTCTTACTTTTTTTTTAACATGGGTAATTGAGAGAATAGCGTAATTGATCCCTGTAACTGTATCATCCAGCTTTAATAATGATCACTCATGACTACTCATCTTTACTTTTTAAACTCTATTGGGTAAAAAATGCTAATATTCAGTAGTGGTGAAAAAATAGAAAATGGATAAACTCATACTACTGTTAATGAGTGAAAATCGATGAATTGGCAATATCCAGTAAAATTGAAAATAGGCATTGGGGCATGTGGGTGGCTCAGTGGGTTAAGCCTCTGCCCTCGGCTCAGGTCATGATCTCAGGGTTCTGGGATTGAGCCCCACATTGGGCTCTCTGCTCAGCAGGGAGCCTGCTTCCCCCTCTCTCTCTGCCTGCCTCTCTGCCTACTTGTGATCTCTCTCTCTCTCTCTCTGTGTCAAATAAATAAATAAAATCTTAAAAAAAAACCAATTCTAGTCCTTATAGTTTATTTAAAAAAAAATTGAAAATAGACATAGCCTCTAAGCCCTAAATCCCACTTTTTATTTTTATTTTTATTTATTTTTATTTTTTATTTATTTGACAGCGATCACAAGCAGGCAGAGAGACAGGCAGAGAGAGGAGGAAGCAGGCTCCCTGCTGAGCAGAGAGCCCGATGTGGGACTTGATCCCAGGATCCTGGGATCATGACCTGAGCTGAAGGCAGAGGCTTTAACCCACTGAGCCACCCAGGCGCCCCTAAATCCCACTTTTTAATAAAGATATGCTTTTAACACATATACTCATAGGAGCCTAAAGAGTCATGGATGAGCCTCTTAGTGCAGTATTTACTGCAGTCATGTAAAATTGGAGACAACTTGAATGAATGTAAGGAAGTAGATTAAAAAAGTATGATGTATTCACATGATACGATAATTTATTAGTAGAGATTATACAATAGGTTTTAATATGTATGTCTCAAATTATACCTAATGCAAAAACCAATTTTCCAAGGATATATGTAATATGAGAGCATTTACATACATTTTCCCAAAACTACCCTTAGAAATAAATAAATGGTGAAATAAGTGGTGTGTATGAGTATGTGTAAGTAAAGATAGTTGTTAAAACATGCATTTCATGGATTATATCAGTATTATAATAGTGGTTGATTGCAGGAGAAATGGGCAGGTGGTTAGCAGTTGGAGGGATTTTAGCCATATCTGTAATACTTCATTGGTCTCTTTTTTTAAAAAAAGGAAATATGATAATAATGTAAAGAGCCAGTAACTATTAGATATAATGAGAATGTGGATGTTGTTTTTCTTTATAATTTCCTATATTTTTACATTTATTAATAAGAGGGAGAGTTTTATATTAAATTAATAAAGAGGGAGAGTTTTCTGAGAAGAACAGCAAAAGCTTTTAGGTATTTTGAGATCATGGGATATTGATGCATCAAGGATAGGAGAAATCTGAGGCTAGCATACACTGATATTTGAGGAAATATCTAGTACCAGTAGGTAGAGGAATATTAGTAGAAACATGGAAGCTGGCTAAAAATAATTATTGTTTATTTTTATATTTTTGACTGGAATAGCCATATTTCCAGAAAAGTGGAGGAAATCAAATCATTTTACTCTATATCCAGTATCTCTTCATACCTGACATGTGGTTTCTGTATTAGTAATCATTCAGCAAATATTTATGGAGAGTCTTTTGGACACTGTTGTAGGTATTTGGAATACAGTTCTGTAGGAGACATATCAGAGCCTGCTGTCTTATTAGGAGGGGTTTTGTTAGGGCTTTTAATATATTGTTGCCTTTGTGAAAATGCACCCAGTTTCAGCCACCAAAAGGAAGGGTTTTTTGTTTGTTTGTTTTTGGGTATTACCAATATTATGGCTCTTATGAATCTCATCCTTCAGCTTTTTTTTTTTTTTTTAAGATTCTATTTATTTATTTGGCAGAGAGAGATCACAAGTAGGCAGAGAGGCAGGCAGAGAGGAGGAGGGCTCCCTGCTGAGCAGAGAGTCCAGTGCGGGGCTCGATCCCAGGACCCCGGGATCGTGACCTGAGCTGAAAGCAAAGGCTTAACCCACTGAGCCACTCAGACACCCATCTTCCAGCTATTTTGCTTGAATTAAATATCATACTATACAGAACATAATTTTTCTCTAATACGTTAATTTGAATTTGAACATGGTTTATAAATGATGGCCAAGAGATTCAGGGGATTATGGAATCACTAAATACATAGGGGTTTTTAAGTAGACATCTCCACTCCCATATTTTATAGTTGAGGAATTTTAAATACATCAAAACTTAACAATATGTCGAACATTTCTCGTCTAGGTCTTAAAATACTGATTTCCTATTCAGATTTTATAAATATCAGTTTTACTAAATTCTTAATATGCAAGTAGGTACTATACATTGTGATGTTTCCCACAAATATATTTAACCTTTCCATTTTCTCATTATCAGCTTCCTTGTCCTTTTACTCAGTTGAAGTAGCAACTTTAAAATACTTTGCCTTTCCCCCCCCTCTGTCTAATGGCTTGATTGATTTGCTGCATTGTTAAATAATGTACCTATGTTCTTATTGGCATGTTTTCATAATTGAATTAATATTAAATAAGTAATAAATGTTGGGTGAGCCTTAAAGTTGGATCTTGAAGAATGTGGTGTTGTGCTGTTGAGAGCAACTGCGCTGCTCTCAAGCCCCTCCAGAGCTACCATCGGACACAGCTGTGTTACAGTTAGCAGCTGTTGTTGCCCACGCTGCAATTGCCTTTTCAATTTGTGGCTAAAACCCAACATTTCATGATTGTTTTCCACCCAGTTCAACATTGATCTTTGATCCTGCAGCAAACTTTAAAAATACCTTTTTTTTTCTTTTTTGCCAAAAATCTGACAAGATTGTATTGGGCGTCATCAGCAGTAACATCAGACTTTATTTCAGTGAATAAAGATGAAACAGCTGCTTTATTGTCCAATTCAGCACTCATGCATTCAATATATGATCATAATGTTTTCCAGCTTTCTCTAACTGTGGATACTTTTCTGTGCTTTTTAAATATGCTACGTATATCACTTTGTCAGACAAAATGTAGAGATTTTCAGCAATTCTTTATTAAGTTGAACTGTAACATGTAATTAATCACTTTATACAAGTATGTCTCTAAAGTATCATTTTATAAGGATAACTTTTTATTTTCTAATAATCATGATTTTCAAAGCTGATTTTAGTTTTGATTTGCCCTTACCGTATTATCTTTATGCTTCTTACTGAAATTTATTTTAAATTTCATTTATTTTCAAGCTATCTTAGTTTCATACAGAATTGTAATTTCATGCTGAAACTACTAAGTGTCCCTGTGTGAATCTGTGTGCATAAGAGAGACAGATGAAGAGAGAGGGAAAACTGTGAAAGATACAGATTGACTGATTGATTTCAAATAATAAACTTCAACACCACTTATGAAGGCTTTTCCTCAGTGTCGCCCTGTTTAACCTTCACTGCTTAAGAAACAGTAAATAATTCAGTGTTTCATTTGCCTCTCTCCAGCAGCCTGTCGTAGCTGTTCCTCTTGTTATGCCAATTAGCAGAAGGAAAGACGATGAGGTGTCTGTTGGAAGTGCACCCCTGGCAAAGCAGCAGTCATATCAGGCCTCTGAATATGCCAGCAGCCCTATAAAAACAAAAACAGTAACAGGTATGTGTCAAGAATTCTGAAGAGTCTGTGATTTTACCCTAACTCTAAGCTCAAGTAAGTTATCAGGTTATCCAGGCCACAGTTTCATGAATGCCAGCCAAAGACATGAGACTCTTGGAATGGAGACAAAGGACTTTATTATCTTGCAGCATTAGCAGTAACTTAGGTTATTAGCATTTTCTTGTGTCCCTGTCCTAAGCCTCATTCCCACAGGGTGGCACCAGGGAGGTCAGATGCCACCTATACACAGTGGATTATGTTAGAGGAGAGGAACCCTAAATCAGGGAATCTGAACTTGCTATAATCGGTAGAAAACATGCCTGCCATTTTCTTTGGAGGGAGGCAATATTTGTAACTTGCAAGGCCTAAGCCTTTGCTCAAAAGGAGGACTGTATCTCTGTCTTTTGAGTCTGTATGCTGTACAAATATCCTTGAAAACTGGGCACAAAGGCACTCACTGCTTTACTTTTAAGACTTGCAAAAACACTAGAGACCCATAAAGAACAAAATATGTTCTTTCTTAAAGTGAATTCTTGCAAAATATATCTCAATTTTCTCCCTCTCCCTTCTCTCACTCTCTCAGCTAGATCATCTCTGCAAATAAAGATCATAAATATTCTTCCATAAGACAATTTTAAAATCCCCATTTGTGTAATTGAAAAGAAAAGCACTTTATAATTGCATTTAAGTGGTATTTTCTTGGTTAACTTGTAATGTTTGTGATGATCGGTCCCATCTTCAGGAGAGTTTATATTTTTCCTTAGATGCTAAGCTTTATTTCATATGACTTCTGTATTCTGAAGCATATTGGGAAAAGTTTCATATTTTCAGTAAATTAAAAACCACTTATTGAATGTTTGTACTGGGCAAAACTCTGTTGTGATATGGAGCGTAGATACATTAATTAGACATGATCCTCACCCTTAAGGAACTTAACATATATATCAAACTAACATTTATAGTTTAGAGGAAAAGTACTATTTTCTGGCCATATTTAACAACAATAAAATGGTAACATGCATTTTTCTGGAGTTTTACACTTGTTATTTTACTTTTCCTAAAGTATTGTTGTTATGTTTATTTTGTGAAATTATTCAACTTCCACCTGTCAGCATCCACAAACCTTTTACTTTGTTGAGATTTTCTTTATCAAATGCCAAAAATGCCTATGCTTAGTTTTTGTAACATAGGAAGCTGATCTGTAACTTAAGTATTGAATTTTTAATACAGTATTATTTCCTTTAGATACTGTGCTAAGTTTTATTCTTTAGATCTCTTGAACTATTAATTTAGATAAAGATTTATAAATATCACCTTTTTTTGTGTGTGGGTGTGGAGGGCAGAGGGAGAGGGAAAGTGACAGTCTTAAGCAGGTCCATGCCCAGCACAGAGGAGCCTTGATGCAGGGCTAGTTCTTACGACCCTGAGATCATGACCTGAGCTGAAATTAAGAGTCAGACACATAATATGTACTGAGCCATCCAGGCACCCCATATAATTATTACCTCTTTAAAAAAAAAAGATTTTATTTACTAATTTGACAGAGCACAAGCATGGAGAGTGGCAGGCAAAGGAAAAGGGAGAAGCAGGCTTCCCACAGAGCAGGGGGAGCCAGATGTGGGACTTGATCCCAGGTCGTGGGATCATGACCTGAGCTGAAGGCAGTCCTTCAACCAACTGAGCCACCCAGGCACCCATCACCTCTTGATAAAACAAATAAAATGTTTACTAAAGAATCATTTGATAAAAGTAAATTTAATCTTGTATGCATATCAACCCCATATTCTGACCTCTTGCTTACTATTTAGTCGTGCTCTTTAAATCAGAGTTGATAATTGATTTAAAGTAATTGTTAAGGATGAATATAGATGAGGGAAAATGCTTAAGATCTCAATGAAATTGTATGACAGAGGCACAGAAATTATGATCATAGGTATTTATTCTTTATGATTTGTGTATCTTCCTTCTTGAAGGCTCACTATTTTTACTTCTCTGGAAACCTTGGTTTGTGGTAGTGCTCTCTTGAGAATGCTCTATGCTAACTAATTTCTTTACTTAGGATTAAATTTCAAAAATTTCAGTTGCATTTTTAATTATATCACTGTTCCTCCTTCAGTTTTAATTTAAAAAACGTTTTATGAGTCCTTTGTATCTATTTCTAAATGAAATTATAACTGTTGTACTCATTATTTACATTGCATCGTAAATTGAAATGGATTTGGTAATGCGTTCATAGCCTTTTACATATCTTGTTTGTTTTTTTTACTATTACCATCTTAACCTTTAAATTGTATAGTTCAGTTAGTGTTAAATATATTCATATTATTATGAAATGTACATTTTTTTAAAAGATTTTTTTATTTATTTATTTGACAGAGAGAGAGATCACAAGTAGACAGAGAGGCAGGCAGAGAGAGAGAGAGAGAGAGAGAAGCAGGCTCCCTGCTGAGCAGAGAGCCCGATGCGGGACTCGATCCCAGGACCCTGAGATCATGACCTGAGCCGAAGGCAGCGGCTTAACCCACTGAGCCACCCAGGCGCCCTGAAATGTACATTTAAATTTTTAACTGAATTGTATAGTGGAGAACTGTCAGTGTTAATTTATGCCTGAATTCTTACTAAAATGAGTTTTTATATTTTCAACCTAAGGTCCAGTCTTGGTCTTAAGTTCATTCCCAACAATTATGTAGTGTTTTTGGCACATGAAGGCCAAAGCTTGGTGATACTGCACTGGCCTCGCTTTTTGCTTGGTGATTATTCAACAAAAGCAGACATCTTCCTCTTCCAATCGCAATTAACCGATGTTAAATAGCTGGCTGCAGGGAGAACATATGTTTGATTGTTGGAAATGTGTTGACAGCAGAACAACACTATTTCAGTGATATAGACACATAGGGCAGGCCAACCCAGAATAAAAGCATGTCTCACATGAAAATAATATATTATCACAGAATTCTAAGTAATCTTCTAGAGAATCTATTTTTGAAACAGGGAAACCCCTAAAAACTATAACATCTGTTTACCCTATGTTTTGGAAATGTTATGAAAATTAATTTGGAACTCTTGATGAAAATGTAATGGATATGAAAACTTTAAAAAGAAGAATGCTCTATAAATGATAACTCTTTAAAAAATATTAGCTATTTTTCTCTTGCATGTTTCGATATTACTTCTCAAGTCCAAAGCACTTTAAGTATATGGTTAAAATAATAGAAGGGCTTTTAATTTGACTTCTCAAGTACTACAAAAATAATGATAAATTAAGATGTGATAATTAATGATGTAAATTTTAGTAGATAATGCTACAATTTCAAAGTATGGAAATTTGGCTTCTGACCATGGTGGTATTATAGGGACTAGATTTATATTCCTGCTATAAATAAATAAGAAATTTGTCCAAATATATGGGAGAAAAAAAGCTTCTAGACATTGGACAGTAGGCTGTACAGGACTGTGATTCATCACAGAAAGGAAACAAAGCAGTTGAGCCCTAGGATTGCCTTGGCTTTCTGGCTAAAGGCACATTCCAGACCAAAGAACAGGGTGCGACGTATTAAGCTGAGCTCAGCTGTCTTGCTGAATTGAAGTTTAGGGAGGTAGAGTGACTGAAGTAGTAGGAGGTGGAGATGATGGCAAAGCATGGGATAAAATTGTAGAGAGAGAAAGCTGTGTAGCAAAAGAACTCCAGAAATCAGGAATAGTGTTCTCATTGAGTATTTGCTAAATCGTAAGACATGCCTGCATAGGATGAAACTCTGCATGGTTGGGCAAAGGATGACCTAGGAACCATAATCTGAATGATTGCCAGAGCTCACACAGGGCTGGAAGGCATTCAGGTTCCTATTGTCATAGTCTACAATCCTGTCAATTATTCAGGATATTCAGTAGAGACCTCAGGACAGCCATACCTGCCATGGTGGAGCTAAACTATCGAAAATGTAAAGGCTACCTTAGATTCACCTTAACCAAGTTTTAAAAAGCCTCTGAAGCAACAACAAAGTAGTTTTAAGTGCTGGCAAAATGAAGCCCAACACTATTAAGAGGAATATAAGAATATCCAGACACGTAACAGCTTAAAATCACAATGTCAAGCATTCAGATGCATAGAGAAGCATAGAGATGCAAAGAAGTAGGAATCTATGACCAGGAGAAAAATAAGCCAATAGAAATAAACTAAGAAATGGCATAGATGATAGAATTAGCAGGTGTATTAAATACTTATACATTCGAACAGGTATTATAACTGTATTCAGGTATTTAAGGAAAGATGAGTACATTTTGGAGGGAAATGGAAGATATAATTAAGAACCAAGCCCAACTCTAGAGTTGAAAAATATATGGGAAGGGAGAAACTGACTGGGTAGAATTAGCACTCGAGTAGGCATTGCAGAAGAAGAAATCAACCTTGAAGATCTAGTAATAGAAACTTGCCAAAATGAAGCACAAAGAGAATAAACGGGGGAAAAAAGTGTATCTAATTTTAGTAGACTGTAGGATGATAATTAATTTGAGTAGTCAGAGTAGGTCTCACTGAAAGTTTGAACTAATATGAAGCCAGTAAAGGAGGGAGCCTTGCAAATAACTTTGGAAAAATCATATGGGATTTTATGTATCTTGGAATAAATTACCCAGTCTAACCCCTTCACTTTATAATTATGGAGATGGATAAGTTGCTTGACCTCTTTATGAATCAAAGGTTAAAAATATTTAGTAAAAAAAATATTTAGTTCCAGATGGTGTATTTCACCCATCCCACCACCCACCTCCCCTCTGGTAACCATCAGTTTGTACTCTATAGTAAAGAGTTAGTTTGTTGGGTTTTGTTGTTGTTGTTTGTTTTGTTTTGTTTTTTTGCTTATTTGCTTTGTTTCTTAAATTTCACATATGAGTGAAATCATGTGGCCTTTATCTCTCTCTGACATATTTTGTTTAGCATAATACTCTTTGCCTCCATCCATGTTGTTACAAATGGCAAATTTCATTCTTTTTTATGGCTGAGTAATATTCCTCTGTGTGTGTGTGTGTGTGTGTGTGTGTGTGTGTGTGTGTGTGTATCATCCTCTTCATTAGTCAGTGGGATAGGTAATGGGGATTAAAGAGGGCGCTTGTGATCAGCACTAGGTGTATGGAAGTGTTGAACCACTATAAATAAAAACTTAAAAAAATAAATCTCTTGATATGAATGTTTATATTGCTCCTTGATTTCATCCTTATAAAAAAATCTTTCTCGGGACGCCTGGGTGGCTCAGTGGGTTAAAGCCTCTGCCTTCGGCTCAGGTCATGATCTCAGGGTCCTGGGATCAAGCCTCGCATCAGGCTCTCTGCTCAGCAGGGAGTCTGCTTCCTCCTCTCTCTCTCTCTGCCTGCCTCTCTGTCTACTTGTGATCTCTGTCTGTTAAATAAATAAAATCTTCAAAAAAAAAATCTTTCTCAATTTGATTATTGTTTAACTCTGTTCTTCAGATTTCACTTGGCAAAGTGTTTTCTGGTGCTATATGAGGTGCTTTGCTATTTAGCAAATTACAGAGTATAACACTTGAAAAGTAAATAGCACCCTAATTACGTTAGTTAACATATTTTCTCAATGTGTTAATGCACCTGTAGCGGACTCACACACACACAAATAAAGTTCCAGATTATGACAGTCATTCTGTGATTATTAGTTGCCTTCTTTCTTTTCTTTTTTTTTTTAAAAGATTTTATTTATTTATTTGACAGAGAGAGATCACAAGTAGACAGAGAGGCAGGCAGAGAGAGAGAGAGGGAGGGAAGCAGGCTCCCTGCTGAGCAGAGAGCCCGATGTGGGACTCGATCCCAGGACCCTGAGATCATGACCTGAGCCGAAGGCAGCAGCTTAACCCATTGAGCCACTCAGGCGCCCACTTTCTTTCTTTTCTTAACAGCATAACCAGCCATAGGAGTCAGATCTGTGCAAATTTAGTCATCTACTATTTTCCCTCTAATACCAAATATATAACCAGCCAACTTCAGAGCATTCTTTTTTGTCAAGGGATGGTTCTCATTTTTCAGTTCAGTCCCATGGGACTGAAATAGTGAAGAATTTTACATCAGAGCTACCAACAAGGGTATAGCAGGAAACACCTAAACTTCTGTGATTAGCATGGAAGGGTCTGCCACTCTTTAATTGATGTCACTTCAGTGTTGCAGTTAAGTTGCTGGATGACACTAAGATATGAAACACTACTGCTGACATATTTTTTTCTTCCCTCATGTATATGTTTATATATATCCCAGAATCAGCGATATATTTTAAGAAAAAAATTATGATGTTTCAAATGCTTACATTTCTTATCAGACATATGGAAATTCTATCTTATTTTCTTTTTTTTTTTATAATTTTGTTTTTAAATTTATTTATTTGACAGACAGAGATCACAAGCAGGCAGAGAGGCAGGCAGAGAGAGAGGAGGAAGCAGGCTCCCTGCCGAGCAGAGAGCCCGATGTGGGGCTCGATCCCAGGACCCTGAGATCATGACCTGAGCTGAAGGCAGCGGCTTAACCCACTGAGCCACCCAGGCGCCCCTCTATCTTATTTTCTCAAAGAAAATTAAATATGGAAAATCATGAAATTTTAAAATCACATTGTTTATATTACCGATAAAGGTTTCAGATTTTTTTTTTGAAGAATTTTTTTTTTTTTTGACAATGAACTTCGGTTATTAGGTAAAATATCTAATTGCATTTTTTTCTGATCTCATTTCAAAATATAGTATTTTTAAATTAAACAGTAGTTCAGTAATGTAGTCGTAATGATTAATTTTGGCTGAAAATATCAGAAATCTCTCAATAGCAATAGTTTAAATAAGGTTGAGTTTTGTCTCTCATGTGAAAGCTTAAGAGTATACACCCTAAGGTCATATGGCTTCTCAAGGTATATGACTCTCCAAGGTCAGGTACTTTCTTATTCCACTATGAGTGGCTCCTGTTCCAGGCTTGATGAAATGGTCCACAATGGATGCTTCAACTACTTATCATGTCTGCATTTCAGTGAGCAGAAATCAGTAACAACAACAACAACAACAACAAAAAAGGGGGGGTGGGGAAGAAGAAGAAGAGAACACCTTACCTCTTTGAAAACTATACAGAAGTTGTACTGTTCACTTCTGCTTATATACTCTTGGCCGGAAAAACTAGTCCTATTTATTTGATCATATGTGATCATATCCAGAGCTGTATAGGATCTCAGGAATGTAGTTTGTATTTTTTAAGGGCTGGGTATGTGTGACCAAAAGGTTTGGGTTCTAACTAAAAAAAAAAAAGAGGAGTAGATAATACAGGTTAATGTAGCTCATTACAGGTTACTTAGTACAGGTTATTTACTCTGCCATAGTAACTTAAAATGGAATGTCGTAAGCTGGAGTTTGGTGAGAAAAGTAGAAAATATTGTGCTTTAAGTGAGAATATCAGAAGACAAAGCTGGTAAAAGTGTTGTCATGTCTGAGATGTTGCGTAGGTTTTTCACAATGAGTGCTAGAGGCTTAGGATTCATTGCCTTTGGGATCTTACACAGTCGAAGCCACAAAGTGTGTGATCTCACCAGGAAACCATATGAGAAGCAAAACGAGAAGAAAGCCCAAAATTGAATTCTTTAAAGACTAAAGAGAATGAGCCAATGAAAAGATTGAGAAGCATCCTTCTGAGAATTAGGCAATGTAAGTGTATACATATGAATGTATACATGTGTATATTACACACACACACACACACACACACACACACAATGCCATATATACATATGGCATAATTGAAAAGCACTTCAAGATGAGGATGGGTAACTGCCTAGGATGCTGTAGTTTCATTTAGAGCAATGAGGCAGAAATTGGCCAGAGAAGCTTTAGCTGTTAGGAAATGAATGGTAATTCAAACAGCCACTATGTACACTACTCTTTTCAGAAATTTCACTGTACAGACACTTGGGTATGTCTATCGAGAGGTAAAGAGAGAAGAAAAAATTGGAGATGCAGGAACGTTGGGTATAATTGATACAGTGAGATCACAAATGAAGCAAAATATAAGATCTTATTAATAGATGTAGGACTTAATAGGAGAATTACCTCTTCCTTTGAGACAGAGGTAAGATGACTATATGTCAATTAGTTAATTTTCTTTCCTACAAGAGTTATGTAGGATAAGTATTATTTTCTTTGCCCTGTTTGAGAATGTAAGAAATGAAGAAATGTTTAAGTTTTCAACGTAAGACCCTTTTTTGCATATACAAGGAATGTGTTCCTTCTAAGAAAACAAGACCTTACACTTTTTACCTTCTTTTTTTGTTTTGTTTTGTATACATTTACTGTGGTACTCCAAGTTTGACATTCTGTCAAGGCTTTAAAAAAAATCATTTTATCCACAGCAGTATAACTGGTAGGATGGTTTGACATTGCAAGATTTCCAATTATTGCTGGTAGTAGTTGCTTCTGAAGGCACCGATGTATTTTGGAGTAGTTTTAAGAATTGTGCATTATGAGTAAAATGGTTCACACCAATGTAGTTATTCATCTAAAAATGTTTAAATCATCCTTAATTTGGTTAAACTAGAATGTTGAACGGGTATGTTCCTAGTTATAGGGTGGAATTAGTATTAATGTACAAGAAGTAAATATTTTTTGGACTTATGTATATTAGAAGTTGCTTACTTTAATCATGTAGTTTAGCATAAAATTTCATTCCTTTGTGATTAATTAGATATCCAATTTCTTTGGCAAATGTTAAAGCATTGGAAAATATTGTATAATATGCAATTGATTTTATTCTCTCAGGGATAAAATGTGGTTTAAAGTATATTTTCCCTTTTTGGAATAGAAAAAGGTTTAAAGTAAAATGAAGTATATCTAATGAAGTACATAAAAAATTAAAGAAACTTGGAAATACCATCCAGAAAGTAATCAGAGAACTTAAAGGAAAATATACAGTTACTAAATTGCTTCTTCCATTAGTACTTTGTAAGAACAATTATTTTTATTTCTAAACCTAGAATTTATGAGGAAAAATATTAACAGTCTGCAGAACTTAACATACTCTTTATAATTCAAATTATGTCTAAGTTAATTTCTAAGCTTATCTTTCTAAGACTTTCAACAGGTGCCCTATGATGATTTATGGCATCAGCCATAGTAGTCTAGATGGTTGTAGCTACAGAGTGTTTTTAAAATTTTGATTTTTTAATGTTTCATAAACTATCCATCCATCATTTGATGATATTCTTTTATAGACAGACCTGGTAATTACACTACTCACTTGGTACTACTATATACCTGGATTTCTTGCATTGCTAGTTTTCATATGAGGACTCCTCAAGTAATTGATCAGTTTATAAAGAAATGTAATTTATGCTTCTTTAGTGTGTCTCCTAGTGTGTCTGGCAGAATGTCTTTTAATTCGTGTAGAGTTTGTTAAGCAAACTAGGCTTATTGATTTTTATTTTTAAATATACTACAATTTGTATAGCATGCACATAATGTCTTTTCCTCTTGGAACTTTGATTCTTGAAAATTAGACTAGTAATTATTTCATATTTAAGTGGAAAAGATTTTTTGTTCTCCTATTTCCTTGGCTCATTTGTTATTTCTCTAGGACTGTAAAGTAGAAGATTTATTTAGGTATGGTTTCTTTTAATATGTTCAAGTTTTACTCTGGTTTTTACTTTGAAAGTAGACTATAGATTCTATGAATTTTGTCATTGGAGATGGCTTTAGAAGGTAAAAATTTAACGCTGAGAAGTTAGTTTTAAATTCTACATTCTGTTGGGATTATTTTTCTTTTGACGACTGTTCCTACTACCTCTCTCCTTCCTCTTTTAAATGTCCTAATCCGGGCGCCTGGGTGGCTCAGTTGGTTGAGCGACTGCCTTCGGCTCAGGTCATGATCCCGGAGTTCCAGGATCGAGTCCCGCATCGGGCTCCCAGCTCCACGGGGAGTCTGCTTCTCTCTCTGACCTTCTCCTCGCTCATGCTCTCTCTCAAATAAATAAAATGTTTAAAAAAAAAAGTGTCCTAATCCAAGCCTAGATCAAAACAAAGGGGGAAAAAAACCCCACAAAACCACTGTTTTTGGATTCCTTGAACACATCTGAGGCAGGCTCATATTTTGTTAAAAGCATTATTAAATAGTAAGAGAAGAATTAAAACAAGTACAGAGAACATAAACTATTTAAAAATAGTCTTTGGTAGCCTTCTACCTTTTTTCTTAGTGTATTCCTATCAGTAAAAATCCTTGAGCAAGTACAAAATTTATTGATTTATGCATTAAGTGTCTGTATCACTGTAGTAATATACTATAAAGCATGCAAGATAATTTTACTTTTATTAACATTTAAATGTTTTTATTCTGATAGAGTTTTAATATAGCAATCATATTTCAGTGAGACTAATATGCTTCATTTAAAAAATTTTTAATACTGTGTTATAGAAACTTAAAGGTTTGGTTCCTTTTTTACGTGTTTTTAAAATTTTTTTTATTTTTAAAGATTTTATTTATTTATTGGAGAGAGGGAGAACATGAGAGAGAGAGCACCAGCAGGGGGAGCTGCAGAGGAAAAGGGAGAAATAGGCTCCCCGCTCAGCAGGAACCTGAGATCATGACCTGAGCCCAAGGCAGACACTTAACTGAATGAGCCACCCAGGCACCCCAAGGTTTAGTTCTTAATTCACTTTATTTTAATAGTTGATTTTAGTAGCTGACATTGAAAAGTCACCTCACTGAGGTACATTTTATCTAAAAGGGAAATGGACATCATTGGTGCACTGAAGACACTTATTTTTCAGTCCTATTCATTTTATCAGGGTCTTTGCTGACATCAGGCTAGTAAATTTCCATCTTCCTTATATCAATAAGATAGTCTTCTAAATTAATGGAAAGGTGTTGCCTTTTCCTTTTCCTTTTAAATAAATTAGTGATATCTTTATTCCATATGTTTGGATACATGTGTTTTACATGGAATCTTTAAAAATGTATATCCAAATTATGAGGATTAATTTAGTTAAAGGTAGAGAATAAAATTTGTAAATCTAGTTAACTGTATGCATATAAATTATAATATGCCACAATTAATTGAAAACAAATGAAAGAGTGAAACCCTGCCATTTTGTTCTTGTTATTAAATGTCTACTCTTCCTTCAGTATACTTAGCATTGTGTTTTCTGTAGCCTTATGACATGGAGAAGGACCTCAATGTAATTCTACTTTATTAAATATTAACAAACTGTGTCTTTCTCATTTTTAGATAAAAGTAAATATGAATAGATATTCTCATATTTGTCCCCAGAAGCTCAATGGATGGTCTTATAATTTTGTACCCTACATTATTAGAGTTCACTGCTGTCTAAGGGTGTTACTATATGGAAATTTAGGGTTGTCTGTAGGAAGTCCCTTTTATAAGGCACAGATGGGAGAGTGCCAAGGGTTAAACTGAGAAAAGTATTGGCTAATGTAGTTAAATCTTTTGGAGGTGGAGAAAAGATTAGAGGAGTAAAAATAGCATCTCTAAATACATAAGTTCAGGCAGAGTGTCTTAAGTACAATGGCCAGTGAATATGATAATGGAAGGACTGAGAGCCAAGGGAGGCAGAGTTTGAATAGTTCTTGAGGAAGTAAGCCTGGGAAATGGGGAAGTAAACCCCATGATGTGCTTGGGCATTTTGGAGTTTATTCAGGCTGTGTTATTATATTGCAAGGGCTGGGCAGGTACACCTATGGGGAAGGGAAGGAAAAATAAAATAAAAACAAAGAGGGAGGCAAACCATAAGAGACTCTCTTAACTCTAGGGAACAAACTGAGGGTTGCTGGTAGGGGTAATTCAATGATGGACATTAAAGAGGTACTTGATGTAATGAGCACTGTGTGTTTTATGCAACTGATAAATCACTGAACTCTACCCCTGAAACTCATAATACACTATATGTTAACTTAATTGAATTTAAGTAAAAAATAAAAAAATTTTTAAAAATTGCTGTTTTCCTTCTAGTTGATAAGTGACTCCTTTACTAGGGAAGACACATTTCTAAATTATTTTTGACACATTTCTAAATTACAGAGGAATCTCATTGTAAAAGACAAACATTTTTAAAATTATCTTAAATTTGAAAAGACGGGGATAGTTTCCTGATTTGCATAACCAAAATGGTAAGAAAAGCAAAGATAGATCTTTTCCTTGGAATGATGTAGAAACAGAGACTCCATACCATTAGGACTGTTTTTCTTTTCCAGTTGGCTTAACTTAATTTTATTGAAATAGGTTTCTTGACTTAGCAGTGTACACAGCTGTGATTTCTCTGGACTCACATACTTAATTCTCTGTGATCAAAGAGAAAGATCTGTTCTAGTATCTGTTGAAAACATACCTAAGAAGGATTTTGTTTGGCCTCCCTTAGGACATGTGCATACATCTTAGACAATCACTGTGACCAGCGCAGTTAGGTACTGTGATTGGCCCAATGGCAACCCTTTCTGAGGTTAGGGACATGAGATGTGACACCAGAAAATAGAGGGCTAGCAGAAACATGGCTCCTGGGAGTAATTTGTGAGTCAGCCATTCCAGTTTACGTCTACTAATTTTTCACTTTACAATTAGTCACAACAGATTTAAAACAGAAAATGTTGATTATATAACACTAAATCACATTCACAGGTTTCTGTTTTAATAGGAATAAGTTAGATGTTTTATGAATATATCGCACACACAAGAATTAGGAGCCCAGGAGGAAAAGAATCTAGACTAGAAAGATATGGGATGCATAAAACAGATTGTGGCCTATAGTGGGTTTTTGTGTGTTTCTTAACCTAGAGCTTATTCATTTGGGAGAAAGGAATTAGGAAGTGTTTTCATCGTTCTGCTTTGCACAGTTTATTAATTTTGAAACTTTGTTTCATTATAAAGAATTTTTTCTAGTGATTCATTAATTTGAATTACAAGATTTCAGTTAATTTTAAAGTTCTTTGAGAAAGCATTGAAAAGTTTTTGAATATAGAGTACTTTGGAAGTAAGTAAGTAATTTTAGTTTTTACATGAACTGGCAAGAATTCAGCAAAAATTCAACCAAATTGTTTTGTATGCAGTCTTCCTCCCCCCCCCTTTTAGCAGTCAGAACAAGATTATAGTTTCCAGATGAAATTCTGAATGTCACATAGTGATGACATATATTTTCCTGGTTGGCTCAGCATGAGATGCAATTTTGCATGCCATGTCACGCTGACTTGCAGTATCCAAAAAGCCATTATTTCCCAAGGGGCTTTCAAGAGTGATAGTATCGAATGTAGTTTGTATTTTGATGAAAAGTCTCAGGCATTATTGTAGTTTCTGTGGCAAGTTACTTAAAGCTTTATGTACTATCTAAACTCTAGAAATTTAAAAATAGTGTTACTATATAAAAGTCACTTTTTCTTCAAGTTACTTAAATTTATGTTGCCAAAATAAGTTGCCAAAAATAATGATCAGTGTAAGATACACATTAAGTTAGGAAGGTACCGTGGAAAAACCAGTAGACTAGGGACCAAAAAATCTAGCTTTTGATCCTATCCCCACTCCCATGTCAAGCTAACCTCATACACCTGCATTTTCTTCAATTATAGTATGGTAATAAGTATACCAACAATAGCTCACAGATTTAAGTATTGTTGTAAGACTTAGAGTAAGTTATGTGAAAGTTCTATAAAATGGTAAAACACATTCAGATAGAAAGTAAATAACATTCTTTGTGTTTGCATTTTAATAGGAAAGGTATATGCTGTAAGTAAGGTGAAGCTTATTTTATCTATTAGGGGCTGATGTTGCAGTGTGATTTTAGTTTTTCTTTTCTCTGTTTGATTTTAATCTTCTTACATTTGCCTTAAAATGCAGTATTTCCATTCATGCTTACTTCACACTGATGATTTATTTTACTTTTGTCTTAAATGAGTTGCTTTGTTAAACCAGTTTTCTTCCTTCCTTCCTCTTTCTTTCTTTCTCTCTTTCTCTCTTTTAAGATGTTTCATAACCAGTTGTCTGCATCTCCATTTAAGTATCTCATAGGCCACTCAAGGGGTACCTGGGTAGCTCAGTTGGTTAACAGTCCAACTCTTGGTTCTAACTCAGGTCATGATCCAAGGGTCCTGGAATGGAGCCCTGCGTTGGGCTTTGCATTCAGCGTGGAGTCTTCTTGAAATTCTCTCTTTCTCTCTCCCTATCCCTCTCCCCTCCCCCTGTTCTCTGTCTTTCTCTCTCTCCCTCTCAAATAAATAAATAAATAAATAAATAAATAAATAAATAAATCTTTAAAGAAATAAATTTAGGTATCTTAAAGGCCACTCAAGCCTAATATCAAATCTGTAACAACTATGTACCTCCCCCCCACAACCACTGACTGTGTTACTCAAGGATGAAACCTTGGATTCATAGTAGCTTTTTTCCTGTCCATTCTGTTTATATGTTGCATCCCCAATCAGAGCCACATAATTTCTAATATACAAAATAAAGATCTGCTAAATAGTCCCACTCATGTCATTTCCAAATTCTCATCATCTTTTCTCAGTTACTCTAGCCCATTGTTCAGATGACAGCAAGAATCATCTCATTAAAATATAAATTGGATCATTTAATTCCCTGCTTAAAATGCTTCAGTAATTTCTTAATGCATTTAAGGTAAAATCCAAACTTGTTCCCATGGCCTACAAAGTTTGACCTGATTTAGCTTCTGCTGGGTTTTTCCATTCATCATTTGTCATTTTTCCTAACATTGATCCTTTTTCATTTCTTCAAAGACTCCATGCTTTTTCTTGCCTGACATCTTTTGCATATACTGTTTCCATTTTTTTCACATTAAAACACTCATAATTGATGTATTTTATGTACAGTGAATTAGCATTAAGGTCAGTATCTTGGATATCTGCAGTTAAGCTCCGTTTCTTGGATGACCCATTTGAGGAAGTTCACTTAATCGAACTTAATGAAGCCTCTATCAGTCACAAACTGATGGAAACACTGGCAGCATGTGTGGAGCCGTGTTTCCACATCAGACCATGCTGATTTAAGCAGACGCAGCAAGAATGAGAACCCTGGCCACAGTTCTTTGCATGGCCCCAGTGGCGCTGCTGCAGAACCCACCCACCTTGCTCTCTTAGATTCAATGAGGCAAAAGGCTATTGCTCTTCTCGTAGCTATGTACTTTTCATGCTCCAAGTCTTAGGTTAAATGTTATCCTTTTAGTAAAGAAAGCTTCCCTGTTTAGTCTTTCTCAAATAGGTCTGTGACACTCCCCCAAGATTTCCTACCTTAGCACCCGTTTTCTGCCCTTCTAACACCCATTATAGGTTTTCATTCCTTTTTTTCTTTCTTGTTGTCTAGAATGTATATCAAGGACCATAGCTGACTTGCTCACTTTTTAAAAAATTTAGGTGTAATTGATATATGTTATATTAATTTCAAGGTATACAGCATAATAATCCAATATACCTGTACATTGGGGAATGATCACAAATGGGCTTGTTAATATCCATTGCTATATATAGTTACCAAAAACTCTTTTTCTTGTGATGAGAACTTTCCTGATTTACTTTCTGAAAGACTATCAAATATGCAACCATGAGATTGTTAACTATAACAATATGCTGTGCATCACACCCCAGGACGTACTTATTTTATATTGGAAGTTTGTACCTTTTCACCCCCTTCACCCGTTTCACCCAACCCTTCCCTCTGGCAACTACTGGCCTGTTCTATGTATCTATGAGCTTGTTTTTTGTTTTGCTTTGTTTAGTTTTTAGATTCCGTATAGAAGTGAGATCATATGGTAGTAGTCTTTCTCTGTCTGACTTATTTCACTTAGCATACTGCCCTCGAGGTCCATCCCTATTGTTACAAATGGCAAGATTTTCTTCTTTTTTATGGCTGAATAATATTCCCTTATATGTATGCATATATCATATATATGTGTGTGTATAGATCATATACATATATATACACACTTGCATATGCGTACATATCAGTGTGTGTGTGTGTGCGTGTATTTCTTTTTTCATTCATCCAAAAGCAGACACATAGGTTGTTTGCATATCTTGGCTAGTATTAATAGTACTGCAGTGAACACAGAGGTGCATATGTATTTTCCAGTTAGTATTTTCATTTTCTTTAGATAAATACCCCAAAGTGGAATTGATAGATCATATGGTAGTTCTGCTTTTTATTTTTAATGGAACGTCTATACACTATTTTTCATAATGGCTGCACCAATTTACATTCCCAGCAGCAACACACAAGGGTTCCGTTTTCTCCGCATCCTTACCAGCACTTGTTATTATCTCTTGTCTCTTTGATAACAGCCATTCTCACAGGTGTAAGGTTGTATGTTATTTTGGTTTTGATTTGCATTTTCCTGATGATTAATGATTTTGAGAATCTTTCATGTACCTGTGGGCCATCTGTATGTCTTCTTTGGAAAATGTCTTATTTAGATCTTCTGTCCATTTTTTAATCAGATTGGTTTTGATACTGAGTTTTATGAGTTCTTTACATATTTGGATATCAACCCCTTATCAGGTACATGATTTGCAAATATTTTCTCCTATTCAGTAATTTGCCTTTTCATTTTATTGCTGGTTTCCTTTGCTGTGCAGAAGCATTTTAGTTTGATGTAGTCCCAGTAGTTTATTTTTGCTTCTCTTTCCTTTGTTTTTGGTGTCAGCTTCAAAAAAATCATTGCCAAGATCAGTGTCCCAGAGCTTTCTGCCTATGTTTTATGGTTCAACTCTTAGTTTTAAGCTTTAATCTATTTGAGTTAGTTTTTATGTATGGTGCAAGACAGGGTCCAGTTTCCTTCTTTTGCATATGGCTGACCAGTTTTCCCAACAACGTTCATTGAAGGGACTTAAATATCACATTCCTTAAACTTTTTTGCCCCCAGTTCTTTAATTGATTTATATTAATGTCCTGTAACTTTTCATGCTTCTCTCCAGATTTCCCAGGAATATTTATCAATTACTTAGGAAAAATAGCAGTTATGTAGTACATTTTAAGTTGGTGCATATAATCTTTCAGAATATTCCCACTGTATCACAAATTTGGATATGTTTCAAAATGTTAAATACTGGGACACCTGGGTGACTCAGTGGGTTAAGCCTCTTCCTTCAGCTCAGGTCATGATCTCAGGGTCCTGGGATCAAGCCCCGCATCGGGCTCTCTGCTCAGCGGGGATTCGGCTTCCCCCACCCGCTGCCTGCCTTTCTGCCTACTTGTGATCTCTCTCCTCTGTCAAATAAATAAATAAAATCTTTTTTTATAAAAGTTTTTTATAAAAGTTAAATACTGACAGGAGTAGTGCACGTATAACCCAGGATATTGATGTTAGATTTTATCTTGAGTCAGGTAATTGGTAAATATAATTTTGAGTTCCTACAGTGTTCTTAACTGTGTGTTAAGTATTTTGGGAAATTGAAAGTAGTAGATGACGTGGCTCTTAGTCTCATGAACTTTAGGTTCTAACAGGAAAGAAAAAAGTCGTGTGCAATATGGTAGATTTTACAAAACTTAGGAAAAATTAGGGAAAGGAGCCATTATTACAGACTTTAGGAATTGGAAAAGTTTTCATTAGAGTGGTACAACTTGAGGTAGGTCTTAAATAGATAGGGTTTGTGATAATTAGGAAGGGACAGTTCACTTAGATGGGAAAAACAAGGGGAAGACATCAAGTGGAATAGAGATTCTTCAGCAGAAGTAGTGGAAATTAAAGTTGAACAGATTCAGAGAGGCAAGACCAGCTTATATAGGGCTTTGAAAACCAGATGCAGAAATTGAATTTTCCATATAAGATGCTATTTATTTTTGAATAGTATCCTATGGTTGAGAGTAGTCTAGGATGGGATGGAAGGAGGAAGACCCTTTCTAGAAATGCGAAGTACCCTTCTTTACAGAGATGAAGATTTTCAGCAGATTGGTAGCCATGGAAATGGCAAAAAAAAAAAAAAAAAAAAGATTTAGGTTCTTTATGAACCTGAAAATTGACCTTTTTTTTTTCTTTCGCAAGAGATACATTTTTATTCTTTCTAAGTGACACCAAAATCATTATTTGGATTATGAATGTGTAATAGCTTCTTTTCTATGGCTATACATATGTAATTTAGAACAGAGGGAAAGTTAATTATAAGACAGTGATTCTGAGCAGAGGAGCCTGATGTGGGGCTCAATCCCAGGACCCTGAGACCATGACCTGAGCCGAAACCAAGTCAGACGCTTAACTGACTGTACCACCCAGGTGCCCCCAGAATTTGCACTTTTAAAACCCAAATTTTATTACATCTCCTTGCTTAGAAATTTTCACCATCTTCTTAGTATCCTCAGGATAAACATTATGTTTCTCAGTATGGTATTTCAGGCCCTTCGCAACTAGACCTTACCCTTACCTTTCCAGTCTGAACTCCAGTATATCAGTTTCATTTGCCCAGCAGTGGGCTTCACACTCACCTCCTTCACTGTGTGTTTCGTGTCTCTGCATCTCTCTTCGTGATTCTCTCTGCCCACAACTCCTTCTTTCTTGAATTTAAGAATTCCTTCTGAACCCAAATCTATGTTACCTCCCCTGTGAAGACTTTGCCAGTACTCGATTGAATTAGTCAGTCTCTGTGATTTGCAGAATATTTCATAGCATAGCATTCATCATGCTCTTTGACAATTGTACTTAATTTGATTTCTTTTTTTTTTTTAAAGATTTTATTTATTTATTTGACAGAGATCACAAGTAGGCAGAGAGGCAGGCAGAGAGAGAGGAGGAAGCAGGCTCCCCGCTGAGCAGAGAGCCCGATGCGGGGCTCGATCCCAGGACACCGGGACCATGACCCGAGCCGAAGGCAGAGGCTTTAACCCACTGAGCCACCCAGGAGCCCCCTTAATTTGATTTCTATCTCCTCTCTAGATTATAAGCTCTTGGAGGATGGGGATTCTGCCATATTTTGCAGTTGTTACTACAGGATCCTGGTATATAGTAAATGGACATTGAATAAAATTTTTGAATTTATGATGAGTGAGATTCCTATCTGTCTGCCTTCCCCTCCTTTCTTTCCCCTTTGCTCCTTTTGCTTTCCAAAACATAAATGTGAACATTCAAGGTCTAGTAGTGATCTGATTAAGCCAAGTTTTCTCACTTAACTTTTCTATAAACCCCTGGTTAGTTTATGTTAAGTTTCTCTCTGAGCTCTTAAAACTGAAAAGATCGAAGTTCAGGTTAAGACTTCACTTCAGAAGGAGAAGCAGTGTGAGGTATTTTTGATGGACAAACACTAAGTAAAACACCAGTTTACAGAATGACAGAAACCGTCTTCATTAGTTTAGGGTTGCACTTTGAATAATTTAATCTTTGTCCAAACTTAGTTCTGAGTGTAAGATACATGAAAAACAATACTAGCCTTGTCAAAAGTTGTAGCTGTAAGCAAGAGACTGCCTCTTCCAGCTTAAAAATTCTTGATGCTCCTCTAAGATCTCATGATGTTAACTGCAAATGCTTCATTTGCTCATTTTCTGCTGTGGCCTTGTACTTCTGGTGGTGATAGCGTTGGCTGTGTTTCGGGTGTCTGCATGCTATGAGTCATGGAAGTGCAAATTTCTTGTTGTTAATTTGTTTTATTTTGGAATTAAGGCCAGGGCAAAAGAACGTTAGTAGTCTGGTGGATCAGGGTGACAAGCTGTATGTAAGTTGAAGGGCAGATTCTAGAGCCATTCATATCTTGCTTTACTACTTATGACAAGTTGGTGTTACTAAGTAGTTCCTTTTCTCTTTTTCTCTCTTCTCTTCCTTTTCTCTCTCCCCTTTCTTTCCTTCCCTTTACTTTATTTCTCCTTTCTTCTTCTCTCTCTTTTTTTTTTTTTTTTAGGATTTTATCCATCTATTTGACAGAGATCACAAGCAGGCAGAGAGGGAAGCAGAGAGAGAGAGAGAGAGGAGGAAGCAGTCTCCCTGCTGAGCAGAGAACCTGCTGTGGGGCTCAATCCCAGGACCCTGGGATCATGACCTGAGCCAAAGGCAGAGGCCTTAACCCACTGAGCCACCCAGGCGCCCCTCCTTTCTTCTTTCTTTACAGGTAGCACAATGCCTGCCACACCATGGTTTTCCTCCGGGATGAAGGCAGCCTTCAGTGCTTCTCTCTTGAAAGTGATGCATGAGAAACCTGAAACTTAAATAGGTGAAGTGATTCTAGGATCACATATCTTGAATTGGTAGAAAAAGTGGTACCTAGATTTCCTGGTTGCTAGTTTATGCTTTGAGGAAGCTTTACATAAATATATTTATCCCATTAGTGTCTGAAATTTCACCACAGAGGAGTTTTGTGTTTTGTTTTTTTTAATCTCAAAGGCTTTCCACATGTATTTTCTATGAAAAATCAACAGAATTCATCATTGACTTTTATGATGTCTTTGTGAACAAGATAATGCAATGTGATGCTGTAGGTCACTATTGTTTCTCTTCTGGGGCATTTACCCTTTTTTCTCTTTCAAATTCTGTGTAGAAACCTAAAAAGTATGCCACTCTAGATAGCCTAGTGTCTCCATTTGGTCTTTAGCTTTCCGAGCTTGTAATGAACCAATCCTGAGTCCTGCTTCAAGTCCTACTGAAGTATTTCTCTCCCTTTCTGAGCTTACAACTCTCCCCTCTTTATCTTTCAGGAAGCCTTGATTTTCCTTATGGATTCTTTTTGGTAGTCATCTTCTCTTTTTGTTTAAGATTCTTTAAAGTATGCTGCCTGTCCAGGATGATCTACAGGCTGAGTTTGCAAGGCTTATTCTCAGGAGGTTTTTTGTTTTTACCTTAAAATTCCTTTCAGGTAATTCAACTCTGTTTAAGGCAGTTACCCCTTGGCATAATAATGTCATGGCTGTGAGTACATGTGTGAACAACTTGATTTCCTTTAGAACATAAAGGAGAAATAAAGATTGGCGTACTTTGCTTCTTGGTGATTATTTGAAATTTGAAATAAACATGAAGCTATAAATCAAAACTATATGCCTTACACAAAGTTGTATTTCTTTTAAGGTTTTATTTATTTATTCCAAATAGAAGGGGTGGGAGTAGGAGGAGCAGAGGGAGAGGGAAAAACAGACTCCACGCTGGGCACAGAGCCCAACGTGGGGAATGATCTCAGGATCCTGAGATCATGACCCAAGCGAAAACTGTGTCAGATGCTTAATGGACCACGCCACCCAGGTACCCCCAAAGTTGCATTTTTTTTTTTTTACAAAAATGTCAAATAATATGCCACTAGGGAAAGATTTTAATAAAGCACACATAGGACTTTTTCTCTTTCAAAAAAGATACTGTAATGTATATAATTGGTGAATCACTATGTTGTACATCTGAAACTAATACTGTATGTCAACTACAATTAAAAATTTTATCAATTGAGTGAATCACCCAGTATTTACTGAGTAAGCCACTATGCTATTTCAGGCTGCTACATGAAATAGAAGAACCATGGATTGCCTTTTCAGTGAAATGAATACTGTCTTAGTTATCAGCATTATGATGAATAGAGTGCATAAATATATAAATTGATGGTCAGATGTCTTAAGGTTAAAGAAACAATGCTATAAGAATTTGTTATTGTTGACTCTCTTATTAGAAGTCATTCTCCTTTTTTGATAAATTACTAAACCTGACCCACTTTTGTGATAGCACCTCTTTAAGGCATTTCTCAGCAGATGATAAAAACCCCAAACAAGGCTAAATTCTGAGAAGCACTTACTATGAGAAATGAATTTCATTGTTGTAGCTGGCAAATATTTTTTGACTCTTTAAAATCATGAAGTAACTTTTTTATTGTGAGAGTCTTGAACTCAATAGCGTAAGCTATTTGGTCCCAACTGCAATATTTGGTGCTGTTGGTTTATGTATATTATAGAATACTTAAAGTTACCATTTAATCATTGGCATTATTACTCAAACCCTCAAAATAGGAACAGGGGTTTTGACAGACTTACTTTGAATAATTGTTACCAGGTTCTAGTACAATGGTAAGAAGGAAAAGGAATATTCTGATGTAAATCATTGATATGTTGAAGCAAAAGTATATATCATTTAATTATTTGGCTTGGGACTTTTAGCTTTATGATTTTTCAGCCAATTTTATCTAATTGGTTTACATTAATATGAACTTAAGATTATTTCTTATTGGAAGAGTACAGTGGTTAGTGGGGCAGAACTCAGAATATCTTCAAAGTTCAAGTATTAACTACTACCATTTATTACTATATCATGTTATTGTACTTTACTGCTCATTTTGGAGAGACAAATATTCAGATGTTTAATACAATACCATCAAGAATTAAATATGCTATACAGAATTATGTCAGAATTCTGTGAGATGATAGAGGAAGGACCAAATCTAATTTGGGGAAATTATTAACTTTTTTTCAGAGAAGGGGTATTTAAGGTAGAACTAAAACAATAGGTTGATTGTGATAAAAGAGGAGGGTATTTGAGTTATGGATCTGATAACTTTTCAGTTCTTTTCTACAGTTTACAGTCAATATTTTTTCACCATCATTTTCCTATGCTTAGAGTTCTTTAATGAAATATTTTTATACACATTACCACATTTAAAGTGAATAGTATATTGTTGACATTAGATGGTAGTAGTATTAATTTCTGACATTTAGATTAAATTGCTTTCCTTCATTATTATGGCAAGTGGGACTACTGAAACACTCAAGTTGAGTCCAAGTGCAGTACCTTTCTTTTAGTTTTTATTTTTTTATTGTAATTCCAGTATGGTTACCATACAATGTTTTATTAATTTCATGTGTACAATATAGTGACTCAACAATTCTATTTATTATTCACTGCTTATCAGATAAGTGTACTCTTAATCCCGTTCACTTATTTCACACATGCCCTTACCCACCTCCCCTCTGGTAACCATCTGTTTGTTTTCTAAAGTTAAGGATCTGTTTTTTGGTTTGTCTCTCTTTTGTTTTTTCCTCCTTTGCTTGTGTGTTTTGTTTGTTAAATTCCACATGTGGGTGAAATCATATGATTTGTGTATCTCTGACTGAATTACTTTGCTTAACATTATATTCTTTAGCTCCATCCATGTCATTGCAAACAGCAAATTTCATTCTTATCCTGAATAATATTCCAGTGTGTGTGCGTGCGTGTGTGTGTGTACACTGTATCTTCTTTTTCCATTCATTTATTGATGGACACTTGGGCTACTTCCATAATTTGGCTCTTGTAAATATTGCTTCAGTAAACACAGGAGTACATATATCCTTTTGAATTAGTGTTTTTATATTCTTTGGGTAAATACCCAGTAGTGTGATTACCAGATTATAGAGCAATTCCATTTTAAATTTTCTGAGGAAACTCCATACTGTGTTCTATAGTACCTGTACTAGTTTACATTTCCATCAATGGGGCACAAGAGTTCCTTTTTCTCTATATCGTTGCTAACACTTGTTTCCTTTGTTTTTGATCTTTGCCATTCTGACAGATGTGAAGTGATATTGTAATTTTGATTTGCATTTTCCTGATAATGAATCACATTGAACATCTTTTCATGTGTCTGTTGGCCATCTGGACGTCTTCTTTGGAGAAATGTCTGTTCATTTCTTCTGCACATTTTAATTGGATTATTCGTTTCTTTGGATGTTGAGTTGTATAATTTCTTTCTTTATATATTTTGGATACTAACCCTTTTGCAAATATCTTCTGCCATTCAGTAGTGTGCCTTTTGGTTTTGTTGATTGCTTCTTCCCCTGTGCAGAAGCTTTTTATATTTATTTAGTAGTCCCAGTAGTGTATTTTTGCTTTTGTTTCCCTTGCCTCAGCACACATATGTAGAAAAATGTTGTTATCGCCCATGTCAGAGAAATTACTGCCTGTGCCTCTTGTAGAATTTTTGTGGTTTCAGGTTTCAAATTTAGATCTTTAATCTGTTTAGAATTTATTTTTGTGTATGGTGTAAGAAAGTGGTCCAGTTTCTTTCTTTTGCATGTTGTTTTCTAGTTTTCCCAATACCACTTGTTAAAGAGACTGACTTTTTCCCTTTGGATATTCTTTCCTGCTTTGTCAAAGGGTAATTGACCATATAATTGTGGGTTTATTCCTGTATTTTTTTTCTTTCTTTTTTTAATTCATCGATTTTTCACTCTGTTCTCTATGTCTGTTTTTGTGCCAGTACTATACTATTTTGATTACTACAGCTTTGTAATATAACTTGAAGTCTGGAAATGTAATACCTCTAGCTTTAGTTTTCTTTTTCAAGATAGCTCTGGTTATTCAGGGTCTTCTGTGGTTCTATACAAATTTTAGGATTATTTGTTCTAGTCCAATCTGTTGATATTTTGATAGGGATTACATTAAATCTGTAGATTGCTTTGGATGATATGTACATTTTAACAATGTTTATTCTCCCAATCCATAAGCATGGAGTGTCTTTCCATTCCTTTGTGTCCTCTTCAATTTCTTTTTTCAGTGTTCTGTGGTTTTCAGAGTACAGATCTTTCACCTCCTTAGTTAGGTTTATTCCTACGTAGTCTATTATTTTTGGTGCAATTATAAATGGGATTTTTAAAAATTTTTCTTTCTGCTGCTTCATTATTAGTATATAGGAATGCAGCAGATTTTTGCACATTAATATTGCATCCTATAACTTTACTGGATTCATTTTTCAGTTCTAGTAATATTTTGGTGAGAATTTTATTTCTTCCTTTCCAATTTGGATCCCTTTTATTCCTTTTTGTTGTCTAGTTGCTGTGACTAGGACTTCCAGTACTATGTTGAGTAAATGTGGTAAGAGTGGACATCTTTGTCTTATTTTTTACTTTAGTTTTTCTCCTTTGAGAAAATGCTCTGTTTTTCCACCATTGAGGATGATTTTAGCTGTAGTTTCTCATATATGGCCTTTATTGTCTTGAGGTATGTTCCTTTTAGTCTACTTCTTTAGGGTTTTTATCATGAATGGATGTTGTACTTGGTCAAATGCTTTTTCTTCATGTATTGAAATAATCATATGGTTTTATTTTTTTTCTCTTATTGATGTGATATATCATGTTTATTGATTTGTGAATATTGCACCACCCTCGCAACCCAGGAATAAATCCCACTCGATCATGATGGCTGATTTTTTAAATGTATAGTTGGGTTCAGTCTTGCTAGTATTTTGTTGAAAATGTTGCATCTATCTTCATCAGAGATTTTGACCTGTAGTTCTCTCTCTCTCTCGTTGAAAATTTTGTATCTATCTTCACCAGAGATTTTGACCTGTAGTTCTCTCTCTCTCTCTCTCTCTCTCGTTGAAAATTTTGCATCTATCTTCATTAGAGATTTTGACCTGTAGTTCTCTTTCTCTCTCTCTCTCTCTCTCTTTTTGTAGCATCTTTATCTGGTTTTGGTATCAGGATAATGGTAGCATCAAATGAATTTGGAAGTTTTCTTTCTTCTTTTCTTTTCTGGTTTGAGAAATAGTTTGAAAAGAATAGGTTTTAAGTGTTTGGTAGAATTCATCTCTAAAGTCATCTGGTTTTGGGCTTTTGTTTGGGGGGAGTTTTTTGATTACTAATTCAATTTCATTGCTGGTTATTTGTCTATTCATATTTTGTTTCTTCCTGATTTAGTTTTGAGAAGTTATGTATTTCTAGGAATTGATCCATTTCTTCTAGATTGCCCAATTTGTTGGCATATAATTTTCCACAATATTCTCTTACAGTCCTTTGAGTTTCTGTGGTGATGGCTTTATTTTTCCTCTTTCATTTCTAATTTTGTTTATTTGAGTGTTCTCTCTGTCTTGCTCTTTTAAGTCTGGCTAAAGGCTTATCAGTTTTGATCTTTTCAAAGAAACAGGTTTTGGTTTCATTGATCTTTTGTTATTTCCTTTTCTAATCTTTATTATTTCATTCCTTCTACTTGTGTTGAGTTTTGTTTTTCCTTTTTTTTTTTTTTAAGGCTGTTTATTTGAGATTTTACTTGTTTCTTGAGGTAGGCTTGTATTGCTATAAACTTCCCTCTTAGAACTGCTTTTGCTTCCTCTCAAAGATACTGGATTTTCATTTGCATTTGTCCTCAGGGTTTTTTGTTTTTTTTTTTAATTTCATCTTTGATTTCTTGTTTGACCCATTCATGGTTTAGTAGCATGTAATTTACCCTCCATGTATTGGTGCTTTTTGCAGATTTTTTCTTATGCTAGATTTCTAGTTTTATAGCATTGTGAACAGAAAAATGCACGGTAATTCTTCAGTCATTTTGAATTTGTTGAGACTGGTCTTCTGGCCTCATAAGCAATCTTTTCTGGAGAATATTCCACATGCACATGAAAAGAAGATGTATTCTTCTATTTTAGAATGGAATGTTGTGAATATATCTGTTAAAATCCATCTGATTCAGTGTCATTCAGAGCCACTTTTTTCTTGTTGGTTTTCTGTTTGGATGATCTAGCTATTAATGTAAGTGAGGTGTTAAAAGTCCCCTACTATTAATATAGTATCAATACTACAGTATTGACTATTGATTATTTCCTTTATGTTTGTTGTGAACTGCTCTATGTATTTGGATGCTTCCTTGTTGGGTGCATAAATATTTAAAATTGTTATATCTTCTTGTTGATATGTTGTATTTATGATTATATAGTGTCTTTGTCCATTGTTACAGCCTTTGTTTAAAGTATGTTTTGTCCTATGTAAGTATTACTACTCTGGCTTTCTTTTCACATTCATTTACATGATAAATGCTTTTCATTCCCTTCACTTTCACTCTGTATGTGTCTTTAGGTCTGAAATGAGTCTCTGTACACAGCATGTAGATGCATTTTGGTTTTTTTAGTCTGTTATATCACACAATGTTTTGATTGGAGTGGTTAGTCCATTTATATTCAAAGTAATTATTGGTAGGTATGTATTGTCATTTTGTTACTTTTTTAAGTATTTGTTTTTGTAGCTCTTGTCTGTTCCTTTCTTCCCTTGCTCTCTTCTCTCATGGTTATTTGGATTTCTTTAGTAGTATACATAGGTTTCTTTCTGTTTATTTTTTCCTTATATATTACTGGTTTTTTATTTGCAGTTACCAGTAGGTTTGTACATAAGATCTTCTGCATATGCAGTCCATAGTAAGTTGATAGTTGCTTAAGTTTGAGCCCAGTCTTTACTTCTCTCCACAACACGTTTTAGGTATTTGGTGTCCTACTCTACATTTTTTTATTTTGTGAGTCCCTTGACTAATTTTTACAGGTATATTTATTTTTGGTGCTTTCATGCTTCCTTCTTTTCTTAATCTTACTTATGTCTTTCTTTTCCATCCAGAAAGTCTCCTTTAATGTTTTTGGTAGGACTGATTTAGTGGTGAAGAATTCTTTTAACTTTTGTTTGTCTTAGCAACTTTGTTTCTCCTTCTGTTTTGAGTGATAGCCTTGCCATATAGAGTATTCTTGGCTGCAGTTTTTTTCATTTCAGTGCTTTGATTATATCCTGCCATTCTCTTCTGACCTGGAGTTTCTGAAGAAAAATCAGTTGATAGCTGTATGGTATTTCCCATGTATGTAACTGTTTTTGTTTCTTTTATTGCTTTTAAAATTATCTCTTTACCACTGGCGTTTGCCATGTGAATTACTACATGCCTTGGTGTAGACCTTCTTGTGTTTACTTTGTTTGAAGCGCTGTATGCATCCTTGATCTGGATTTCTATTTCCTTCCCCAAATTTGGGAAGTTTTTAGCTACTATTTTTTCAAAGTCATTTTCTGCCCTCTTTTCTCTGTCTTCTCCTTTTGAGATTTCTGTAATGCAGGTGTTATTTGCTTGATGGTGTCATTTCATTCCCAAAGTCCGTTCTCATTTTGTATAATTTTTTTCTCTCACCTGGTCAGCTTGACCAATTTCCATTACTCTATCCACCAGGTCACTGATTCTTCTGCTTCCTCTAGCATACTATTTATGACATCTAATGTATTTTCAATTTCATTGAAATTGAATGTTCATTCAATTTCGTCTGTGATATTTTTTTTAATCTCTGTGTTAAGGGTCTCACTGATGTCCTCCACTCTTTTCTCAAGTCCCATAAGTGTCTTTATATGATAATTACTTTAAATTCTCCATCAGGCATATTACTTATCTCCATTTTGCTTTGGTGTCTTGCTGTGATTTTGTCATGTTCTTTCATTTGAGACATACTCCTTTGTCTTCTCATTTTTGTATAACTGTGTCTACTTCTGTGTGTTAGGAAAGTCAGCTATGTCTCTTGCTCTTGAAGGTAATGGCTTTATGATGAATAGGTCTTGTAGTGCCCTGCAATGCAGTGTACCCTGCTCATAGAACCTGAAACTTTAGGGGTGTCTCTTATATACATTGCTTACATCCTGCTTTTGTAGCTGAACCACTTTATGTCCCAGGTGCTTTTGAAATTGCTGTTTCTATGCTTACCTCTGTGGGCTCTCTCTTTAAGGGAGGGGACAGAGTCTCTCACCTGCTGGGATCTCCCAGAGCCCACCCTGGCTGATTTTTTAAAGTTTCAGGTTTTAAGTCCCACTGGTTCTAAGAACTCACAAAATTTGGCCCTCTGATTTTCAAAGCCAGATAATATAGGGATTTGTCTTCCCTATGTGGGCTCCCTATGTGAGGGTCTGTTTCTCTCCCCTTTGTATGCCTATGGAGTCCCTCCCTCCTGTGGACAGACCTGAGGGTCCCTTTAGCTCCTGACTGTGTATCTGCCCATTTCAAATCTTCTTGGATGCGGCTTCTTATCTCTTTTTAGTTGTAGAGTTTTTACTGACAGTCTTTGGATTGTTTTCTGTTTTATTTGCACTTATGTGAATGTTATATACAATATCCATGGTTTGAGGTGAATTTAGAGCCCTCTTCCTCCACCATCTTCCCAAAAACCCAGTGCAGTGCATTTTCCATGACACAGACACAAAGGATTGATATTGCACCAAGTTGGACAGTACATACCCAAGAACAGATTATTATTTTAATCAGTAAATATTCAGTCTCAGAAGTACCTTATTTATTATTATTAACAGTACGTTATTTATTATTGTTGCAAACAGGAAGTATAATAGGTATTAGACTTCAATGCTAAATGTAGGTTTTTTTATAGCTCCAGGAAGACTGAATAAATCTGATGATTTCTGAACGATTGGTGGTACCATAATCTTGAGTAAAAATATGATACATTTACTATGTATTTGGTAGAATTCAAAGTTACAGCACAAGATTCAAAAAACAGAAGAGCTGCCATAGCACAGTTGTTAAAAACATGGACTTTGGAGTCAGACTTCCTAGATTTACATCCCTGTTTTGCCACTTACCAGCTGGGTGACTTAAAATAAGTTACTTAATCTCTGTATGGTCAATTTTCTTATCCAAAAAGGTGAGAATAAGAGTCTAAATAATGGTGTGTTCCTCATGGGGTTGTTATGAGACTTAAACCAAGTAGTATTTGTTAAGTTTTTAAGGCAAAGACTTGGCATGTAGCAGCTGTTAGAGGTTTTGATTAAATAAAATATAGATAAGATTGGCAGAATTTACAATAATTTTCATATCCTACCTGTAAAATATACATAACTACAAAAAATTGCCCTTTTTTTAAATTGTCTTCCTCATATCTTTTAGAAAATATGGATTAAAAATTAATGTATCCAAAATAATGTGATTTCATATCTCTAATAACCAGAATTTGTAATAATGGTATTTATAAGTAACTAATATTCTGTATTAGATTTTCAAAATTTGGCCATAGAAATTTCTTTGAAAACCTTTGGTGTTCATTGTTCGAAGAGTTTTAAAATTTTGACTGCATCTAAAAATGTATTTTTATAGAATTTATTTTTATTTTTGTTTTAAAAGAGCAGGACCTGGGAGGGGCAGAGGGAGAGGAGTGAGTGAATCTCAAGCAGGTTCCATGCTCTCAGCACAGAGCCCAACATGGGGCTTGATCTTGCAATTGTGAGATCATGACCTGAGCTGAAACCAAGAGTAAGATGCTTATCCCAAGTGCCCCTAGAGTTTATTTTTTAAAGCAGTTTTAAGTGCTCAGTGAAATTGAGGAGAAAGTACAGAGATTTCCAATGTATCCCCTGCCCCTACACATGCATAGACTCCCCCCATTATCAACACTCTCCACCAAAATGTTACATTGTTATCATTGATGAACTTATCTCATTATCATCCAAAGTCCATAGTTTACAACTCACTGATGGTGGTGTTCATTCTGTGGGTTTGGCCAAATTTATATTGAACCTATATCCACCATTCTAGTACCTTACAGAGTAGTTTTACTGTGCTACAATCTTCTGTGCTCTGCCTGTTCCTTGCTCTCTCCTCCTTACCTCCTAGAAACTAGTGATCTTTTTACCATTTCCATAGTTTCGTCTTTTCCAGAAAGTCATATACTTTGAATTAGTATGTAGCCTTTTCAGTCTGGCTTCTTTCACATGGTAAGATGCATTTAAATTTCCTCCATGTATTTTTATGGCTTTGGTAACTCATCTCTTTTAAGTGAAAGATAATATTCCATTTTTTGTTTGTACCACAGTTTATTGATTTACCTACTGAAGGACATCTTAGTTGCTTCCAAAGTTTGGCAATTGTGAATAAAGATCCTGTAAATTTCCATGTGCAGGTTTTTTGTGGTTGGTCTATATTTAAGACAGTTATTTAATTTGGCAGAATTCTACCATAGGTTTAGGTAACCATTTTGTTCCCACAACTACTAATGTACAAAAGAAAGTGATGAAGTCTACGGGAGAAGAAAGCAAATTAATGTGTGTTTTATTAAGAAAATTATAGTAGGTAATTCATTGTTGTAAAACATTTAATTAGTTCTGAGATATATGGAATATAGTGTTAAATACCCCTTTCCTCTTACCTCTCATCAATTCTGTTTTACTCCCCTCAGAGGTAACCTCTACTATGGATTTCCTTTCTAAAAACTCTTCTATAACTCTTTTTGTACGTGGGGTAGACAGATCACACCCAAACCCACACATTGTTTTAAAAATATATTTGGATTGTACTACACATATGTATTTTTCTCATTTCACAAGTAATCAAAAATATGCTTTCTGTCATACCTGTAACTGTTTCTCATTTTAAATGAATGAATTAGGGGTGCCTTCGTGGCTCAAGAGGTGAAGCATCTGCCTTTGGTTCAGGTTATGATGTTAGGGTCCTGGGATTGAGCCCCACTGAGGGATCCCTGCTCAGCAGGAAGTCTGCTTCTCCTTCTCCCTCTGCCTGTCACTCCCCCTGCTTGTACTCTCTCTGCCAAATAAATAAATAAAAATCCCTTAAAAAATGAATGAGCATAATCTTCATTGTGGGTATTCAAAAATTAATTTAACGATTTTTTTCCAATGGTCAGATAAGTTGCTTAGCATTTTCCCTCTCCATTTCCCTTCTCTTCTTACCTTCTTACCCGCCTCCCCCTTTTTTAAAAACTATTTCAAATAATAGCGCGGATACTGACCATTCTTTAGAAGTTGTTTGTATGCATTCACTCTTGACAAAGACTTGACAGGTATAAAAAACTAAGGGTTTATTTTTTTCCCTTCTGGATTCTCTTTCTCTTACAGCTCCATTCTTTGATCTGCTGCAACCTAAAACCTTGGAGTCATCCTTTCTTCACCATTCTCTCTTAATGTATTTGTAGTCCATCAGTAAGTCCAGTTGGCTATAGCTTTTACATGGATACAGAATTCTATCACTGTTAACTACCTTTACCGTAGCCACCATCTCTCATATATTGTCTTCCTGTTTTAATACTTGTAGCCTATTTTTCTGCAGAGTACCCAGAGAAAAATTCTTTTAAAATATGTCCAGTAATTTTATGACTGTATTTAGGATCCATTATCATATCCTAGCTTTTTCAAGGCAAAAACCAAACTTCTTCCCATGGCTTTTATAAACGCTATATGATTGGTCCTTATTTATAGCTCTGACTTCATTCCCTACTTCTGTCACTCTTTACTTTGCTGTGGCCCTCATTGCCTCCATACTGTTTCTTGAAAATCCTAAGTACACAGCAGGGTACCTGGGTGCTGCATGTAGTGACTGCCTTCAGCTCAGTATCTCAGGGTCTTAGGATCAAGCCCCAAGTCAGGCTCCACACTTAGCAGGGAGTGTGTTTCTCCCTCTGCCCCTCCCAAGTACACATATAAGTGAGGACTTTTTTTTTTTTTAAGATTTTATTTATTTATTTGACAGACACAGATCACAAGTAGGCAGAGAGGCAGGCAGAGAGAGAGGAGGAAGGAGGCTCCCTACTGAGCTGAGAGCACAATGCGGGCCTCCATCCCAGGACTCTGGGATCATGACCTGAGCTGAAGGCAGAGGCTTTAACCCACTGAGCTACCCAGGGGCCCCTAACTGAGGAATTTTGCATTACTATTTTATCTGCCTAGAATGCTCTGCTCCCAAATATCTCCCTCTCTCCCAGACTCTTTTTAAATAAACATTCTTTGAATTTCTAACATGCATAATATGGTAGTCTTGGGTTTATAAGTATGAGGAAAAAGGTTTATGCTCTATGTCCTTAAGGTATTATTAATCTAATACAAATCCAAATAAACCGGGGCGCCTGGGTGGCTCAGTGGGTTAAGCCGCTGCCTTCGGCTCGGGTCATGATCTCAGGGTCCTGGGATCGAGCCCTGCATCTGGCTCTCTGCTCAGCGGGGAGCCTGCTTCCTCCTCTCTCTCTACCTGCCTCTCTGCCTGCTTGTGATCTCTCTCTGTCAAATAAATAAATAAAATCTTTAAAAAAAATAAATAAAATAAAAAAAAAAAACAAATCCAAATAAACCAAGTTGAGGAGATGGGGAGAGAATGAATTGAGATACGGCAACTGTAGATCACGTAGTAGTGATATTGGTAGCATTTACTTTGGAGAGAATTTTAGGACCATTAGACTTAATCAGATTCTTAAAGAGCAAGATCTGATTTATTTTATGCTATTTAAAAAGTACCTAGGGGCGCCTAGGTGGCTCAGTGGGTTAAGCCTCTGCCTTCAGCTCGGGTCATGATCTCAGGGTCCTGGGATCAAGTTCCACATCAGGCTCCCTGCTCAGCGGGAAGCCTGCTTCCCCCCAACCCACCGCCTGCCTCTGCCTACTTGCGATCTCTCTCTCTGTCAAATAAATAAATAAAATCTTTAAAAAAAAAAAGTACCTAAAGTGGTACATACAAATTATGTGTTTGGATTAACATATATTGTATAAAATATATATGGATCTGTTTGGAAATAATACATATTGTTATAAATTATTATTAAATTAAGAGTAATTTCTGAAATTTTACATTAAAGTTATTGAGATTCTCTGATTCTTGTAATTTAGATAGATAAAATTTTGATAACATGCTATATGGAGTGGAATATCACATTTTCTTAATCTACAAATCGGCCTTTTATGTAATCACGTACTTCTCTTGGTTACTTTCAAAATCAGTTTTTAAACTCGAGAGAGTCTATGGATAAGCTTTTGTTCAGGAGAATTCATATGTAGGAAGACTTGTTTCTTACCCATTTTAGATGAATCAAATGTTTTGTTGTTGAATTTCCTTTACCTTTTTTCAAGTAAAGCTTTTATTGCAGTATTATCTTAATACTGAGAAATGGGCAGATTGTTAGGTTACAACTTAATGAATTTTTGTTAAGTGGATATATCCATGTATTCAGTAAACAGAATATTAGATTATAACATTGTTCCAGTGTCACCTTCCAGTCACCAGTTCCTGACAAGAGTAACCCAACGTGCCCCTGGCTTTTAACAGATCAGTTTTGCTTATTTTTGAATAGTTGCAAAAATCAGTAATTCTATAATATAAAATGATCTAATATAATATTTTGTAATCTTATTTGGAAGTATTAAGCAAGGAAAGAAATAGTCATGGAAATATTTTCTGTATATTTTTGTGAAACAGTAAAGTCCATGTGTGTTAACTATTCTTCTACTTAGAATCCCGACCATTGTCAATTCCTGTGAAAGCCATGCTGAATCTCTCTGAAGGCTGTCGAAGTCCTGAAGAAAGAATGAAAGAATTTATTGGATTAGTGTGGAATGCAGTAAAGAGTCTCACACTACAGGTAAAAGAAAACTTAGAAATAACCATGGTTTTAATTTCTGTAATTTTTTATAATTTTCAGTATCTTAAATATTGGTAAAAAATAATTGCACTGGTAACACAATATTGGTAAAAAAGTAACCTCACTCTTAACACTTTTGTATGACATCTCATTACCATAACTTTGATGAAAACTCTTGGCACATTTTACATGTTAACAGAATCATATGAAATACATATTATATGTTCTTCTTGATAAAGTTATAAAAATACACAAATTTTGAGCTGTTTCTTAAAAAATTCATTTTACTGTTTCTTTATTTTAAACATTATTTAAAGGATTTTAAATATTCAGTATACAAATCAGAAAACAATAGACAACAGGCCAAACTGGACAGTGGTCAGTGGTCCCTGGGATATTTTTAAAAATATTTTATTTATTTATTTGACAGAAAGAGAGGGAGCACAAGCAGGGAGAGGGGCAGGGAGAAGGAGAGGGAGAAGCAGGCTCCCCGCTGAGCAGGGAGCCTGATGTGGGGCTCCATCCCAGGACCTTGGGATCCTGACCTGAGCTGAAGGCAGATGCTTAACCTACTGAGCTACTCAGGTGCCCCATCCCTGAGATATTTAAGATAAGGTCAGGATGACCTAGTTACTGTTGGTTTTGGGGAATGAGAGGAAAGAGTGGTCTAAGTGGTGTTCTAGGGACCAGTTTTAGCCTTTGGGTGGATGGTGATGCCATGAAATGGTAAAAGAAAACAGTTTTTCAGAGTTAGGGGCAAATAGGAAGTTTATTTTATGCATACATTTGAAATACCTGTGAGATAGCCAGGCTTCTATTAGACCGTAGGATATTCAGATTTGGAGGTTAAGGAAGAGATTCACAGTAGAGATAATAATTTTGGGAATCATCTATAGATGGTTAAAACTAGGAGAATAGTCATTCAAAAAATATGTAAAGTTGAAAGAGCAGTGGGCCGAAGGAATACCATGTCTAGAGTAGACCCTGAGAGTGTCCTTCAAGCTGACTGTGAGAGAGAGATCAGAAATGTAGATGGAAAAGTCAGACAGTTCATGGAAGCCAATGAATGGTGTGTAGAATTCCAAGGAACCTGTACTTATTAAATTCTGGATCTTAACTATGGACTTGATTTTGCGTATCTGCAATATGAAATGGTTACATGATGTTTAAGATTATTTTCAATTCTAACATCCTTGTGGGATTCTTTTGGTTCTTTTGCTTGTTTTATAATGATACAGTGCCTTCATAGCTTTGTCACCAACAAAAACTTAATCTTATATGTTATTATGGATTAGTTATAAGTAGAGATACTGATGTTCCTCCTTTTTTCTTTTTTTAAAAATATTTAATTGTGGTAAGATACACTAACAAAATTTGCTATGTTCACCATTTTTATGGGTGCAGTTTAGACTGATGTTCCTCATTTGACTAAACTTATTGAGTATAAATTAACATATAATTACAGGAGTACTTATGATTATATCTTTGTATAGGTTATTTTGTATATGACCTAGGCACTTGCTTGCCTCATTCCTAGTCCCAGCTCTGTATTATACATGCTGTTTATTTAGACATTTTCACATGTTAATGTGTTCTGGAAGGGTTGAAAGATAAAACTTGATTCTGATTAAATGATTAAAATCTAGGCCCTAAAATTCTGAGTTTTAAAATAGCAGTGTCCGTTTTCCAAGATATTTTATGAACCAAAATATAAAACAGAAAATGCTGGAGTTGTCATCAGATAAAACAGAACATCATACTTGAAGTCATCAAAGGATTATTCTTTCAGTGGAAGTTTGAGCAACTGAATGTGTTTGGAATCAGAATTTCTGGAAAATTTATTTTGCAGCCAAACTTGGTATTTGCTAAGCCCATGTATTCTTTTACTTTGATAGACATATCTTGCATTTAGACATAAACAATATTCACTGTAACTTACTTGTTTTTCAGTGGGAAAAGTAACTTCCACATTTCATCTTAACGGATTATGTTACAGTACTTTATGTAGTCTTGTACAGTTTTTTAAAATGTGAACTTGGTTTGAGGGCCTTTTTCTGGAAAGATTAATATAAACTTAGTTCTTTGCAGTTTTTCTCTATCAGCTGATCTGCAAAGATCTTATCTGTTATACTTCAAAAAGCTACATTTTATTCCAGAAGCACATGATTGGCAATGGCATGCAGTTAACAAAATAGAAATATTCTGGCCTAAAATTCACTAATAAAAGAGAACATTGCCCTAGTTTTTGCCAAACTCCTTTTTATCACATTAAAGATCATGTTTCTGTTATATGGCGTTTTCTAGGTGTTTCTTGTAATTTCTGAAGCTTTTTGAGTGGACTGTATAATAGAGTGGAGTCTTTATTTTCTATACCAAGCCTCTTGGTCTCCTTCTTCTGCTAATAATGTTTAGAGAACTCTTCCCACATTCCTTGATTTTGATGTGTCTTAGGTCCCATAAACTAGTTAAGCTAGACCACTTGAATTCTCTCTCTTAAGAAGTTACATATAGAATATGATCAGTGATACAATCATCATATTGCATGATATACTTGATGTCCTTATATCCAGTGAACTTCCTGGCCTATCTTCATGATTTAACAAGGGTACGCATGTGAGACTAGACAGATCAACTACTAACCACCTTGTTTGTAAGAGTAATTATTTACATTTAATGCTTAAAATTTTGCAAGGTTCATATTTTTATTTATAGGCATTGAGAAGGTGACCACAATTGCATGGGGTAGTTTGTTAGAAGGAAGAAGTCTGGAATTTCAGTGTAGGCATTTTTTCATGTTTTCTCTTAGCAGATATTTATGGGAAAATGTGGATTTTTAACAATCTGGAAAAGACAACTAAGGTGCACTTTTGAGGTTTTTAACTTAATGCTCTAAAGTGGGTATATTTAGATTCCTACTATATATGATGACACCCCAAATATTTTCATAGTGTATTAAGAATTTATAGAATAGGAAAACTGTGATTTAGTCAATAGTTAATATATTTGTTATCATGCAAATGGAATACTACACGTTTGATGGCCTCTATATATGTAAACAGTTATATCATAAATGCAAGTCTTTTTAAATAAAGATACCGTGAACATCTCTTATGAGTCCATGAGAGCTAATATATGGATCTGTTATAGAAGATAATCAGTGTATGTTCACTGATTTTATTTTTAGCAAACCTTCAGGTGATAATTAATACATTTCATCTTTAACTTTTTTTAAAGAATTTATTTATTTATTTGACAGACAGAGATCACAAGTAGGCAGAGAGGCAGGCAGAGAGAGAGAGAGGAGGAAGCAGACTCCCTGCCGAGCAGAGAGCCCGATGCGGGGCTCGATCCCAGGACCCTGAGATCATGACCTGAGCCGAAGGCAGAGGCTTAACCCAGTGAGCCACCCAGGAGCTCACATTGCATCTTTATATCAGAGCTGACATCTCCCCACCCCCCGTTACGGATAAGGAAACTAAAGTTATAGAGAGATTAAATAACTTGTCAAAGGTTCCACAGCTGGAGTTGAACCCATCTGGCTGACGTGTCATTTTTATTAATTACTAGGTTTTCTCTGTAGAATGAATGATTAACAACATGCACTAAACAATTATTTTAATTAATATCTGATGCTAATAAAAATAATTGTGTTTACTTATTTAATAATTAGTACCTAGTACATGCTAGACACTGTACTATGTACTGAGACTGTAAACAAATAGGCAAAGTATCTGACATTACAGACCTTATATGCTCTAGTGAAAACTCTGTAAGGCTATTAGTATTTTAAAACCCTCTTGTTTCAAGTTTTTTAAGTGCTGGGATTATCTCTTTTCTCTCTGTACAACTGACTTTCAGTTTATGTGAGGTATTAAAGAATGCATGAATAAAAGAAAAAGTGAATGAAAATATAACCTGAAATGTTCCTTCATATTTATTTTTATTTGAAGCTGTTTTCTGAAGAATAAAATTCATACAGAGAACATTGCATTCTTTAGAAATTTTACAAAATACAGTCATCACTAAAGTTTCAGTTTTAAAGAAGGAAAACGTTATTTGGGAATAGGAAATAAGAATGTTATTTAAAAGTACAGAAAATATGATGTAACATTTTAAAGCATTTATAAAGTGTTCTATATGTTAGACAGTAGGCTAATTAAAGTGTTCAGATTAATGTATAAGTGAAACCTATCTTAGTCTCCTCTTTTTATCTAAGTTGCGATCACAGTTACATAGCAAACAAGGTAGAAGAATCTAAGTTTACCAGACCTTACATATGGGAGATGGGTTGGGGGTACACAAAGACATACATCTTTTCAAATGGAATGTAAACTTGGAACTTTCAAAAAATGCATGACAGTCATTTCACTTATTAAAATAAGAATACCAAATAATTTCTACTTTCATTGGTTTATTCTCGGTGTATCATACTTAGATATGTAGCCCTTGACCTGATAGGAATCAAAATAGAGGCGGTTCTATTTCAAGAATTTGTAATAATCCCTTCACTTTAACACATGAATGTGTTCAGTATTGGCGAAAGAACACGTTGCTACCAAAACTGAAATAAGATCCTTGAAACAGAAAGGATGTTGCCATGGAAAAATGAAGTAACACTCAGTGCAGCTGTGATGCATTAATGAATAGGATATTTTTTTAAAAGATCATTTGTGTTTGGTGTGGCTCAGAGGGTCCCAACCAGATGGTTTCCATGAACATGATCTGACCCCCAGTTTGAGGACTTCTTACTGGCAGATTACTTCATTTTCTTTCCCTTGGATTGTCAGATCCTTACATTAATGCAAAATTTACTGCTACAGATTTATATTCACTTATATAAATCACTCAACATTTTACATTGAAACCACAATTTTAGACATACAGTTTTACAGTTATTTTAAAAGTGTAAAAAGATTTATGGGATAGCTATAGTATATATAATAGATGTAACATTATAATAAGTTTGAGCACTTTGGATTATGTGTATGTTTTGGTTCTTATCATTAAAGGACTCTCCATAACACATATTTTAGAAAGTTTATTTTTTGGAGTTATGTGTATTAGGCCAAATTTGATGAAATAATTTATTTTTGAATTAGTGGAATTTTGGAATATATTGTGGTTTTGGAAATCTTGGCACAACTTAAATTTATTTCAGTGGATACGTATGTATATATCTGTATGGTGTGGCTTATTATACTAATTACCTCACATTGTTGAAAACATTTTTTAACATGGCTTCAGTATCTACATGAAGTGTTAAATACTGACTCTTTCTAGTTTGACACTAGAACCATAATTAATATGGGAGGATATGTCCTCAGTTACCATATTACCTTGTACATTGGAACATCAGTAATTATATTAAATATTTTAAAAGTTAAATGTAATGCATCTGAGACAGTGTATACTTCTATTTCAAAATAAAAAATGTTGTAATCTTAATGAACCGCTTCACATATATACATTTAAATTAAGTTGCAAGATGAAATTCTAGAACTAAGAAATGAGGTCATACTTGATGAACCAGTGTATTTATTTTTGCAAAATTTTACTTACGTTTTTCTTCACTGAATTCATCAGTGCATTCCATGCACAGAAATGTTGAAGTGAAGATGAGTAAGTTAGCTTATTTATAAGGTTGGCAAATTATTTATTGTATCAAGGAATTCCAGACCTGTTACATATCATGCTCTCACTAAGGACTATATTAACCCCAAGGGAAGATATATTACTGTATTCTTAGTTATCTTTTATAAAATACAGTCTCATCATTTGCTAGAATATTCAAACATTTATCAAACAAATTTTAGATTTTATTACACCTTCAGATAATATCTTTGTATGCCAAATATTTTATAGAAAATTAACAGATGATATTTTACATTTTCTTAAGAATAATTTAAGAATGCTAGGATAATTTGTGAACGAGGTTACAAAATATTACTTTGTAAGAGCCAACCAAGACTGATAGACTTTACGTTGCTTTTGAACTAAGAACTCATGATGAATTTAATTTTTTTAATTGGGTTTTCTTAGTCCTATTTTTAACTCTCTAAGGGCATGGCAACCTAAGTCACCACACTGGGAATAAGAAAGCATAAAAATTGCACATGAAATCAAAATTTAAATATAATTTGAGGTATGAGAGTAGCAAGGAATAATGCTCTGATTTTTAAGTCCTCTCAATTTTCTTCATTACCATGTATCTTTATAATATATAAAATGTGATACACACTTGAATGTTGATGTACATGTATATTAAAAAAAGTATGTGATACATTTTAATGTTTGTCTAGAGATATCTGAACACTTAAACATTTTTTTCTTACATTTTAGTCTATAAAGTAAAAAAAAAAAGCCAAATTCATATAGAAATAGCTGTGTGTGTGTGTGTGTGTGTCTGTGTGTGTGTGTGTGTGTGTGTGTGTATGTATGTATGGATGGATGTTTTAAGTGAGTACAGTATAATGCTAGTTGGTTCTACGGTCTTAGCTGGTGTTAACAAAATCTAATGAACTGCAAAAGAAGGAGGATTTTCTCACCTTTTTTTGCCAACAGATTTTCTAATTCAGTCATGTTTCTTGGAAAGAACTGTGGAAAGGCAGATATGTTTTCATCTCATGTCACTGTGCCTTTTTGATCAAATTTATAGCAAGAAACAACATCTTTTTAAGTGTTTATTGTGTTCTTTAGTAAACATAACTTGTAAAGCCGTAAGTATGGCCCATTTCTTTTTTTAGCTTGCCTGTTTATTCTTAAAGATATTGGGTATTTAAGGGTATGGTTACTCTCTTATTTAGTCCGTTCCCAATATTTTAATTTTGCTTTTTTTCTTCCTCTCTAGCTTGACGTACAGTCTTGTTGTGTGTTTGTTCCAAATGATAGCCTGCCTTCCCCAAGTACAATTGTATCTGGTGACATTCCTGGAACAGTAAGAAGTTGGTACCATGGACAAACCAGCATGCCAGGAATGCTTGTCCTCTGTTTGCCTCAAATAAAGATTATTAGTGCTGGCCACAAGTATATGGAACCTCTGCAGGAGATTCCATTTGTTATTCCACGACCCATCCTCGAAGAAGGTACATTTAAAAATGAAATTCTTCCTATAATTGTTATGTTTTATAATAATAGTTTTAGCTTTGTTTTTTCAATATGCCAATCCTTATGTAAATCAGTCTTCTCAATGAAAGATCCACATGAAAACGGATGACGTGTTCTACAAAGTGGATCTAAAAAGAAAAGTGTACCAAGCATATGAACTAAGTGATGCCATTTATTGACATCCACAACTTTTAATCATATTCATGTATGTATAAATGGAGACTACAAAAGATCATATGCAATACAGAATCATCACTAAATCGCTTCTCGGCCTTTTGGCTAAGATCAAGTGCAGAATCATCACTAAAATGGCGAAGGAGACACATTGAGAGAGTTGGTTTTGGATGTTTTCATTAGGCTGAACTAAGAATGATAAAGTAGATCTTCATTTAAACTACTTGATTTATTAAAAGATATATATAATAAAATGAATATACTATTTACATCAAGCATAATGTATTTCTAGATTTCTCATTTGTTAAAGTGGATCATTGTGTGATGATTTGAAACATGACTCCTTAGAAAAACTTGATTTCTGATATTGCAGAGTTTTTGGTTGCAAATTTATACCCTTTTGAACTTTGACATATCCATCTCAAACAATATGTGAATCTGGAAAAGTTTTGAGTCACAAAGTAAATAATGTGAGTCTATATATTAATAACAGGGTTCAAATTTTTTACAGTGCTAAACAGTTCTGCACCTTGTTCATATTATTAGGATGTAAGAATATGAATGCTGACATCATTCAGATTCTACACATACTATTATTGAAAAGTGGATTTAGTCCACACAGTATTTTTACTTTGACTTGAAGTTGATTTCTCTCTCCCTTTCTCTGTATTGGACTTTGCACTGAAATGTAGTTTTCTTAGTTTTATCAGAAGTGGGAATGATTTTGCTGCCAGAAATGAATGGTGGTACTTAATAATATGAATACCATTATCATAAAATCAGAAAATTCTAACCATTGGAAGGAACTTCTTTAGAGCTCTTCTTGTGTGATGTTTATCTTGATGCAAGGATTCTTTCTCTAGCATATTGGATATATCCATTCTTTGATATTTGCTTTTGGTTATTAGGAGTTCTTTATTATCTTTATTATCACAGCAACTATTGTATATCCTATCAAGGATATGCTAGCCTCATAAAATGAGCCAGGGAGTGCTTTCCCCCTTCTTTTGTTTTAAGTCTGAAATAATTTTTGTAAGATTCAAATAGTTTGTCCCTTAAGTTTTTCTTCTTTTTTTTAGAGGTGGTGGGGTGGAGGTGGGGGCAAAGGGAGAGAGAGAGAGAGAGAATCTTAAAAGGTAAAGTAGGTAGAGGAAAAACCAGGATGCAGTACGATCACGGAAGACAAATGATTCGATCATTTTAAATATGGCGGAATTGCTCAGTAAGACAAGGACTAAAAGATTTGTAAGGGATTTGACAATTTTAGGTCATTGATTCTCTTACCACAGTAATTTCAGAGTGCTATTAATGCAGTTCAGATTATGGTGGTTTAAGGACTAAACAGAAAATGAAGAATTTTTTTATTCACATGTACTTGACATAAAATATTAGTTTCAGACGTATGATAGTGATTTGATGTTTTTATACATTAAAAGAGATCACTACTGTAAGTCTAGCTACCATCTGTCTCCATACAAAGTTACTACAATATTATTGATGATGCTGTACATTATGTCCCCATGACTATTTTACCACTGGAAGTTTGTACCTCTAATCCCCTTCACATATTTCACCCCTCTTCCTACTCTTCTCCTTTTAGTAATCACTAGTTCGTTTTCTGTGTTGAGTCTTCTGTTTTGTGTGTTCATTATTTTCTTTTTCAGATACCATATATAAGTGAAATCATATATTTGTCTTTTTTGGTGCGACTTCCTTCACTTAGCATAATACCCTCTAGGTCCAACCACAATGTTGCAAATGACACAATATCCTTTTTAATGGCTGAGTAATATTCCATTGTATGTGTATATCACATTTTCTTTATCCATTCATCTATCGGAGAACACTTAGGTTTCTTATATACTTGGCTATTATAAATAATGCTGTGAATAACAAAGAGGTACATAGATCTCTTAGAATTAGCATTTTTATTTCCTTCAGATAAATATAGAAGCAGAATTGTTGCATTCCAAAGATTTTGGAAATTTGTGTTACTGTTTTCATTTTTTCTTAAGTTATTTTTTGCTGTCCTCTTTGATTTCTTCATTGACTCATTGGTTGTCTAATAGCATGTTGTATAGTCTCCATGTGTTTATGCTTTATCCATATTTTTTCTTGTAATTGATTTCTAGTTTCATACCTTTGTGGTTGGAAAAGATACTTGATGTGATTTCAGTCTTCTTGAATTTATTGCAACTTGCTTTGTAGCCTAACATGTGATCAGTCCTGGAGAATGTCTCATGTGCACTTGAAAAGGAGTGGTGCTTCTGCTTAGGATAGAATATTTTGTATATATCTCTTTAGTCTTGATCCTTAAGGTCAATATTGCCTTGATGATTTTCTGTCTGGTCTATCTCTTCATTGATATGAGTAGAGTATTAAAGTCTCCTACTATTATACAGCTATCTATTTCTGTCTTTACTTCTGTTAGTATTTGCTTTGAGTATTTAGGTGTTTCTATATCGGGTGCATAAATGTTGATAAATGTTACATCCTCTTGTTGGATTGACTCTATCATGATTATATAATGCTCTCCTTTGTTTTAAAGTCTATTTTGTCTGACATAAGTATTGCTAACCCAGCTTTCTTTTCATTACCATTTGCATGGAATATCCTTTTCCATCCTCTCACTTTTAGTCTGTGTGTGTCTTTAGATTTGAAGTGAGTCTCTTGTAGGCAACTTATATATGGGTTTTGTTTTTTTATTCATTCAGCCATTCTGTGTCTTTTGATTGGAGAGTTTAGTTCATTTACCTTTAAAGTAACTGTTCATAGGTTCCTGGCTGTTTTTGTATCTCCTCTCCATTCCTTTTCTTCCTCTCTTTCTCTCTTATGCTTTGTTTGTTTTCTATAGTGTTTTTTTTTTTTTTAAGATTTTATTTATTTATTTGACAGAGAGAGGTCACAAGTAGGCAGAGAGGCAGGCAGAGAGAGGGGGAGGAAGGCTGCCTGCTGAGCAGAGAGCCCCATGTGGGCCTCGATCCCAGGACCCTGAGATCATGACCTGAGCTGAAGGCAGAGGCTTAACCCACTGAGCCACCCAGATGCCCTTTCTTTAGTGTTATAGTTAGATTTACTTCTTTTTTTCTTTTGTGCATTTACTGTAAGTTTTCCTTTGTAAACCATGAGGTTTACATAACCTTTTTATGTATATAAGTCTTTTTAAAGTTGATAGTAACTTAATTTTGAACATGTTCCAAAGCTTTATATTTTTACTTTCCCTCACCTTATGTTTCATATTTTTAATGATACATTTTACATCTTTTTATTTTGTGTATCCCTGAACTTAATTATTATATTTTTACTTAATTTTGCTACTTTTGTCTTTTGCTCTTCCTACTTGGTTTGTAAGTGGTATGTCCACTACTTTTATCATTTATTTACCCCTTGAAGCAAGATTTTTACTTTTGTGTGTTTTCTTCTTATTAAATAGTACATTTTATTTTTAGTTTTGAGTAGTCTTTTTAACATTTCTTATAAGGCTGTTTAAGTAGTGATGAACTCCTTTACCTTTTGCTTTTCTGGAAAATTCTTTTTTTTTTCCTTATTAATATTTTTTTTCATTTTTTTTCAAGATTTTATTTATTTATTTGACAGAGAGATCACAAGGAGGCAGAGAGGCAGGCAGAGAGAGAGGAGGAAGCAGGCTCCCTGCTGAGCAGAGAGCCCGATGCGGGGCTCGATCCCAGGACCCTGAGATCATGACCTGAGCCGAAGGCAGAGGCTTTAACCCACTGAGCCACCCAGGCGCCCCTCCTTATTAATATTTTTTATTGAAGTATAGTTGACACACGATGTTACATTAGTTTCAGGTGTACGATGTGGTGATTTGATAAGTCTGTGCATTGTGCTGTGTTCACCTCAAATGTAGCTCCCATCCATTACCATACAACACTATTACAATACCACTGACTAAATTCCCCTATGCTGTACCTTTCTAATTTAAAATTCTTTTTTTTTTAATTTTTTTTTTATTTTCAGCATAACAGTATTCCTTGTTTTTGCACTACATCCAGTGCTTCATGCAATCCGTGCCCTCTCTAATACCCACCACCTGGTTCCCCCAACCTCCCAACCCCCCGCCTCTTCAAACCCCTCAGATTGTTTTTCAGAGTCCATAGTCTCTCATGGTTCACCTCCCCTTCCAATTTCCCCCAACTCCCTTCTCCTCTCTAACTCCCCTTGTCCTCCATGCTATTTGTTATGCTCCACAAATAAGTCAAACCATATGATAATTGACTCTCTCTGCTTGACTTATTTCACTCAGCATAATCTCTTCCAGTCCTGTCCATGTTGCTACAAAAGTTGGGTATTCATCCTTTCTGATGGAGGCATAATAGTCCATAGTGTACATGGAAAATTCTTAATCTCTCTGAATGATAACATCTGGATAGAGAATTCTTGGTTGGCCATTTTTTCCTTTTAGTGCTTTGAATATGTCATGCCACTCTTTTATGGCCTATAAAGTTTCTGCCAGAATATCTGCTAATTGCCTTATGGGGTTTTACCTGTATGCAATATGTTTCTTTTCTCTTGCTACTCTTAAGATTTCCTGTTTCTCTTTTTATCATTTTATTATTTATTTTAAAAAGATTTGTTTTTTGAGAGAGAGGGAGTATGAGCAGGGAGAGAAAGAATATTTCCAGTCAAATATTCCAGTTGAATATTTCCTGCCGAGAGCAGAGCCAGATGTGGGGTTCCGTCATGTGACCCATAGATTGTGACCTGAGCTGAAATCAAGCATCCAACGCCCAACTGACTGAGCCACACAGGTGCCCCTACCTTTTACCTTTTTAATTAGAATACGTCTTGGGGTGTTTGTCTTTGAGCTTATTTGGGCCTCTCTGATATTCCTGGACCTGGATATCTGTTTCCTTCCCCCAGATTACAGTGTTTTTAGCCATTATTTCTTCAAATAGTTTTCTTGACTTTTCTCTCTCTCCTCCTTCTGAGATCTGGGTGATGAGAATGTTACTTCTTTTGATGTTGTCCTAGAAGTCCCTTAAGATATCCTCACTTCTTTTAGTTCTTTTTTTAAAATTTTATTTTTATGATTTATCTTGTGTTTTCTGTTACTTTTTTTTTCCAGCTCACTGATCATGCTTATGTTTCATCCATTCTGCTGTTGGATACCTCTACTGTACTTAAAAGTTCTCTCTTTTGTGTTTTCTTATTTTCTATCTCTGTTGACACTACTGTTGTGTTCCTCCATTGCTTAGATAGGTGAGCATCTTTATGACCGTTATTTTGAACACTACCTGGTAGATTGTGTTTCTCCATTTAATTAAGATCTTTTTCTGCAGATTTTCCTTATTTTTTGGTTTGGAATATATTCCTCTGTCTACTCATTTTGCTTGTTTATCTGTATGTATTAGGTGAAATGGCTACTTCTCTCAGCCTTGAAGCAATAGTCTTGTGTAGGAGCTGTTTTGTGTGGCCCAGAAGCACTATCTCCTGTGGCTGCCAGAGCTAGACATGCTGTGGGTATCCCTCCTGTGGACTGTTCATCCACTGGCTTTCATAGGGCCGCTGCTGTTATGTGTGAAAGGTAGGGCTCTGGGTACTCACCTGGCCTTTTGTATCTTGGCTACTGCATGGGGAGAGTGGGCTTCCAGCTTCTTGCCTATCCTGGTTGTGGCTTGCTTTCTTGGTGGATTGGGCATGGCTTGGGGCATTTATCTGGCTTTTTTACACCTTGGGTGCCACATGGGAGTGGACAGGGCAGGAGGTTCTGCCCTGGTCTGTTCATGGTAAGTGTAGGCAGACCATCCCCACCCACACCAAAGCACATTCTAAATAAAATGGTAAAAGGTAGGGGTGCCTGTGTGGTTCAGTCTCTTAGTCTTTTCATACTTAATTTTAGCTCAGGTCACGATCTCAGGGTCGAGAGATCGAGCCCCGTATCTGGTTCCAGCAGACTAAAAGGGGTCCACCTAAAATGGTACCTTTTGGCTTATTCACCAACAAGGTAGGATGAAATTGCAAAAATGGCTGTTGACAACAGCCTTTCTATTCACTGTTAAAATCCTTCCAGATTCCTTTTTTAAATCTCTTAAATTTATTTATTTATCTATTTATTTATTTATTTCCTTGCAGATTTCTGTCTCTCTGGTAGCCACTTTAACATTAGTAAATGGGTCTTCCTCTCTTATGGTCTAAGTGCTTTTTATTTCTTGCTTTTGTGATGGATCACAGGGCAAATAGGTTTGGGGGCAAGTGCTTTGAGAACAGAACTTTATTTCCTAACATACTATGATTCACCTGGTCTTAATCATTGTTGTTATTAAAAACTATACATTTTAGACCTTGTCTTTACTGTGCCTGCCCCTAAGGTCAGGATTACTGATGTGGGGCACAGTCCCTTAACTTTTCCAGGGAGTGTTCTCTCTGTAGGACCTCTCCCACTTGTGCTTCATCTGGGGTGGTTTTCGGGCAAGGCCATGTCTGCCTCTTCTACTCTTCTACATGTCTCTCTTTTGACTTTTGTGTGAATGTGCTGCTCATCTAGGTCTCAGGTCCTTTTTAGAGGAAAACGATGCCATATGTAGTTTTAAGTTACTGTGTCTACAGAAGGAGGTGAGTTCAGGGTCTTCCTATTTCACCATCTTGAACTCTCTCATGAAAAATTAGTAGGACAAGTCTACAGTAGGTTTGTTGTTGTTGTTGTTGTTGTTGTTTTGTTTTGTTTTTGTTGGGTTTGGGTTTTTTGCTTTGTTTTTTAAGGTATTTGAAAAAGACAGGAGAGAGCAGGTGGTATCTAGATATATATATGCCTCAATATTCTTAGGTTGCAAGGAACAGAAATCTAGTCAGGATAATTTAAACAAAAACGGAACTTAATGACTCATTCTTTTTATATTCTATTATAGAAAGCAACTTGGAGTTTTAGTTAAAATTTTGAGGTTAATCCCACCATTTGACTCTGGTTATGAACACCATATTTTCTTTTAAAAATTTTTTTTAATTTATTTATTTGACAGACATTTTGATGGAAATACTTTACTATATTGCAGTGTTTGTGTTGTTGTGGATCATACCATCCTGTGATTTAGAAAGGAAATTCATATGCAGTACTTCTTTAGAGAAAAGTAGGGCCACTCTTCCCATTGCTAGCTACCACCCAACCCCAGCTTTAGTATCATCTTCTGTGTTCTTTGAACAAAGGACATCTCTGTCCTACTGCAGGGCTTTAGCAGATACTCCATAGGTGACAACCTCCTTCTTGATCTCTTTTCTAGCCTTTTTTTTTTTTTTTTTTTCATTTTTCAGGCTTCCATGTACTTCACTTGCCAGGTCCTTCTGTTCTGTGCTCTTACTGCTTTTGACGCATCACTCTTAATACTCCTTTCCCAATTTTAGTTATTTTTATTCAGCCCCTGATTTACCTACTCAGGTAAAAAGGACAAGAAGCATATCTGTCTTGTTCATGGTGTTATTCCTATCACCTAGCACAATGAATGGCACAAAATAGGGCTCACTAATTGTAGAGTATGCTGTTCAGTACGTAGTTTTTGGTTACTCTAAGGAGCAAAAAAAAACCTTTAAAAATGAAAAGGGCAACTTCTGACTTGTCTTCAAGTTCATAAATAATTGAAAAAGAATTCTTTGTCATTATGATTTGAAAAAAAGTAAAAAAAAAAAAAAACGATTACAAAATGATCAAGGGGTGAACAAGAAGGGTTCTCATAGGTTTCAGGCTTACTCTGTACTGAATTTAAGGTTCAAAATGAGGAACCATTTGTTGAGCTGTCATCTGATTTCAATTGCCATGGAAAGGGAGAGATGATCTCTAATATAGTCAGATCCAATCTATATAGGGTATTTGGGTCAAAATCAACATCTTGAGTTTCATTAGCAGGCATTTGCAGTGAGGCTTGCAGATGTAATTTGCTACATCCAACTCACACCTCTGAGCAGATGGATCTCTACACTGTGCCTAGCAGAAGTTTGTTTTTTCTTCTTTGAAAGAGTTGCCTGCAACTTTAATAAAATATTTTGACAGAAATGGAATATTGAGATCATTTATAAATTAATACTTTGCTCTTGTTGGATTTAGTGAATTTACATAGAAACTGATGTTAAAATTGTTGAGCATCTGTGAAAAACAGAAAGGTTATTTTTCCATGTAATTTTTTTTCATCTTACTGGTTTATATTTATTTGTTCCATTTTTGAATTTTTTAATATCTTACTTTGATAAGTATAATTTCCACTTGTTCTGAAAGATGATGTTGTACTATTATAATAGTTTTCTTTTTTCCAGTTTTACTCAGTGTCTGTGAGTTTAGTTTTTAATCCATATGTAAATGAGATACCTTGGGGAAAAGAAGAAGCTCAGAAAAGAGCTTAAGATTTGTTCTTGATGTTGCTGCTGTTAAATAAATCTCTTTGAGGCCATCATATATGTATTACAAATGAAGTTAAGCTGTTGAAATGCCTAAATGTAGTTAATATAATTGTTATATACATTATTATGTTTTCATAATAGCTCACATCCATCCTGCTACCTCATATGTTCAGCTCTGGGTTTTGTGACTTAAAGGCTTGAAAATGAACCTTACTTTATTTATTCCCTGTCAATCAGTTTTGTATTTCCCAACAACCCTCCTCCCCGCTATGCGCGCACACAAACACGCACACACACGCACACAAACTTATTTTAAAAACAAAACCAATATGGCAGATCCAGTGTGTCATATTTTTCCTTTAAAATAAAATATATAATTTATATTGCCTAGAGATCATAAAAATGTGTTTTTTAAATGATACCAGGGTAACATATTCTCATTAAAGGAATTTTTTTTAAATGGGGATATAAGTGGCATGTAGCATTGGTTAATTTAGGGTATAGAACATGTTGATTTGCTGCTACCTTTATATATTGCAGTATGATTACCATCGGGGTATCAGCTAACACTTCTGTAGGTCACATAATTATCATTTCTCTTTTATGGTGAAAACTTTTAATACTTAAAACAGCTTTGAAGTATATAATACAATATTATTGACCATAATTGGGGAGTCATGCATTAGGCCTCCTTCTTCATTTTCTTGTTGTAAGTTTGTAACCTTTAATAGAATATCCCCAATTTCCCCACCCGCCAGGCCCTAATAACCACCATTCTACTCTATGTTTCTGTGAATTCACCTTCTTTAGACTGCATATGCAAGTGATATTGAGTATTTGTCTTCCTCTCTCCGTCTTAGCTCACTTAGCATAATGTCCTCATTAAAGGAAATTTTTAAAGTAAGAATATACATGGGGCGCCTGGGTGGCTCAGTCGTTAAGTGTCTGCCTTCGGCTCAGGTCATGATCCCAGAGGCCTGGGATTGAGCCCTGCATCGGGCTCCCTGCTTGGCAGGAAGCCTGCTTCTCCTTCTCCTACTCCCCGTGCTTGTATTCCCTCTCTCGCTGTGTATCTCTCTGTCAAATAAATAAATAAAACCTTAAAAAAATAAATAAAGTAAGTAAAAATATACAGATGAAAAGAAAAATTACTTTGGTGATAATTACTATTAACAATTTAATTTTTATTTCTTCCCAGTGTTTATTCTTTCTGTTTTGTGTGATAAATATATACAGACATATACACATAAAATTTTCATTATGTAAACTGATTGTATTCATACTGTACAATTAGGATAATTCCTGACAAAATTTTCAGCACTGTTTTTTTTTTCTTTTACTATATTATCATGCACATTTCACATGGGCTTACCATATTTTGAATCCATTTCCATCTAAAAGTAAGTGGATTTTAAAGAATCTGCCTTAACTTTTTCTTAGTGTTTAGTGAATGTGGACTTGCTCCTTTCTGTAAATTGTATTTTCTTGGGTTGCAAGGAAGAAAGAAAGTCCAGTTATCTTAGGAAATGGGGGTTCAGTGATCTCTGATGGCCAACAGGAGAATATCAGAAGCGATCTTTAGTGGCCAAAGTATGCCAGACAGAGCGTGGGATGTAAATGAGGACATAACGGTAGTCCTGCGTACCCACTGACACGTTGGGCTGGGCTTTTTTCTTCTCTACTACTGTCCTTACATCTTTGAACACCTTTTTTGAAGTATAATTTACATTCATGACATTTACTCATTATACGAGAACAGTTCAATGATTTTTAGTAAATTTATAAAGTTAGGCAACCATCACCACAACACAGTTTTAGAACATTTCTGTCACCTCAGAGTTCCTTTATGTCCATTTTGCAATTTATTTCTGTTCCACATGCTCCAGCCCTAAGCAACACTGATCTCTCTCTTTATAAATTTGCCTTTTCTGGACATTTAATATAATGGAATCATACAACATGTGGTCTTTTTCATCTTTCTTAGTACCTTATATACTTATGTATCAGTGTATTCAGGGTACATTGGGTTTTTTCGTTTAGGATAATATTTTTTAAAGTTCATGATGTAGCATGTGTCAGTAGTTTATATTGCTGAGTAACATTTATTCTACAATAATACCACACTTTGTTTATTAATTCAGCAGTTGATATTAAATTGCATTGTTACCAGTTTTTGACTATTTGGATTAATGCTGCTGTGAACATTTGGGTGCATGGTATATGGACAGATGTTATAATCCATTATGGATAGAGTCTTTGGAGTGGGATTACTGGATTTTATGGTAAGTTTTTTTTGAACATTTCGGATAATGGCCAAATACTTTAGAAGCAATTGTACCATTTTTACATTCCACTATTAACATGTTAGGTTTTACTTTCAATATATCTTTGCCAGCACTTGGTATTTTTGCCATTCTAAGAGAGTATGTGGTACTTTACTGGGGAGTCACTTTGCATTTCTGTAATGACTAATGATACTGACTGTTTTTTTCATGTACTTAATGTAATTGCTTAGGGAAATGTATATTTAAATCATTTGTCCATTTTTCAGTTATGTTATTTTTGAGTTGTTCTAGATGTGTATTCTTTTTCAGATATATTATTTGCTAGTATTTTCTGTAGATTGGGGCTTTTATTTGCATTTTCCTTTTTAAAAGTTTTTATTTAAATTCCAGTTAGTTAACATACAGTGTGCTCTTAGTTTCAGGTTCAGCACTTCCATGCAGTGCCCAGTGTTCCTTACAGCAAGTGTACTCCTTAACCCCATCACCTCTTTCACCCATCCACCCGACCCACCTCCCCTCTGATAACTGTCAGTTTGTTCTCTTTAGTTAAGAGTCTGTTTCTTGGTTTGCCTTTTTTTCCCCTATACTCCTTTGTTTTGTTTCTTAAAGTCCACATAAGAGTGAAATCATATGGTATTTGTCTTTCTGATGGACTTATTTTGCTTAGCATAGTATTCTTTGGCTCTTTTTATGTCATTGCATATGGCAAGATTTCATTTTTTTATGATAGTAATATTCCATTGTGTATATATACCACATCTTCTTTATCCATTCATCAGTTGGTCGATACTTACGCTGTTTCCATGGTTTGCATTTGCATTTTTTTAATCGTAAATTTTGAAACAGATTTTAGAATTTGATAAAATCCTCTTTTATCAATTTTATTAACTGCTTTTGGTATCTTAGTTTTAGCCTTAGAATTTGGTATGTGGTCATTTTGATGTATTTTTTGTATATGGCATGAAGTAAGAGTTAAGAGTCTTAAGTTCATTTTATTATATGTGGATATTTAATTTTCCCAGCATTATTTGTTCCAAATACCATCCTTATGGAATTATCTTGGCACCTTTGCTAAAAAATCAACCATAAGTCTAAGGTTTTTTGTTTATTTTCCCCTGGACTCTCAATTCTATTCCATTATTCTCTATGCTATCTTTGTCCTTGTAGCACATGATGTTGATTACTGTGGTATGTTATATTGTCTTTAAAATTATGTGATATAAGTCATCCAACTGTCTTTTTTCCTTAGAAATTATTTTGTCTATTTTAGGTTCTTTACATCCTTATGCAAATTTGAGCATTAGTTTATGGGTTTCTACAAAAAGCCTGCAAAAACTTTGATAGGAATTGCATTTAATTTATAAATAAAATGTCATGATATTTGCCATCATGATACTATTTATTTAAACCTTCAGCCTGTGGTCATAGAATGTTTCTCCTTTTATTCCTTCGATTTTATTCAGTAGTATTTTGCAAATGTCAGTGTCTTACCTGCCTTGCATATCCTTAATTGCATTTTTAAAATGCATTTTATTTATTTGAACTTGCTGTGAATGGAATTATGTTCTTATTGTCATATAAAAATATAATTCTATATGTTTCCCTCATATCCTGGGATCTCACCGAACTTGTTTATTCTAGTTGCTTTTAGTGTGGATTCTCTGAAAATTTCTATATACCTTTCTAGTTTCTATGAACTATGCCGTCTGTGAATAAAGACTTTCACTTCTTTCTTTCCAATCTGGATGTTATTAATTTTTGTTTTTAGTGTAGTACATTGGCTAAATCTCCAGTCCAGTGCTGCATAGAACCAATGAGCGCACATGTCCTTGCCTTGTTCTCGAATCTAGAAAGAAAGCCTTTAGACTGTCACCACTAAGTATTATGGTAGCTGTGGACTTTTCATAGATGTCTGCATCAGGTTAAGAAAGATACATTTTTTTCTCAATTTATTGAGACTTTTTACCATGAAATTATTTGGATTTTTTCAGATGCTCTTATGATCCATTGAGATACTGGTTGTGTGTGTGTGTGTGTGTGTGTGTGTGTGTGTGTGTGTGTGTGTTTCACTTTATACTATTAATGTGGTGTATAACTTAATTTTACATAATTAAGTGATTAAATGATTAAACTAATCTTGGATTTGGGAGATGTATCTTGCTTTCTTATGGAGTATCATTGCTTTGTATGGTGCTGGGAAGTTTGCCTTTTGCCTTTTTTTCTTACGATTTTACTAGTTCTTGAAAGAAAGTGTGTGAGCCAGAGGTGGGGGAGGGTGAGAGGGGGAAGATAGAGAAAGAGAATCTTAAGTAGACTCCACCCAGAGCCAGACAGGGAGCTCAGTCTCATGACCCCAAGATCGTGACTTGAGCTAAAACCAAGAGTCAGACCCTTAACCACCTGAGCCACCATGTGCCCCATGCTTTTTTTTTTCCTAATAATTTTTGTGTATATATTTATGACAGATTTTACTCTATAGTTTTCTGGCAGATAAGTTCTCCTTATCTGGTTTTCATAACAGGATAATTCTGGCCTTATAGAATAACTTGGGAAGTCTTTCCACCTCCTCTGTTACTGAAAGTGTGTGGAGGAATGGCATTATTTTGTTAATGTTTGATAGAGTTTACTCTTGAAGTCACAGGGAATGGGTGGGCTGCTTTTTTTATAGAAAGTTTTTAAATTAATAATTCAGTCACTTTATTTGTTTTTAGGTCTATTCAGATTTTCTATTCCTCTTCTGGTCAGTGTTAATAAATTCTAGTCAGTGTTAATAAATTGTGTCTAGAAAGTTTTCCGTTTATCTAAGTTCTCTTAATTGTTGGTGAATACAGAGCTCATAATACTGTCTTTTATCCTTCTTAATTTTATTAGGGTTGGTAGTCATATTCCTTCTGTAGTTATTGATTTTGGTAATTTGTGGATTATCTTTTTTTGAAGTTAAAGAGTTGTCATGTTGCTGATCTATTCTTAGGATCAACTTTTAGTTTTATTGATTTTTTTTCTGTTGTGTTTCATTCATTTCTGCTATAATCTTAATTTTTTTCTGCTTGCTTTCTGTTTGATTTTCTTTTTTTCTGATTTCTTAAGGGGAAAACTTAGTGTTTTTTTTTTTAAACTTGATTATTGATGTAACAGTTTATTGTTTTATGATATAGACATTAAATGCCTATAAATTTTTCTTTAAGCACTCCTTTAACTGCATTTCAGAAATTCACAAATATTGTTGTTCTTATTTACTTTATAGTATTTTGTAATTTTCCTTATGTTTTCTTCTCTGGCCCTTGTGTTATTTAGAAACACTGGATTGTTTAACTTCCAGATACTTGAAAATTTCATGGATTTCTTTTTGTTGCTGTTTTCTGATTTAATTTCACTATAGTCTAGAACATAGATTTAATAATTTAATCCCTTTAAATTTATTAACCTTTGTGTTATGGTCTATCATATGGTCTATTTGAGAGACTGTTCCATATGTGCTTCAGTGGTTTTTCTGTGGTGTGTCAGTGAGGTTGAATGGGCTGATATTGTTGTATACTCATCTACAGACACAGTGACTTCCCATCTATTTATTTTATCAATTATTGAGAGTGGAGTATTGAAATATTCAAGTTTTACTGTTTAGTTGGTTATTCTTTAAATCCTGTCAGTTTTTGCTTCTTGTATTTTGAAGCTCTGTGGTTAGATGCATATGCATATGTAATTAATTGGTAACAGCTTCCTAAAGTATTGACCCCATTATCACTATTAAGTGTCTCTTTTTCTCTCTGTAATACTCACTTTTAAAAAAAGATTTTATTATTTATTTGAGAGAGAGAGAGCATGAGTAGGGAGAAGGGAGGAAGAGGGAGAGAGAGGATCTTAAGCAGACTCCCTACTGAGCATGGAGCCCAACATGGGGCTGGATCCCAGGACCCTGAGATCATGACCTGAGCCAAAATCAAGAGTCAGATGCCTCACCGACTGTGCCAAGCAGATACAATATATACGCCTCCTGCTTACCCCCCAATCTCTTTCTAAATAAATAGATAAATATTTAAATTGGTCATTTGCTAATTATTATCTCTTTCTTTTGTGTATTTTGTACCTCTGATCCTCTTTTACTACCTCCTATATTTTAAATGTGTATTCTAGTGTACCATTCTTTTTTCTCCAATACTTACACAATGTACTTTTTCAATGGTGACTATATAGGGATTGTATTATTATGCATCTGAATTTATCACACTCTAACTTAGATATATTTTAACTTAATTTTTATGAATTATAGAAAATTTGTTCTAACATATTTTATTCTCTACCTCATTCTGTTCATATAGATTACATCTCCATGAATAATTACCCAACAATAGTCTTATTTATTACTCTCTGCCTTTTAAAGAACTTAAGAGAAATGGGAAATAATACATTTATAGTCTTTCATATTAACCCACATTTGTTCATATCCAGTTCTCTTCATTTTTTCCTGTCGGTTTGAATTAATATCTGATGGACTTACTTTAGTATTTCTCATAAGGCACTTTGTTAGCAATGAATCTCTCTTGTTTATCTGAGATTGTTTATCTGAAATTTTATTTTAATATTTGGAACATAATTTTTCTGGATATAGTGTGTTTGCCTTGACAGTTCATTATTTACTTTCCTATATTTTTTTCATCTCTTGTATTTGAATATAATTTCTCACTGCCTTCTTTTTTTTCCCCCTTAGGGTCTTTTTCCCCCCAGTTTTTATTTAAATTCCAATCAGTTAAGATACAGGGTAATATTAGTTTCAGGTGTAAAATTTAGTGATTCATACTTATATATGACAGCTGGTGCTCATCACAAGTAGTGACTCATTAATCCCATCACCTATTTAACTCAATCCCGCCACCTCCGCTCTGGTAACCAATAGTGTGTTTTCTACAATTAGGAGTACGTTTCTTGCTTTGCTTCTTTTTCCTCCCATGATCATTTGTTTCTTAAATTCCACTTATGAGTGAAATCATATGGGATTTGTCTTTCTCTGACTTATCTCACTTAGCATAGTACTCTCTAGCTCTATCCATGCCATTGCAAATGGCAAAATTTCAATTTTTTTTGATGGCTGAGTAATATTACTCTGTGTGTGTGTTTATCAGTCTTCTTTATCCATTCATCAGTCAGTGAACATTTGGGCTCTTTCCTTAATTTGGATATTGTTGATACTCTGCCTTCTGAACTCCATTATTTTACATAAAAGTCAACTTTAAAATGTATTGATTTTCTCCTATATATAGATTTTTTTTTTTACTGCTTTCAAGAATTTCTCTGGTTCTTTAGCTTTCACCAATTTCTCTATATTAAATCTATGTATTTGTGTGTTAATATTCATCCTATTTGGGCTTGGTTGAGCTATTTGAATGTTATGTGTTAATGCTGTTTATCAATTTTAGGATTCTTCAGCCATTGTTTCCTCAAATATTTTTCTCTTCTTTTCTCTGTTCTCTCCTTCTGGGTCTTGTGTTAAATTTGTATCAGTATGTTTGATGTTGTTCTTCAGGTCTCTGAGGCTTTGTTAATTTTTTCAAAAATTTTTTCAGATTGGATAATTTCTATTGATATGTCCTCCATTTTTAAAAAGATCCTTCCTTCTTTCTCTTTTCCTTTCCCTTCCTGTCCCTTTTCTTTCTCTTTCTTTTCTTTCTATTTGTTAGCATGAGCAGGAAGAGGGACAGAGAGGGAGGGAGAGGAAGATGGAAAGAATCTCAGGCAGACTCCAGAATTGAGCGTGGAGATCAATGCAGGGCTTGATCTCATGACTTAGAGATCATGATCTGAACTGAAAGTCACTTAACCAACTGCTCTACCCAGATGCCCTGATAAGTTTCTTAAATATGAGTGAAATAATATAGCACTTTTCCTTCTCTGTCTTATTTCACCTATCATAATACCCTCTATGTCCATCCATATTGTCCAAATACATGCTCTCATTCTTTTTCCTGGCCACGTAATATTCAAGTGTGTTTCTTATCAATTAATCTGTTCATTGACACTTAGGTTGCTTTCATGTTTTGGCTCTTGTAAATAATGCTGCAGTAAACACGTAGAGGTGCATATATCTTTTTGAGTTAGTGTTTTTGTTTTCTCTGGGTAAATACCCAATAGTGAAATTATTGGATCATATAGTATTTCAATTTTTAATTTTTTGAGGAATCTCCATAGTATTGTCCACAGTAACTACACTGGTTTTGCATTCCCACCAATAGCACATGAGTGTTCTTTTTGTCTACATCCTTTCCAATACTCGTTTCTTATGTTTTTGTTACATTTTGACAGGTAGGAGGTGACATCTTATTGTGGCTTTTGATTTGCAGTTCCCTGATGAGTGAGGTTGAGCATTTTTATGTATCTGTTAGCCATCTAAACGTCTTCTTTGGAGAAATGTCTATACATGTCTTTTGTCCACTTTTAATAGAATTATTCATTGTGTGTGTGTGTCTTGTATAATTTATTTATATATTTTGGATACAAACCCTTTATTGGATATGTCATTTCCAAATATATTTTCCCATTCCTTAGGTCTCCTTTTAGTTGTGCTATTTCCTTTGCTGTGCATAAGCTTTTTATTTTGATGTAGTCCCTAGTTTACTTTTGTATTTATTTCCCGTGCTTCAGGAGAAAGTTAGTAAAACGTCGCTATAGCAAATGTCAGAAAAATTACTGCCAGTGCTCTCTTCTAGGATATTCATGGTTTCAGGTTTTATTTTGTTTTTTTTTATTTTTATTTTTTTTCTCCCCTCTGGGCAGAATTTTAATCACACATGCTTTATATAATCTGTACACAGGACATAAACAACTTACAGAACAGTAAATCTGAAATCAAATGTACATGTTGATACTTGCTTCTGAGATATAGTATGATTTGGACACCCATCTAGAAGGAAAATGTCATTTCTCTACTCAATACTACATTTAAGGAAGTAAATCTTCCATCTTCCATCTTCCATCACCCACTGGGTTATGTACTCTTAGCCTCATCCATGACAACCTCACACCAGGTCATCTTTGAACCAGCCCTCTGCTCTTCTACAAATACCAAGTTTTCATGCCTCCCAGGGCTCCAGTCTCCATATATGAATAATTCTTGATGTCCCCTTGTGGGTTCCTGGGTTAAAATGCCCACTGTCTATTGCTTTTCTCTCCAAAAGTTACTCACTGTTTTCCCTCTTTTTTTTTTTTTTAATTTATTTCTTTTCAGCGTAACAGAATTCATTGTTTATGCACCACACCCAGTGTTCCATGCAATCCGTGCCCTCCATAATACCCACCACCTGGCTCGCCCAACCTCCTACTCCCCCCCCCCTTCAAAACCCTCAGATTGTTTTTCAGAATCCATAGTCTCTCATGGTTCACCTCCCCTTCCAATTTCCTTCAACTCCCTTCTCTCCATCTCCCTGTGTCCTCCATGCTATTTGTTATGCTCCACAAATAAGTAAAACCATATGATAATTGACTCTCTCTGCTTAACTTATTTCACTCAGCATAATCTCTTCCAGTCCCATCCATGTTGCTACAAAAGATGGGTATTCATCCTTTCTGATGGAGGCATAATACTCCATAGTGTATATGGACCACATCTTCCTTATCCATTCATCTGTTGAAGGGCATCTTGGTTCTTTCCACAGTTTGACAACCGTGGCCATTGCTGCTATAAACATTGGGGTACAGATGGCCCTTCTTTTCACTACATCTGTATCTTTGGGGTAAATACCCAGTAGTGCAATTGCAGGGTCAGAGGGAAGCTCTATTTTTAATTTCTTAAGGAATCTCCACACTGTTCTCCAAAGTGGCTGCACCAACTTGCATTCCCACCAACAGTGTAAGAGGGTTCCCCTTTCTGCGCATCCTCTCAAACACACGTTGTTTCCTGTCTTGCTAATTTTGGCCATTCTAACTGGTGTAAGGTGGTATCTCAATGTGGTTTTAATTTGAATCCCCCTGATGGCTAGTGATGATGAATATTTTTTCATGTGTCTGTTAGCCATTTGTATGTCTTCTTTGGAGAAGTGTCTGTTCATGTCTTCTGCCCATTTTTTGATATGATTATCTGTTTTGTGTGTGTTGAGTTTGAGAAGTTCTTTATAGATCCTGGATATCAACCTTTTGTCTGTACTGTCATTTGCAAATATCTTCTCCCATTCTGTGGGTTGCCTCTTTGTTTTGTTAACTGTTTCCTTTGCTGTGCAGAAGCTTTTGATCTTGATGAAGTCCCAAAAGTTCATCTTTGCTTTTGTTTCCTTTGCCTTTGGAGACATATCTTGAAAGAAGTTGCTGTGGCTGATATCGAAGAGGTTACTGCCTATATTCTCCTCTAAGATTCTGATGGATTCCTGTCTCACGTTGAGGTCTTTTATCCATTTCGAGTTTATCTTAGTGTACAGTGTAAGAGAATGGTCGAGTTTTATTCTTCTACATATAGCTGTCCAATTTTCCCAGCACCATTTATTGAAGAGACTGTCTTTTTTCCTATTTTTATTTTTAGGCCTTTAATCTATTTTGAATTTATTTTTTGTGATTGGTGTTAGAAAGTAATCCTTCAGGGGCACCTGGGTGGCTCAGTGGGTTAAGCCTTTGCCTTCGGCTCAGGTTATGATCTCAGGGTCTTGGGATCGAGCCCCACATCGGGCTCTCTGCTCAGCAGAGAGCCTGCTTCCCCCTCTCTCTCTACCTGCCTCTCTGCCTACTTGTGATCCCTCTTTCTCTGTGTCAAATAAATAAATAAATAAATAATCTTAAAAAAAAAAAAAAGAAAGTAATCCTTCATTCTTTTGCATGTAGCTGTCCAGTTTTCCCAGTACCACATATTGAAAATACTGTCTTTTCCTCATTGTATAGTCTTGCCTCCTTTATCATAGATTAATTGACCATATAAGTATGTTTATTCCTGGGCTGTATATTTGGTTCCATTAATCTTTGTGAATATTTCAGTGTGAGTACCATACTGTTTTGATAACTACAGCTTTATAGCATATCTTGAAATCTGGTATTGTGAAACCTGCAACTTTGTTCTTCTTTCTCAGGATTGCTTTGGTTTGGGGGAGATTTCTGTAATCTGTACAAATATTGTTATTCTTTGTTCTAGTTATGTGAAAAATACTCTTGGTATTTTGATAGGAATTGTATTGAATCTGTAGATTGCTTCAGGTAATATGGACATTTTAACAATATTAATTCTTCCAATCTGTGAGCATAAACTATCTTTCCCTGTGTTTGTTTTAAATGTCTTTCATCAGTGTTTTATAGTTTTCAGAGTACAGGTCTTGCACCTCCATGGTTGTTTACTCACAGGTATTTTATTCTTCTTGGTGCAGTTTGAGTGTGTGTGTATAATACATATATAATTTTCTTTGTTATCTAAACCAGTTTTTTATCTTCTGATTCTAGTATCCTGCAAAATCAGCAACATATCATTACAATGTAAGGAAATCCACTGTGTGTACTTTTTTAACGCTTTTCTCGTAATAAGTGTATGTTATCTAATAAACTCTAGTGCTCTCTTCCTCATTTTTGACACGTAACACAGTCTTACTGAGTTTTCTTTATGTATTTATTTTTCTGCAAACCTCATTCCTATTCATGCTCTTTCAAATTATTTAATCTGAATTAAAACAGTGCTGTGTTTGTCATTTTCATGGTAATTATTTTATTGGTATCTTTTTCTCTGTCAATAATAGAGTTTTCACAAATTCACACAGAAATGGAATTATAAGTTTTGTTTTTCATTTTTCTTAGTTCTCTAGGTACTTTGAAAATATCTGAATTCTGCCAGCAATAGTTTATCTAAAATAAAACATGTTACTGCATTAGAACTTTACAATTAAATTTTAAAATACTGGTCTTGAAATTCTCAGAATAATTCATGGTTCTGGCCTGCCATGTATCATATGAACATGAACGTGCCAGGTGAACCTATTTTAGGGAGTCCCTAGAACATTACGTTCCCAGTTTTATAAATAGGTAAGGTGTTTTTATTTTGTTTTTACCTGTATTCAAGAGGAATACTTGTGCAGCTAATGATTTGCTGTGTTTTGATAATTTTCTTTACAATGATTAATTGTGGGAATTTTTGTCATTACATGTTAAGATCCCAACTTTTTAAAAGACAACCTGCAGGGGGCCTGGGTGGCTCAGTTGGTTAAGTGTCTGTCTTTGGCTCAGGTCATGATCCCAGGGGTCCTGGCAACAAGTCCTGCATTGGGCTCCCTTCTCATCAGGGAGCCTGCTTCTCTCTCTTCCACTCTTCCTGCTTGTGTTTCCTCTCTCGCTGTATCTCTCTCTTTCAAATATATAAGTAAAATTTAAAAAAAAAAAAAGACAATCTGCAGACTAAATAAATGGGTGTAAAGTACTGCTTTAAAAGTTCTGTTTTAGACTTAGAATATGATAAAACAAATTTCAATTTATTGGTCTCATTCCAAAAGAGAAGCAGAGACACATCTGCCATAGTACTAATGTTGTTTGAGCTTTTATTTTTAATTTAACAAATTTAAATTCGGTGCTCTTCATCCAACATACCCACCATTTAGCATTTCTTGGATAACAAAATTTGAAAAACTATATATAGCTCACTACCAGTTTTAAAATATGTAACCTGAAATCATTCCAAAATATTTTAAGACAAATTTGGCAAAGAGTTTATTTTGTAAAATAGCATGGAACTTTGTGTGGGTTTTAAAATAATTTTAGAATTAGTTACAGATAATTTAATGTTTGTCATTCTTTCTTGGGGGCAAATATTTTAAATCTTAAGATAGGCAGAGTACCACAGTGCTGACCACATACTATTATGCAGTTTTCATTGTTTCCAGTCAAGTTATTGTGCCCTACTATGTAGCTAGATTTATTCTAGTATCCAGGTCTCAATTTCAAAGATTCTAATTTTAATCTTATGAACTATATTTGGTCAGGACATTTTGAGTATTCAAACTTAAAAGAACCTATCTTATAGTATCTACTCAATATCACCATTCATAGTTCAAATGGTTACTTATATTCCATATATATGTGTGTATATGTATAAATATGTAATCTGATCCAGTTTGTAATTCACTTGGTATTTTTACTGTCACTGGAAGATAACCTGAATGTAAAATTACAGTATGATCCTGCTTCTGTGTGGGCATATCCAGCACAATGCAGGAAAAAAAAAAGACTTGAAGGAAATATTAGTTGTGTTAATAGTTGTTATTGGGAGTGGCAGCGTTTTGACTAGTTTTGATTTTTCTCCTTTATATATTTTCTAATTTATCTTTTGCGATGTATCAGTACCTCTCATTTTGACAAGATTTGATTTTTCTTCTTATATATAAATATTTTCTGCTTAGGAAAATATTTTTAGGATTGGTTTTGATTTTTCTCTACATATTGTCTAACTTATATGCAGTGAGATATTCTTACTTCTCTATTTAGAAAATAAGTATTTTCAACTTGCTTAAAAATAATTTAGCTCTCATAATAATGTCTATAATGTCTATACTTACAAGTGCTAGTAGAATTGCAAACTCAAAACTGTAAATCATGGAAACCTATTTTGCATTAGTTGGCATCTCAAGAGTAAATGTTAATAAATACTCCAATACTCAGTATACTTGAAAAAATAATTTCGCAAAGTACTTTATAACCACATTAAAATGGTTTTATCTCGTAATTTATATTCATGAATTAATCTCTGATACATAAATAAAAGAAAAAAGTATAAAAAAAGGAAAGGAATTTTACTTTTACTCCTGATATTTATGAGTAGCTTATTTTTCATCAAGTATATTTTATTTTAAAATAACGTATTATACCTAACAATCACCAGCAGAAAATAACAAAATGCATCTTGGGTCTTGCTCGCAGAGATTCTGCTTAAGAAGGTCTGAATTAGAAACCAAGAATCTATGGTTTATATGTGCACCCACATGATTTTGGTGCAGGTGATCCAACAGATGATAATAGATTATTCTTTTCCTCTCTTATTCCTCAGCTAGATCTATAGTCTCCAAGGTATAATGACTACATCCCCAGCAATTGCACAATGCAACCCACTAGGATGAAGGAAAAGGAAGTTAGAATTTCTATTTATATCTCCATCTCATTTCCTTAAGTTCTATTTCTATATGTTTCACAATGTATATAATTACTGATATAGTAGTATGTATTATTTCTGTATGTTTTATGATGTATATAATTCTTGATATGTAGTATAATAAATATAAACATAAACATTTTCCAAGATTACTTTTAAACAGCATATAAATTGTTTAGCACATTGGTCTCTGGTATTGTCGCTTTTTTGATGCTGTATTAAATGTTTTATATTTCAAAAATAGATGATAGACCCCTTATAATCAAGTGACAGCTGTATTTTTATATGTGTGCTTATCTGCCCCCTTTGTCCTTGTTACCAGGTAATGCTTTTCCTTGGACTATCAGCTTGCATCATTTCAGCATGTATACCCTTTTCAGTAAACAAGTGACACTTTGCCTTGTGGAACCAATGGGTTGTACCTCTACTCTAGCTGTTACATCTCAAAAACTACTCGCTACAGGACCCGATACAAGGCATTCATTTGTCGTCTGTCTCCATGTTGACCTAGAGTCACTTCAGATAAAATGCTCGAACCCTCAGGTTAGTATAGTTGATTTATGAAAGGAAATTTAAAATAATGTGATTTAAGGACAATTGTGAATTTTATAAAGGTTTCTCTTCTGTTTAGTGTCCTAAATGATTTTTCACAGAGCATCAAGATCAGAATGGTTAGATTAAGAATTGCTTTGAAGCTCTCTCAAGTTTTGTAACTTAAACTCTTCTGAAAATGTAATGGTGGCAGCATAAATGCATCTTTTGGCTGAAAGAATGAAATCAGTTGCAGGTATAAAGTGTTTAAACACTGAAGGATTGCTTTATTATCAACCTGGAAGAGTCTTTTAACATAATCAAATACAATTTCAACAAGATTCTCACTCAGAACTTCTTCTGCTCTATACATAATATTTTTAGAAAAGCACTGTTTACTACTTAAGAAATATATTTTACTAATCTCGTAACATTTCAGTTGGTATGGGCCAAGGGTGTTGAATTCTGTAGTGTTACAATGTAATATGAATTCCAGTCTCCCAGGTTTATACAAATTATTGTGTATAGTTAACTTGTTTCTTTAACCTTAAGCAGACTGTGGTATACTTTCTACATAGATGGTCAGTGTTGAATACCACTGAAATTATATTTAAAAAAAATTATTTTTAGGGGCGCCTGGGTAGCTCAGTGGGTTAAAGCCTCTGCCTTCGGCTCGGGTCATGATCCCAGGGTCCTGGGATCGAGCCCCGCATTGGGCTCTCTGCTCAGCGGGGAGCCTGCTTCCCCCTCTCTCTCTGCTTCCCTCTCTGTCTACTTGTGATCTCTGTCTGTCAAATAAATAAATAAAAAATCTTAAAAAAATTATTTTTAGATAGGTATTCGATCTGACAGGTCGATATTGATAAATCTGTATTTATCTCAGCATTAGTGGTTATAAGCCATTAATTAAGCTCATTTTTAGACTGCATTTTTTTTAAAGTGGGTTCAAATATTATTTCATATTTTATACAGCCTCCTTACTGATATCATCCTCCTTTCTCCTCTTCTTCCTGCCTGGTTAATGGAGGATTAAAGGGACCTAATGGCTGCCAGATTTCTAAATATCATGTGAACTGGTACAGTGTAAACTCTAATTAGACTATGAAAGATTTTCAACATATAATCTTCTAAAATAACTACTAAAAATAAAATGTAAAAATACAAAGAGATATGGCTAAGAGATGTATTAAAATGGAATACCAAAAATATTCAAATGATCTTAAAAAAAAGTCAGGAAATGGTAACAGAGTTTAAAAACTGGATAGAAACAGAAATGAAATTTTATCATTTGCAATGACATAAATGGAGCTATAGTCTGTTATGCTAAGTGAAATAAATAAGTCAGAGAAAGACAAATACCATATGATTTTACTTATATGTGGAATTTAAGGAACAAAGCAGGTGAACATAGGGGAAGGGGGGAAAAAAGAGGGAGGCAAACCATAAAAGACTCTTAACTATAGAGAACAAACTGAGGATTAGTGGAGTGTAGGCAGGCAGGGCATGGGCTAAGTGGGTGATGGGTTTTAAGGGGGGTACTTGTTGTGAGGAGCCCTGGGTGTTATATATATGTAAGTGATGAATCACTGAATTCTGCTGAAACCAGTATTACCCTGTATGTCAAAAAATTAGTATTTAAATAAAAACTTGTAACATAAATAAATAAATAAATAAATAAAATGATAGAGCTGAGCTATTCTCACCAACAATGTTAAATGTTAATGATGTTAACTAGGAGTGTTTAGATCATGAGTTAGCAAACAAAAACCTGCAGGCCAAAAACCCAGTTTTTATATTTTGTCTGAGGTTGCTATTATGCAGAATTAAGTAGCAGCCCCAGAAAACAGTATGGCTCACAAAGTCTAGAATATTTACTATCTGACTCTTTAGCAGAAAGTTTGCTGACCTTTGGTCCAGCTACTCCTATTAAAAGGCAGAGATTTACAGAGTAAGACTCCACTGTATATTGCTTCAAAGAGAAGCACTTGAAATATAAAGAAACAGATATAAATAAATGCATAGGAACAGTATATCGTACAGACAGTGTAAGATGGCTGGACTTGCTTATTTTAATATCAAATAAACTAAAGAAAAAGGGTATTTTTTTTAAGATTGTATTTATTTGACAGAGAGACCAAAATAGGCAGAGAGGCAGGTGGCGAGGTGGGTGGGGGGTGAGGGGTGGTTGGGTGGGGGTGTACAAAATTACAGCTCCCTGCTGAGCAGAGAGCCTGATGATGGGCTTGATCCCAGGACCCTGAGATCATAAACCTTAGCTGAAGGCAGAGGCTTAACCTACTGAGCCACCCAGGTGCCCCAAGAAAAAGGGCATTACCAGAGATAAATAATGACATGAAACAAAAATGGGTGGAATTAAAGAAAAAACAGATGATTCTATTCAGTACTGCATAGTAGGAACTTTTTTTCACAATCTCAGCAGTTATAAAGCAACTAGAAGAAAAATAAATACCACACACAGTAGGGAAGTTTATAACACCTTTCTCAGCAATTGATAAAGCAACCAGATAAAAATAAATAATTGGAGATCTAGAAGAATGAAAAATACTACACACTCATCTTGATCTAATTGACATTTATGGAACACTGTATCTAACAAACGTGGACTACATGTTTTTTTCAGATGTTCATTGTCTCATTTTGTTTACAAGATCAAAATAAAGTATATTATCTAATCATCAAAATGTATTAGAAATCAGTAATAAACTGTAGAAAAACTGTATATATCTAGACAATAAAGATGCTTCTAAATAATCTATGAACCAAAGACAAAATCACTTGGACGTAAGAAAATATTTTGGTTGAATGACTTAAAAAAAGTGGACATAGTAAAGTAGTCTTCAGAGTAAAAACATAATTTTAAATATTTACATTAGAAAGGAAAAAAGATCTTAAGTCATTCACTTAAGGGTCCTCTCTAGAAAGCTAAAAAAAGAACAAGATAAACCCGAAAGAAGTAAAAGGCCAAAAATAATAAAGATAAGAGCAGAGAAGACTAGTACAATAAAAAAAGAGAGAAAGATAAAATACAAATTACCCACTTTGGGAATGAAGAAGGAGGATTATCACACAGATTCTATAGACTTTAAAAAAAATAATAGAATATGAACAACTTTATGCCAGCAAGTGTAACAATTTAGATGAAAAAGAATTTTTTACTGTAAAATTACTGTACAGAAAAATATACAAAATAGAAAATCTGAATATCCTTTTAGTTCTATAAAATAAATTAAATGTGATATCAAAATAAGTTTTAAAGAAAAATTCAGGCCCCAGTGGGTGAATTTTACCAAATATTCAGGGGGAAAAAAATAGGAAATTTTCACAAATTTTTTTCCAGAGATATAGAATGAAAGATTCCTTTCCAAATTGTTTTATTTTTTTTTAAGATTTTATTTATTTATTTGACAGAGAGAGATCACAAGTAGGCAGAGAGGCAGGCAGAAGGGGGTTGGGGGTAAGCAGGCCCCCTGCCCAGCGGAGAGCCCGATGCGGGGCTCTATCCCAGGACCCTGAGATCATGACCTGAGCCGAAGGCAGAGGCTTTAACCCACTTTAACCCCGTTAATAAATGGTGATAAAGTAGGGTTCATCTTAGAAATTCAAATTTGGTGTAATATTAAAAAATCATTTAGTAGAATTCACCGTATCAATAGAAGAGCTGAGAAAAATCCTATGAAAATTTCCATAGATGCAAGCAAAACTTTTGACAAAATTTAACCACCCATTCATGATAAAAACTCTAAGCAAATTACAAATATTAGAGAATTTTTCAAAGCTGATAAAGGATATATGTAGGAAATCAGATATCATATTGAATTGTTTTCCACTAAAATACAAAAAAAGCCCAGAATGCCTGCTTTTATTACTTAATCTGTATCATACTAGATGTCCTAGCCATTCCAATAAACCAAAGGAAATTAAAAGGCATAAAGATAAGGAAAAAGTAAAGATCTTTCTATTTGTTTATGATAAAATGTTTTATAGAAAATCCTAGAGGAATTAACAACCTATTAATAAAATTATCGAGGTTGTAGGAGACAAGAGTAATGAATAAATATCAGTTGTATTTTTGCATAGTAGCAGCAAACAGCTAGAAACTGGAATGAATCCATTCTACTTATATTGATGCCCAGAAACATGAACAAATGAATCTAACTAAAGATGTCCAAGTTTTACTGTGAAAACCAGAAAGCATTGCTGGGAGAATTTAAAGAACCTAACTGGAGAGATATACCTATTCATAGATTGGATCAGTCAATATTGTTCAAAGGGCAGCTCTTCCCAAATTGATTTTGATATGGGCATAATCAAGTTTAAAAACATTTTCTCTTTGAAAAACACAATAAGATAGCAGAAAGTCATATACTAAGAGAAAGTGTTTTGTTTGTTTTATAAAGTTTTAAGGGGTGCCTGGGTGGCTTAGTCGTTAAGCGTCTGCCTTCAGCTCAGGTCATGATCACAGAGTCCTGGAATCGAGCCCCACATTGGGCTTTCTGCTCAGCGGGAAGCCTTCTTCCACCTCTCCTCCCCCCTGTTCATGTTCCCGCTCTCACTGTGTCTTTCTCTGTCAAATAAGTAAAATCATTTTTAAAAAATTAAAAAAATAAAGTTTTAATGTATTAGACCGTGTGTGGCATTTGGGAGGGGGGGAGGTGGGAGAAGCAGAGGGAGAAGGAAAGAGAGAATCTCAGGTACTACAAGTCCAATACTATAGACCTCATCCAGAAGTGAGGAGAACAAAGATGAATAAGATAAACACATTGTTGGGGAGCAAGACTATTCTGTCCCTGCAAGGTCCTTCTATGGACTAAGAATCAAGTTGACATCAGAGAGATTAACAGGAGAAAATCAAATTTAATATTTGGGTTGAAAGACTTAAATGTGAGAAAGGAAACCATCAAACTCTTAGGGGAGAACACAGTCGTACACACATATATATGATGGAATATTACTCAGCCATCAAAGAGAATGAAGTATTGCCATTTGCAAGGGCATCTATGGAGCTAGAGTCTATTACGTAAAGTGAAATAAGTCAGTCAGAGAAAGACAAAACCATATGATTTCACCCACATGTGGAATTAAAGAAACAAAACAGATGAGTATAAGGGTGGGGAGGGAGAAAGAGGGAAGCAAACCATAATAGACTTTTAACTATAGAGAACAGAGGGTTGATGGAGGGAGGTGGGTGAGGGGTAGGCCAAATGGGTAATGGGCACTTGTAATGAGTACTGGGTGTTATATGTAAGTGATGAATGACTAAAATCTATCCCTGAAACCAGTATTACTTTATATGTTAACTTAGTAGAATTTAAATAAAAACCTGAAACAACAATAAAAAATAGCATATGTGTGGAGAATCCACAAGAAATAGAAATTCCAAAGATAGGCAAAATTAGGTATACATGTCATCTTGGACTAAGGTGAAGGAACAGGGGTCTGGACTTCAGAGGAAAGGAATGCAATTTATAGGAAGATAAAAAAGAGCAAATGTTTAGTAAATTAATATTTGCTGGGCCACTCAGAAACAATGGGACATAGAGGAATTTGATCAAGCAGGCCTTGCTCTATGTTCCTCCCAGTCTACATACCTCGTTCATAACATACTGTAGTTCTTAGTCTCATAGTTCTCTTCCTGGAGCAGGTCCTCTGCCTGAATGCTTTGAGGCAGTTGTGGGGGAGGTAAAGAGCTTTACCTGAATCTACCGGGTTTTGATTGCTTTTTAATTCAATATAATCTTCATGTCAGAGTGGGCCATCGTGGGGCGGCCTGTCCTTGGCCCATGCAACATGAAGAAGGCCATGCCTGCACACATCTTAATGCAGCTGTTAAAAGCCACAGATAAAGAGCAAATCTTGAAAGTACCATGAGAAAAATAATGCATTACTACAAGAGAACCAAGATTTGATTGTTAGATTACTTCTCCTGAGTATAAAGATCAAAAGAGCAACATCTTTATTTTTTTTCGAAGATTTTATTTATTTATTTGACACAAATAGGCAGAGTGGCAGACAGAGGAGAGGGAGAAGCAGGCTCTCCGCTGAGCAGAGAGCCCAATGCGGGGCTTGATCCCTGGACCCTGGGATCATGACCTGAGCCGAAGGCAGCTGCTTAACCGACTGAGCCACCCAGGTGCCCCTAGAGCAACATCTTTAAATTGTGAAAATAAAAAAATAAAAACAGCCTATCAACCCAAAATTCTAAATTAAAAAATAATGTTTATGAATAAAGACTAAATAAAGACATTTTCACATAAAGGAATCTATCACCAGTAGAACTGCACTGTAAGAAATCTTAAAGGAAGGTAAACTGGGTGGCTCAGTCGGTTAAGTGGCTGCCTTCTGTTCAGGTCATGATCCCAGGGTCCTGGGATGGAGCCCTACATCAGGCTCCCTGTTCAGTGGGGAGCCTGCTCCTCCCTCTCCCTCTGCCTGCTCCCCCTACTTGTTATCTCTCTGTGTCAAATAAATAAAAAATCTTAAAAAAAGAAAATAAAGAAATCTTAAATAAAGGATGTCTTTCAGGCTGAGGGGAAATGAAACCAGATGTTCGAGCATCTTTTTAAATGTTCATTGGCCATTGTGTTTGTGAATTGACAGTTCATATTATTTACATTAATTTGTATTTTCCTGTTTATGAGTAAGGTTGAACAGTTTTTGAATGTTTATTGGCCAAAGAACTTGTTTTATGAATTGATAATTTATATAATTTATCTACATTTTCTATTAAATTTCTTAGCAATTTGAAGAGCTCCCCTTAGGCTCTATAAATACAAACCCTGTATTTGTAATGCAGTTATTTGCCTTCATGGCGTCTTTTACCAAAAATGTTTAATCTTTCTTACTGAAATATATCTATAGGTCTGTTTTTATTTTCTGGGTATCCTACCTTACAAAGAATACCATGGGCCCCTAAAATGCATCCACATGCATCCTAAAATTTATCATTTATTTTTAAGATTAATGACTCAAAATAACCTTTTTTTTTTTTTTATTTTTTTTTTTTTTTTTTTTTTTTGAGTGGTTTCTCACTAATCCATTTGTTTTGGTTTTGTTTTCATGAATAACAGTGCTTCTTGTTCTTTTTGTGCCATGGACTTCTTTGAGAATCTGATAAAAGCTATGAGGCTGTTTCCTAAAGTAATGTATATACCCACCAAATTTTGCATACGTTCTCGGAAGCTTTGTGGAGTACTGATTTATAGCCAGTACATAAGATTCTTGATTCCATTTTAAGAAAATATTTCCTTCATAAATACCAATTTTTGGTTTACTCATTAGTGATACCAGAAGTTTTGATACTGGAATATTAATTAATTTGATTCATTATTGCTTAGATACAAAACCTTCAAGTAGTTTATATATTTTAAAATAAAGGGCAAACTCTGTATGTAGGGCATGCCCAGAACAAATTCTTTATCCTGTTAGATGTTACTGTAGGTCTGTGTATCAACTATGGTGAACTGAACTACTGTATCAGTTCTTAGAACTCATTGCTGTTCAAGGGCCTTAGACAGTATAAATATTTAACCCAGTTGAATATTCAGAGTTTTTTTTTCCTAAGGGTGATTTTCATTAACCCTTCCCTTTAACTTAACTGTTTAACAGTTACCAAAGTTACACAATTCTCTTTAATGTCTTTAGAAACTAGTTTCTTTGATCTTAAAAATTATATTTACTCTAAAATTAAAAGACCCTGTAGAATCCTGTTTTCAATATAAAATTTCCCTTTAATATTATAAAAATTTCCCTTAGCCAATAAATTGATATATTTTATTTTCTTATAAGGCATTTCTAGGAACATAAAACCATCTTTACATTTTTGGGTTGTGAGTATGTAGAACTAGAGAAAGAATGGGTTTATGCTTTTTATCCTGTTTATTCATAGTTTTTATTGCTGTAAGTTATGTTCAGTTTTAAGAAGGGCTCTGAAATTTGACATTACTGTCTAGGAAAACAGCACTGAATTTAAACAAAATGGGTTTGTATTCTCGTACCACTCACTCATTCTTAATTTTTCTGAGCCCCGATTTTCATTTTTATCTTTAAGCAAAATTAGACTGGGTAAGGGTTATGCTTTATATGAAGAGTCTTTTTAAAAATATTTTTGGAGGCAAGAACTTTTTTTTTTTGAAACTGAGCTCCAATAATTAATGACAACCTACTTGCCAAATGAGCTAGACTTTTTAAGTTTGTATTCACTTAGAGCTCTGGTGTTCACTGTGGATTAGTGATCCTTTGTTGAAATTCCATTCCTGCTTGGTTTCCATTGAAATTGTATATCCATGGTTTTCTTCTTCTATCTGTGGTTACTCTTTTATCTGAGTCTCTCTCCTAATACCCTGCAAAACAAGTTCTTCCTGCCTAACTGGATAGAACTTTTCTTTTCATTGCCCCTGTATCATTTCCTGCACTTGGCTGTTGCTCTTGCTAGTCTTGTGACTGGAATGGCTTTTGCCTCCACTTAAATTGCATCTGCCCTTCAGGAAGGTATCTCTTTGAGAATTATCTCAGCCTCTCCAGTCCAATTAACTCTCCTTTATGATTGGTTATATATTAAATGAAAAAGTATATGTAAAGTTAATTTTTAAAAAGTAAAATATTACATTTTTTATATTCAGTAGGTTTTTTATATATAAGGTGTTAATATTTAGTCACTTTCAGAAATATACATAAAACTTCCTCACGTGGCACTCATTTTTTAGAAATTTTTAAAATTTTATTAGGATATTCTTAAATGCAATAAACTGCACATGTTTAAATTATCTAATGCTATATGATTTGGCACATAAAACCATTCTCAGAATCAAGATAATGCATTCATCCATCATCTTCAAAAGTTTCTTTCTGCTACTGTGTTATCTTCTGTTTCTCTACTTTCCCTGTTCCAGACAACTACTGATTCTGTCACGGATTAATTGTCATTTGCTAAGATACTGTATAAATAGAGTCATACAGTTGTATTCTGTCTCTCTAGCCCCCCCCCCTTATTTTTTTGCCTCACTTCTTTCATTCCGCATAATTATTTTGAGACTAAGCCTTGTTTTTCATGAATCCATATTGATTTCTTTTTACTCCTAGATACCATTCTTTTGTATGGATATATTGCATTTTGTTTATCTACTTGTTGGTAAACATTTGAGATTTTTTTTTCCAGTTTTAGATTACTATAGAAAAATTGCTATGAACATTTGTGTTCACGTTTTTGTGTGGACATAGACTTTCATTTTTCTAGAGTAAACACTTAGGAGTGAAATGGCTGGATCATATGGTAGGTATATGTCTTTTTCAGAAGCCACCAAACTGTATTCTGAATTTTGCATTCCCATCAGCAGTAAATGAGAGTTTCAGTTGTTCTACATCTTTGCCAATACTGGTATGGTTAGGCTTTTTATAGTTGGCCATTTTAATAGGTGGGTAGTGGTAGCTCATTGTGGCTTGAATTGGCATACTTTTCAGTACAGCTTGGAGGATAAGAATTGAACATTTATCTTTAAATTTTTTATTTTTTTAAAACCTTTGAATTTGGCAAGTCTGAATTCTGTGATAGCAGCTCTCTCCTTTGAAAATAAAAATATGTTTATAAAGTTTATGTCCATGATCGCTTGGCACATTAACTACACAATGTACTTAGTGACATTCATACAAATTATTTAAACCTAATTGTTAAAGGAAATAAGAAATAGTGACAATAAAAACATCAGTTCTCTTAAATAAATAAACTGTATGCCCTTAGAAGTATTTAGAAATTGTTTTCTTTGGTTTATGCTTTCCTTATTTGTCAGTTTTTATTGTTTAAGAAAAAGTAAAATAATCTTTTTTCAAAATATTTAGCAACACAATTTTTTCTTTTTAGTGAGAACTTAGTCTTGATTATGAAGGACAAAAGAATTTGCACTAAAATTTTTCTAAGAGGTTTTTTGTAAGATCTCTAGCCATTAGAATATTTTTTTAAGCAAAAAGAACTATAACCTGAGATTTGAGACTTCATCACACACAAAGCAAGAGAAAACTGTAACCCAAGTACTGTTCTATATCAAATAAGGGTTGACAACAGTGTTTTTATGCATCTGTTCTGCCCACATAAGAAGCCAGCTTTATCATCTGGATGTGTCCTGGGGCTGAAACTTCTTATAAATATGAGAATTTCACTTTTTTTTTTTTAATGGCAAACGGAATATGGTATCCAGCTGTGGATTTGCTTATATATTTTGTTTGCATTTTTTTCTTTGGGCTTGTTTTATACAGTATATGGCAATATGTTGTCATACAAATTCCATGATTAATGCTTATTTATGAAATCTTATGTAAATATCTTAGAACTTAGTCAAACAATGTGCAAGTTAAACAGTTTTTTCTCTGAATATTGGAATGACAAATCCAAGGGTAATAGTAGGTTGGATAGTTTATGTTCTTTATCTATAGCAAAGTTTCATATGTAACATTTTCCTTTTACTATTCTATGTTATGTCATTCTTTTTTACTTTATTTTGCTGGGCAAGAAATCCCGTTTCAGTTTTATCACTCAGAAAAATAAGGAGAATTTAAATGTGGAAATCATTTAGAAATAAGAATGGTAATTATTTCATATGTAATTAAGTAATCATATTTACTAGTATATATTTGATATGAAATTCTGATATTGACCTCTGCTTCAGAGGCATTTCTTTGTGTTTGTTCTATTAGTCATATATTAAAAGCAATCCACTGTCCCATAATAAGCTGTTTTGTTAGCATTATTACCATATTAACATGATTTTCCCACAAAAATGCTAAGTTGCTCATAAAATATCACAGTATGAATATGTGGCAAACTTTATGGGTAAATTCATTATATCTACTTCAAATTCAAATCATGATAAAATGTTTAAAGTTATAAACTTGTTACATGAATTTTCTCTGTATATCTCATCAGAATCATAGTATCATAAAATATTTATGATCATATGTATAATTATACTATATAATATAATAATTATTTATAGATCACAATATAATATGATTAGTGGTACATTAACAGATTTTTATTTCCATATATTCTTGTTTCCTTAGACTTGTTTTAATTTTCTCACATGTAGTAATTTAGTTAATTGTCACTAGAAGTTGAAAGGCTTATTTTCCCTTTTTTTCTTTTTTCCTTCTGCTCAGGTGCAGCTCTTATATGAGCTAACTGAGATCATGAATAAGGTCTGGGATAAGATTCAGAGGAGAGGCAATCTCAGTCCTTCCTCAGCCTATCCGGAAACCATGGCAGGGCCGGGTCCTGGTTCTCCAGTGAGAAGCAGTGTAGGCACAATTCCTCCAGATACCAGCACATGCAGCCCATCTGCTGAGGTTGGAACTACTACTGAGGTAAGTGTTTCTGAAAAATTCTGTTGCCCGTGAAGGGTGATATATACCACAGAGTTCTATACCAGGATTGAGAATGAAGATGACCTCACTTCTGTGGAAGCTGGCAGGTTCTGAAGGCTCATGGAGAGCTGTGGTAGCAGTGGCTGTTTATTAATGTTCCTTTTAGGTCCCAGGATTCTAATTTCTTTCAGTAGGTAGTGGGGTAGTTCAGGACAGTGGAGGGTTCTCTGAAATGGAAAAAACTAAGACACAGTAAAGGTATGTTTCCTCAGATGTATGGAAACTTAGCAACTGAATGAAAATGAGGTTCATGCTCCTTTCCCCTGCCCCCTCTGTCCCTGCCCTTTTTGTAAACCACAGTGTTCTTACCATCTTACCATTAGTGGTTTTTAATCCTGTCGGACCCAAAGTCCTCTCCTTCTCCCTTACAGTCATAGAAAACCTTCTTTTCATTTTTAGCACCCTAACCTCAGCCAACATGCCAGTGCCCTTTTAAAACAAATATTTCATAATGTCCCTTTACTATCCTGAAATGAAAATAAAAAATAATATAATCCACATATTTTCAAAAATATCTAATATCTTAAATAAAATATAAAGGATTAAAGAATATAATTCAAGGTATAATAACATGTATTTCATTATACGTATAAATGTTCAGACAAGACTGTGTTAGAAGAAGATCGGATGAAGTAGTTAGGTACATATAATTATTGTGAATGTGAGTGATACAGATAGACTCGTGAAGGTCTATATCCAATATCACAAGTGGTACTGTTGTGGCATCATTTGTTGATGGTGTCATTTTCTGAAATAGTGGCAACCCTGGTAAAGATTTGAACAAAACAATATTCTTTTCATTTCAGTAGTTATGTTTCTGGAACTGTTGGTATGTAAAAAAATCGTGCAGAAAATGCCAAAAAAATAGTGTTTAGATCTAAAACTGAGTTCAATTTTATTTCCAAAGTTGATATACAAGATTTTCACTTGTATAAATTTCCATGAGCTAGGGAGCACCCGTGTGACTCAGTCAGTTAAGCATCTGCTTTGGCTCAGGTCATGATCCCACGGTCCTGGGATTGAGCCCCATGTTGGGCTGCATGCTCGGTGGGAAATCTGCTGCTCCTTCTCCCTCTGTCCCCTCCCTGCCCTGCACATATTCTCTTTGTCTCTCTTGAATAAGTAAACAAAATCTTTAAAAAAAAAATTCTCTAAGATAATTTTTGTTTCTCAGGACAGTCTTACTCATCATAGAACCTCTTGATTCCCCTACTCCAAACCTTTAAATGCCAGTAGTGACACCCAGTCATTGAGTCAAAGAAACACATCCTAATACATTTCCAAAACACACGCTAGGGTGCTGAAGTTGTGCCACTGAGAACTACTGGAGAAGACAGAGGTAGAAGTTATGTTTCTGTTTCTGTTTCTGCCTACAGATATCATTTCCTGTGGAAATAAAGTTATCGGCAAAATACAGAAATGGAATAAGAAGCGAGTAAAGGAAATTTTTTTTTCAAACAAATCAGTAAAGGCAATCAAACTCAGTTAAATGGGCATTGTTTTTTACTTGTTTTGAGGCTCTAACACATATTAGAATAGATTTATTAGAAAACAGCACAAGCAACTTCTCTGTCCCTGCTCATTCTAAATTCTGAAAAACACAGTGACCTGAGTGATAGGTATTACTTTGTTCACCCCCCACCCACCCAAATGAGGCATAGGTCAAGAATCTAGAAATGTGCCATATGAAGTTAATGGGGCATATCCTTTCTAGGGTAAAAGCAGTGAGTTCTTTCTTGGAGATTCCTAATGTTCTTAGAATACAAAAGCTCCTGCAGTTTAAAACAACAACAACAACAACAACAACAACAACAACAACAACAACACTGTATTGAATGCAGTAGTGTCCAAACTTGGTTAACCAAAGACTTTTTCTGCATATTAACATTGCACAGAATACACTTTGTGAATATTTTGGAAGAGTAATCAAAGCTTGGAGTGATAAATTGCTAGACAAAGGATAGTACAAGTGCAAATGATGAATGAAGTTAAATAATAGAGACATTTCACTGGCAGAAAGGAAAATGTTCCATTAAATGATTGTTTGCTAAGTACTTTATTTACAGGGATGTCCAGATAAATGTGACTACCTGTTTTGGGGAGTGGCTTTTTATTAGAAAGAAACATTTAAAAAACATTAAAAGACCAGTAAAGACAGCACTCTCATGGAATGGTCCCATCTAGGGACTGCCATTCACACAAAGTATAGTATAACCTACTCAAAAGAACATAATGACCCTGTACAAGACATAATAGAGATGAACATGGCCTGTAATTGTAGGAGTATGATTAACAAATTTATTCTATGAGATCTATGGGAATTTTAAAGAGAAGGTGACATTTCAGATGGATCTTAAAAATGATATGACATTAGTAACAATTTTGTTTTAGTAAATGTATTACAATATGATAAGCTAGAAGAATGATGTCTTCATTAGCCAAAATGGGGAAATTAACAAAGGGAAAGATTAAAAAGGGGAGATTTTTTTTCAATCACATAAAAAGAAATTAATTCTGATTTTAAAAATAAATTCCATACATAACTGAAATTAATTTAAATTTAGAATGTTGAGAATTCTTTCTAATTGAGTTATAGACATTAACAATGAAAATGTTCCTAGTGGATTTATTAGTTTTGTGTTAGCTGTGGATTTTTTTTTATTAACATAAAATGTGTTATTTGTTTCAGAGGTCCAAGTTTGTGAATCATCATTCTTACACAATTCACAGCACTCACCATAGCACATACCCTCCCCAGTGTCCATCACCCAGCCACCCTATCCTTGTCCCCCAACCCCAGCAACCTTAGTTTGTTTCCAGTTTCATTTTTCTGCATGTGGCTGTCCAATTTTCCCAACACCATTTGTTGAAGAGGCTGTCTTTTTTCCACTGGACATTCTTTCCAGCTTTGTCGAAAATTAGTTGACCATAGAGTTGAGGGTCCATTTCCGAGCTCTCTATTCTGTTCCATTGATCTATGTGTCGGTTTTTGTGCCAATACCATACTGTCTTGATGATTACAGCTTTGTAATAGAGCTTTAAGTCTAGAATTGTGTTGCCGCCAATTTTGGTTTTCTTTTTCAACATTCCTCTGGCTATTTGGGGTCTTTTCTGGTTTCGTATAAATTTTAGGATTATTTGTTCCAGTTCTTTGAAAAAAAAATTGATGGTATTTTGATAGGGATTGCATTAAATGTGTAGATTGCTTTAGGTAGCGTAGACATTTTCACAATATTTGTTGTACTAATCCATGAGCATGGAACATTTTTCCACTTCTTTGTGTCTTCCTCAATTTCTTTCATGAGTACTTTATAGTTTTCTGAGTATAGATTCTTTGTCTCTTTGGTTAGGTTTATTCCTAGGTATCTTATGGTTTTGGGGGCAATTGTAAATGGGATTACTCCTTAATTTCTCTTTCTTCTGTCTTGCTGTTGGTGTATAGAAATGCAACTGATTTCTGTACATTGATTTTATATCCTGACACCTTACTGAATTCCTGAATGAGTTCTAGCAGTTTTGGAGTAGAGTATTTTGGGTTTTCCCCATAAAGTACCATATCATCTACAAAGAGTGAGAGTTTGATGACTTCTTTGCCGATTCAGATGCCTTTTATTTCTTTTTGTTGTCTGATTGCTGAGGCTAGGACTTTAGTACTGTGTTGAATAGCAGTGGTGATAGTGGACCGCCCTGCTGTGTTCCTGACCTTAGGGGAAAGGTTCTTAGTTTTTCCCTATTGAGAATGATATTCACTATGGGTTTTCATAAATGGCTTTAATGATATTGGGGTATGTACTCTCTATCCTTACACTGTGAAGAGTTTTGATCAAGAAAGGATTAGCTCTGGATTTAATCTGACCTGTGTGAAGAAGATCTGTAAATGAAAGAATCTTACTGCAAAAGATTTATTTATTGGAGGAAGACCATGTAAAGCAGCTTACAGATGGTAACACAGACTTATGGAAGAAAAAGTAGCAAATATTTTCAGAATGTACCATCTTTTCTTGTTTACATAGTGTGGTCAAGAAAAGAGGTGAGTAGTCCAATATGGTTTTGAAACATACAATTACTTGTGAAACTTGTTCTCTGAGAAGTATCTTAAAATAATTTAGCTGCTTTATTTTCCATACATGGCAGGAAGATTTTTGTGAAGACTGTTATGATATGTTAAGCAGTATTAGGGCTGAATCTAACTTTACAAATAAAAGGTGTCTGTGTATTAAATATTAAATATTTAATTTCTCTCCTTGCTCTCAAGATAATAGTTGTTAGGTGAAGATCAAGGTTAGCTATGTATCCTTTGAGTTTAAATTTCCCCTTCGAGAATTAGCCCATAAATGATGACATCTGAAAATACAATCCTTATTTTCTCCTGTGTGTATGAATGCTACATCTATGACTCAATCTGTGGTTTAATTTATCCAGAATTCAAAATTTGTGCCCAAGTTTTCATTTTCTGATTTTTCTTTATTTATTATGCTGCTAGAATTGTGTGTAATGATCTTTGTAATTTTCGTTACTTTACTTTTGAGTTCTAGTATGTTAGGTATGTTACTGTGATCCCTTGAATTCCATTTTTAAAATTTTTTATAATGTTGATGAATTTGCTTGTATATTACTTACTAAATGGAAATAAACTTTGTTCTCTCACTGGAGAAGCTACTTAATAAATGGGGTTAGGAAGGACAATGAGGAGAGTGTACACATATATTTTGTGTTAATCCATTTTAAAAGCCTTTCTTCCTATTTGGACATGGCATTCCTAGAAAGCTCTTAGCATCCCTTTGCTCCTTTTGGTAGTTATCATCCTAATAATCTTTTGATTCTAAGAAGACATTTTATGAACAATACTGTCATGTAAGCAACAGAAGTCTCTGTATACAGATTTGAGTATAAATTGTGTGGTTAGTTAGAGCAGTGCTTCCCTACCTTTTTCATGTCATTGCATATATAGAAAATGATATTTATGTATGAAGTTATCAGAAAAATTTCTAAGTCACTGGAAGTTCCATTTACCTCAGATCCTGTCCGATGATTCTGAAAGCCAAGGGATCTATGTCTCAGCACAGTTGTGACACATCCCATGGTGTTTCCACACAATAATTAGGAAGCTCTGAGTTTACTTTTAATATTTTTGTTATTTCCCCAAAACTAGTTGTTGTTAAATTTAAATAAAATTGTTACATTGAGATTGTCTTATAATTATTTTCTACCCTCCTCTCCCATTATATCAAAATAGTAGTATTATAAAAGCATAGGACAATTGTGATATATGCTTTAATTGTTGTGATACACTCTTCTTCATACAGCCAGGGCCAAGGAGAAAATTAAAAGTTAAATCATAATGACATATTTATTTAATCCAAAACAGGTTTTAGAAAATCTATTGTCAAGTTTCATGGGTTATTTGACTGATTACTTGACTGCTTAGTTCTGAGTAAGTCCCAGTATTGTCTTCATCTTTATAAGAGCTGGGAGCATAAAAGGCATACCCTTGATTAAACTGAAAATGTTGCCATTGCATAATTTATATATAGAAATATGGCTGACCTCAGGGCCTAATGCAAAAATTTTATGGAGGAGATTTACATTAGCTTTATATTTTGGAGTACCCACTGAACTAAGTACTTTACTAACAGTATTTCTTTTTTTATTTAATTAATATATAATGTATTATTTGCCCCAGGAGCACATGTCTGTGAATCATCAGGCTAACACATTTCATAGTATTCACCAAAGCACATACCCTCCCCAATGTCCATCACCCAGACACCCGATCCTTACACCCCTTCCCCCAGCAACCCTCAGTTTGTTTTGTGAGATTAAGAGTTTGTGTCCTCCCAATCCCATCTTGTTTCATTTTTTCCCTCCTACCCCCCATGACCCTCCGCCCTGCCTCTCAAATTCCTCCTGTCATAGAGATCATATGATAATTGTTTTTCTCTGATTGACTTTTTTCACTTAGCATGATACCCTCTGGTTCCATCCACATCATTGCAAATGGCAAGATTTCCTTTCTTTTGATGGCTGCATAGTATTCCATTGTATATATATACCACATCTTCTTTATCTGTTCATCTGTTGATGGACATCTAGGTTCTTTCCATAGCTTGGCTACTGTGCACATTTTAAGCAGTATTTCTTTTAATTCTCAAACCAATGTTATGAGGTGGGTAATATTATCATTTCCCTTTTAGACTAAAAAATTTGTGGCTACAGAGGTTAAGTAATTTACTTGAGGTCAGAGAGAGAATAAGTAGCAAACCTGAAATGAAAATTTCTGCATTTCTACCCAAGTCTGTAATGTATACTATCATATGAATTATGGGACACAGTGCATTTGATAAATCTTTCTTTTTTAAGTAAATTGTTGCCACTAAGTATAGATGTATTATTTATCCCGCTCAGCACTTGTGGTTTTGTGGTATATATTTTTTCAGTTCTGGAATGTTCTCGGACAATATCACTTGAGAAAATACTTCTACATTATCTTTAGTCTCTCTTTCTAGAACTTTTTCTCTTTCCATGTCTTTGAACCACTTTTTCTTTTGTTTTAGTTTTTGGTTTTTCCCCTTTTTTCACATTCATAAGCCTCTGTTTTCTTTCTAGGTTATTTCCTCAATTTCACTATTGTTACTGTCAACTATTGTTAAATATTGACATATTGTTAATTATGATTTTATGTCCCACTTAACTTTTGTATGTCAATTTTTTATTGTAAAATACACCAATAAAATTACATTTTATTGTAAAATACACGTAAAAATTACCATTTTAACAATTTTAAATGTACCATTCTGTGGCACTGTTGTGCAACCATCACCATCATCCAGTTTTTTAATCTTACTCAACTGAAATTGTATACCCATTAAATAGTAACTCCCCATCTCAACCATTAAGCTTTCCAATCCATGAACATGGAACATCTTTCCATTTATGTGCATATTTTTTTCATTTCTTTAGCAATATTTTGTAGTTTTCAGCATACAAGTGTTAAACCTCCTTGGTTAAGTTTATTCCTAAGTATTTTGTTCTATTTGTTTATTTATTTGTTTATTTATTTTGAGAGGGAGGGAGAGAGAGATTCTTCAGCAAGCTCTATGCTTAGCATGGAGCTCAATGCAGGTCTTGATTTTACAACATTAAGATCATGACCTGAGTGGAAAGCAAGAGTGAGACGTTCACCGACTGAGCTACCCAGGTGCCCCAGTATTTTATTCTTTTTGATGCAGTTTAAATGGGATTGTATTATTAATTTTCTTTACTGATTGTTCACTGTTAGTATATAGAAACACATTTTGCTGAATTTATTAATTCTAAAATTTGTGTGTGTGTGTGTGTGTGTGTGTGTGTGTGTGCGCGCGTGTGCGTATGTGTGTAATCTTCAGGGTTTTCTACATAGAAGGTCATGTTTTTTGTGAACAAAGAAAATTTTATTTCTTCCTTTCCATTTTGGGTGCCCATTATTTCTTCTTCTTCCCTAATTGCTCTGACTAGGACTTCCAGTAATATATTAAATAAATATTCCACTTAAAGTTTTAAATATTAGATAATATTTTTAAGATGGACATAATTTTCTCTTTTGCTAGTAATTTTGTGTGAAGGAAACTATGTTTTAGCTCTAATAAATTTTGTACAAATAGCAAAAGACATAGTGAAAAATTGACGCTTTGTTGCTTTTTCTGTTTCTATGTTATATGTGCTTCTTATGCTGTTTTTTATCTGAAATATGTGTTAAGTTTTTAATAAGGTAGAAGTAAAATGTTTTAGACTGAAAGGCTTCCATTGATTCAGAGGTAAAGATGTCAAATTATGATTATATTATTTCAGCACTATACTAGATGTGAAATAAAAACTCTCCACTACCATCTGTTCCCTGCTATCTTTCTATCAGAGGGTAACCCTAATTTAAGTGATCAGTACAGTGCTTGGTGCACAGCGGGTTTCAAACACATTGCTATTGAATATGTGGATGTTAAATTAATTGGGAATGTCAACTCATTATGACTAAGTTAAATTTGATTTATTATAGTACAGGGCATGTATATAATTTACTAAGTCACTGCAAATATATTTTGATATAAATTCATAAAGCTATATAATGAGGTTTTTGTTTTTTGTCTATTGTTTTTTTAAACAGAATTTATATTTTTTATCAGATCTGTTGTCTGAATATTTTGAGAGTCTAATCTTTTGTTTGTTTGTTTGTTGTCTTTTTAACTTTTATTCATAATAGATTGTTTCCTTATGTGTTATGTAACCTTGTATTGGGAGTGTTTCATTAATTGAACTTTATCTATGAGACTTTTATATTATGGTTGAGGCCTTCTTCCCACAAAAGGATTTTGTGTGTTTGCTTCTTTGAGGGAATCCAGGTTACTAGCCTGAAAACCCTTTACTGTTCATTTCGTAATGAGAAGTTTCTTTTAAACATTCTGGCAGTATAAAATCATTGAGCCCCATGTTGGGCTCTGTGCTCAGCAGGGAGTCTGCTAGAGATTCTCTCTCTCTTTCCCTCTCTTCCGTTGCCCCTCCACGTACTCTCTCTTGAAATAATAAATTTTTTTTAAAATGCATTTTTTCCTGTTTTATCCTGTAGGGTTTTTTTCTTTTTTTTTTTTTCTTTTTCTAATTTAGAGAGAGATGGGGAAGGGCAGAGGGGGAGAGAGAATCTTAAGCAGGCTCCACACCCAGCACAGAGGCCAACGCGGGACTCCATCTCATAACCCTGAGATCATGACCTGAGCTGAAATTAAGTTAGACACTTAATCAACTGAGCCACCCAGGTGCTCCTGTTTTTTCTAATCTCTTAAATTGGATACTTAGCCTAATGTATGTTCAGCCTTTTACAAACTTTTAAATATTTAAGATAACATCCTTTATCCTTAGAAGAATTTAAAATATTTGAATTGGGGCATGGATATGTATACACACATAATAGATAGACGGACCAGGAAATTTAGTCCATAATGGATTCTGTTTCCTAGAGACAATTCTGTATTATACAGAAGGGGGAACAAAAATTTTAGTATGCAGCAAAAAATATAAAATACTGAGTCCATGTTAGAATATTGATTTACAACTCAACCAAAAGTAAAAATTGGCAAATTAACCTCTCATGTTGGAAGCTTTGGTTCACGGCAGAATTTGACTTCTATTCTTCATTGATTCGGGATTAAAATAGCTTTATGCAGCCTAGCTTAAAGAAGATGTGAGATACACACACACACACACACACACACACACACACACACACACACACAAAAGTATTACTCAGCCATAGAAAAGAATAAAATCTTGCCATTTGCAACAATATGGATAGAGCTGGAAAGTATTATGCTAAGTGAAATAAGTCAGTCAGAGAAAGATGATTTCACTCATATGTGGAATTTAGGAAACAAGACAAAGGAACAAAGAGGGGGAAAAGAGAGGGAGGCAAACCGAGGAACAGACCCTTCACTATAGAGAACACAGTGGTGGTTAGCAGGGTGGAGGTGGGTGAGGGGATGGGTGAAGGAGGTGATGGGGATTAAGGAGGGCATTTGTGACGAGCAAATGGTGTTGCTCACCAAAGGGCTGAATCACTCTGTTGTACACCTGAAACTTACATTATACTGTATGGTAACTAACGAGAATTTAAATTAAAAAAATAATCTTATATGAGGTGCTTCATTTTTTAGTCTGCAGTAATTATTTAAAACATTTATTTTCAGTTAAATTTAAAGTGACTATGAGGAAAAATAGGTACATGTGGCCAAAAGCCAAAAACTACCAATTATAAAATAAGTAAGTCCTGGGGATATAATGTACAGCAGGGACTATAGAGTTAATAATATTCTATTCTGTGTTTGAAAGTCGGTAAGAGAGTAGGTCTTAAAAGTTGTCATCACAAGAGAAAAATAACCTGTAACTATGCTGGTGATGGATGTTAATAAGACTTATTGTGATCATTCACAGTATATACAAATAATGATCTTGTACACCTGAAACTATTACAATGTTACATGTCAGTTATATCTGTTGAAACATTTATTGAAAAACAGAAGTGAATATTGGACTGAGAAGTTGTTGACATCAACTGCTATAGCAAAACTTTTGTCAGTTTTTTACTTATTATGGTACAGTAATAAGCAGTAAGCTATGTCAAATTATTATTTCAAACAACCCTTTAGAAAGTAAGTTTAGTTTGGAGCGCCTGCATGGCTTAGTCAACTAGGCAGCTATCTCTTGATTTCGGCTTAGGTCAAGATCTTAGGGTCATGGAATCAAGCTCAGGATTGGGCTCAGTAGGGAATCTGCTTGAAGATTCTCTCTCTTCCTTTCCTTCTACCCCTCCACTGTTCATGCACATGCTTCTCTCTCTCAAATAACTAAATCTTTTTTTTTTTTAAAGCTAAATTTAGTTTGAATACTGAGTTGTTATTTTAAGAATGTATTGTAATCATTTTAACTCTCCCCCTTTAAGTAGACTTGTTTCATTCAATATTTATCTTTAAATGGTTTTATATTCAACATATAGGAAGACATTTTTATTCAAAATGTGGGAATCATGGGGCACTTGGGTGGCTCAGTTGGCTGAGCGTCTGACTCATGGTCACAGCTCAGCTCTTGGTCTCAGGATCGGGAGTTCAAGCCCTATATTGAGCTCCACTGTCGGGGTGGCGCCTACTTAAAAAAAATGTGGTAGTTTTAGCATTTAGATTATCATCTGATCAATTGAATAGCTGTTGGAAGACAAAAATAATATATCAAAATAGATTAGAGAAGTGAGCTTATTTTTTAGCCTTTGCATACATCAACAAAATACTTTGCAATGCTTTTCCTATTTCCAAATAATCATATTCACATATTCACCATCACAACTATTGACTTACTAGATTTTGCTTTTTAAATCTAAAGATTTAATTATTATATAAATTATGAATATAAATTATTATATTTAATTATATAAATTAACATATCAATCTGAGGCCACCTTACATTTTTTTAAGGTTTTATGTAAATTCCAGCTAACATACAGTACAATATTCGTTTCAGGCATACAATATTTGTCTTTCTCTGACTTTTTTTTTAGCATAATACTATGTAGCTCCACCCAGGTTATTACAGATGACAAGATTTCATTCTTTTCTATGGCTGAGTAATATTCCATTGTATATATACATGCCACATCTTCTTTATCCATTCATCAGTCAATGGACACTTGGACTCTTTCCATAATTTGGCTGAAACTTTGGGATGCTTGTACCCCTTTGAATTCACATTTTTGTGTTCTTTGGGTAAGTACCTTATAATGCAATTGTGGGATCATAGAGTAGTTTTGTGGGGTTTTTTAAGATTTATTTATTTGAGGGATGACTGGGTAGCTCAGTGGGTTAAGCCTCTGCCTTCGGCCCAGGTCATGATCTCAGGGTCCTGGGATCGAGCCCCGCATCGGGCTCTCTGCTCAGCGGGGAGCCTGCTTCCCCCTCTCTCTCTTCCTGCCTCTCTGCCTACTTGTGATCTCTCTCCCTGTCAAATAAATAAATAAATAATCTTGGAAAAAAAAGATTTATTTATTTGAGAGAGAGAGTGGGGGGAGGGACAACAAAGGGAGAGAAAGGGAATCTAGAGTAGACTCCTTGCTAAGCTCAGAGCCTGACACAGGGCTCAGTACCACAGTGCTGAGATCGTGACCTGAGCCGAAATCAAGAGTTGCACACTTAACCAAGCCACCCAGGTACCCCAAATTTTATAATTTCTTTATGTGCTTTAGATATGAACCCTTTATCAGATATGTCATTTGCAAATATTTTCTCCCATTCTGTAGATTGCCTTTTAGTTTTGTCGATTGTTCCTTTGCTGTGCAGAAGCTTTTTATTTTGATCAAGACTCAGTAGTTTATTTTCACTTTTGTTTCCTTTGCCTTGGGAGACATATCTAGAAAGAAATTGCTGTGAAGCCACCTTACATTTGTTGTGCTTATTTATATCAATTATATATCTGGGAAATTTTTTGAAATCACAGTTTTGAATTTTTTATTTCTAATATCTGTATTCAAAAACATTAATAAAAATTTTAAAACATTTACTATTTAAAGTATTGTTTTTCTTGCTGAGTCAGGTCAATTATATTAATTATTTTGGCTATAAAGAATTCACTATACATGAATCTGGTTTTAAAAAGCATACTCTTTACAGTTGTTTGTATTAAAAAGAAGAGAAGTATTTGTTTATATGAACCTTGGGTGATTTATACTTTAAACTATGAGTAATTCTTTTTATGTTGACATGTTGATAGGAAGTACCATACTTTTCAGTGAATTTAACTCTAGCTTCCTGAATATCAATCTGGATGGTCGTAGAGGGGGAAATAGGAGTAAGACGCGTAAGTACGAAGCTTAAAAACAGTTCATCATTTTTCCCACCCTTGCATTGAAATAGTGAGACCAAAGGTAGTGGAAACCACAGCAGGCCACTTGTTACTGTTGACTTAAGTACAAACCGTGGTGGAAGTGTTTAGCCCTTTGGGAAGTTTTGTGATTGAACAAGAATGCTGGAGTTATTTTGATAAGGGAGAGTAGCAGTGTGGCCAAAACTATGATCATCCCTGAGCTCTGAAGCAGGCCAAGGATGAAGGGCTGCAGTGTTTGCTCTTCCAGATGAACAAAGATAAATCCAGCTAGAAAAATAAACTCAGTTCTTTTGGTCAATTTGCAACAAAATGGTGAAAGAATTGAACTGTATATTTTAGAACTTGGCATAAAGAGGTGTGGGAAAATAGTTCAGCATCTCCAGTTCTGGCTCAATTTTTGCTATAGATTTGGAAATCGAGCAGAAAATTAATGCACAAACATATTTAACAACACCACACCAAATGTTGTAAATCCAAAAGGAAAATTGGAACTGTGTGAGGAAGGAGCAAAAGTCTTTTTCAGGAGTGCTTACTTATTAAATTTGAAGCCACAGTTTTCTTAACATTCCTACTGAATATACCTAATAATATTTTTTTAAAAATCTAGGTCATATTGACTTGAGGTGCTGTTTTCTCTGCAGTTTCCATTCTTGGGATTATGATGTTCTTCTAAGTCTTGAAGGATAATTTAATTTATGAATGCTTCTGCTCTAAGAACCTACCCATAAAGAAAGGCATCTTGACTACATTATGTGTCTTTTATTGAATTTGACTTTGTAAAATACATCCTTTTCTGGGATTAGTTTGTGCTTTTCATTAGGTGTTGTGTTACTTCAGGCAGCAACCAAAACCCTGAATTTTTGTATACCTTCTCAAATTGTAAGAATTTCAATGATAGCAGAGTTAGGACTACTTACTTTGGAAAAGAATTTGTATGAGAACATCAGAGTGAGCTGTCTGCTTTGCTTGGTGAAGTGGAACAAGGAGTGACTACGCTATCTTCAGATTTAAGTCTATAATTTTCTGTCACAGTAAATCATAGGACACTTTTGTTTTGCTATGCCTGGGCCTAAGTATTCCAACAAAAGTACTTGTCTATTCTTTTGTGAAAATCATCCCCGTTTGGTCTCCTTCTGGGGATTCAAGGAAATTAAAATCTCCTTCTGATTGACAGGTATTACAGGTAAACACTTCATGTAGACACTAAATAGACCCAAGTAGATGGTATGTTTGTGGTAGTGAGAGCACAAATTGTGGTTTGGTTTTGTATGAGATTTTATTCATTGTCCCTGCTCTGAGTTGCCAGATTAATGGCTTCTGCTCTGAGAAACTCTCCATAGAAAAGAGTATACTCACCACATTATGTTATCTTCTTATCAAATTTTAAGAAATTTCTTGTTCTGCCTGTTGACTACTGGTCATGACTCCTTAGCATAGGAAGTGAATATCTTGTTTGAGACATTCAAAGCAAAAACAACCTATTATAAGTTGAGAACATATGGCAAAGGAAAATGTGCTAAAGTTAGAAAGATAACAAAATGAGAAAGGCAAGAGAGTGTTGAATACCAAATTCTGTAAGACTTGTGAATATACAATTTCTAAGTAGTGGTTCAGTTTGATGGTGATAATTATACCTACTAGTTACAAATTGCTTATTATATGTAAATCACTTCACATTTATGTTCTTATTTCTTCTTACCAACTCTAAGAGATAAATATCAAAATAACCATTTTGCAGAGGAGGAAACAAACTCCAAGAGATTAAATCCCACGGTTAGGGTCTAAAGAAGTCCTTAACCCTAATGTATCATGCTGCCTACCAGACTGAGTTTAAGTACATAAAACTAAAGTTTAAAAGTACATACACATCTTTTTTTAAAAAAGCATGCTATAGTGTATTCGATCAAATCTCAGAGAATGGGTGTTTTTGAAGGTTTTTAATGGACAGCAAAGTTGGAATTTAAAAAACCCAAATACTTGGTAGTTAATCCTACAAGAATAGAATACAGGAGTGACTGATCACTGTCCCTGGCGCCGTGTCTTCCTGCTTCTGAGGCTGAAGCTATTCCATTCCATACCAGGATTTATTTTTCTCCAGCCCACTTAACAGCTGCTGAAAAGATTTAACAAAAACAATGATGACCAAATGAAGCTTTTACAGAAAGTCTGTTAGTACCAAATGCGGGAACTTACATATTTATAATTCATTATGTATGTTTTGAGTTGAATAAACTCATGCTACTTACCTCTAACTATTTAGCCATATGAATCATTTTTAAGAATCTATTGTTGGGACATGTGCCTGGCTTAGTAGTAGGACATGTGACTCTTAATCTTGGGTTGTAAGTTTGAGCCCCATGTTGGATATAGAGATTACTTAAATTCTTTTAAAAATCTGTCAAATCCAACTTTTTAATGTCTTCTTATATTAAAATATGCGAGGCATGATAAATGTTCTGTTTCTTAAGCCATGCTAATTATGCTAATCAATTTGCTATGGATATTGTAGATTCACATAAGTACTTCATAGCAGGGGTAGACAAAACCTCTGGTTTCTATAAATGACTGGATTTTAAATATTTTAGGTTTTGTGGATCATAGCATCTCTATAGAAACTACCTAACTGCTACATGGCAGCCATAGGCAATAGGTAAATGAATGAGTATGGCTGTGATCTAGTAAAACTTTATTTCCAAAAATAGACAAGATTTGGCCCCTGGCTATAGCTTAGCTTGCAGACCCTGCTCTCTAAGGAAATACCCATTGGTATAACCCAAACTTGTTCTGGATCTTATGTACTCTTGAGAAGACTGGAATGACATGCATGGACATTTCAACTATAAAAAAACGTGTGATTAGTACATATATTATTAACATGTATCAGCATAAGCATTTAAATGTTTATTGTTAGCAAATATATGTCATGGAAAACTTACCAGTGGTAATTTCAAATTTTATATAATTTTTAAGGTTATTTTTATTTGTTACACAGTTGTTTTTTTTCTCATCCCAGGGAGATTCTATACAAGCAGGTGATGATTCACCATTTTCAGATTCTGTGACTTTGGAACAAACTACAAGTAACATTGGTGGAGCCAGTGGACGGATTAGTCTGTGGATGCAGTGGGTGCTCCCCAAAATTACTATAAAACTCTTTGCTCCAGATCCTGAGAATAAAGGCACAGGTACAGGGTTACTTCTCTTCTCTACTGAAAAGATAAGATATTAAACACTATTTTTAGAAGAAATAATAGACTTTAGTTTTATTTATAACTGTCACTTAAACATCATTAGATCTAACTTAGGTGATTTCTATTAGCAGTACTAATATATTGAATATAATACCTGAATTTGTATTACTTTTCCTTAGTGTTGTAGGATCTTGTGTGGTTAATGAACAGAAAGTCTCACTTCCTCTGTAGATGTCAAGAATATATATATGAATTTAATCTAAAATAGAAGGTTTTAATATTGATTGTGAGGCCTATGCTGATTTTAATGTTTGCCTCTTGTTGCAGAGCTTTGCATGGTCACTGAACTAGAAGACCTCAGTGCTTCCATAGATGTTCAGGATGTATATACCAAAGTGAAATGTAAAATAGAGAGTTTCAATATTGATCACTATAGAAGCAGGTAAATAATGTGTAATGAATGCGGGAAAAGCTATACTTTATTTGGACACAGTCTATATAAGAATTTTTATATTTTAATTTGGGTCTTTTTAAAAAATACTGTACTTATTTCCAAAGAGGGTTCTTAACAGATAAATTGGTCAGTTTTCCTTGGAATTCATTCATATGTGGAATATAACAAAGTTTTGTTTCATAAGATGGCAAATCTGTTCATGAAGACCCATATTGCCATATTAAATGAAATAAGCTGCTTTTTCTGTCGTCTCACACAATTTTTTATTTTGTATGTTTGCAAATTTGCTGGAGACATGAATGATGGCTTTGGTTTTTGCTGTGTACTCTCCATCCCCTCTCCATACTAGAATAATCACAGATTGAAATGGAGTAGTGACATCTCATGGCCCTTTGTACTTTGGAGACTTTTCTTGTCTCACACATGATTAATATACATGTGGTGGATATTCCTAGAACCAAATTTTTCTTTCCCTAGTAAATTTTTATCAAAAGTATGGTATAAACAATTATAATTTATACTTAAATTATATATATTTAATATATACATATTTGTTATAATAATAAATAATAAATATAAATTTGTTATAATAATAAATAAATAAATAATGGTAGTAAAAAGTAAAGTTTTAGATATCTTCACAAAGATGCATAGCAATTTTGTCATTAATTTTTCCCAAATGAAAATTAAAAAATGCTTTTTGTATTTTTTGTTTGCTTTTTTGTTTTGTTTTGTTTTTTGCTTTAGAATACGACTCTGGAATTTGTATTTTTTAAATTGAAATATAATTTACATACCATAAAATTCACACATTTAAAAAAATTTTTACACAGCATCATATTTTCAATTTCATATTGGTGTAGAAACAGCCTTAAAGTCTATTTTTTCTCAGAATTTATAATATTCATTCAGCAGTTATTTATTGAATCCCTGCAGAAGCATATATGTTTCTATACCTTTACTGTTACATCATAGACCCTAAAAACAGAATGTTTTTTATTGAACATGTTTCTAATTCTACATTAAAAACATTTGAATTTTGATTCTTTATCATATTGCTTATCACATATATTGTATTGCTTATGTCAGTGGCCATCACATCTGTCCAGCCAAAACCTTGTGTCATAATTGTGAAGTTCAAAATATTTTGCTGGCTATATATTAAGCTCTTTTTTATTAGTAGTATGTTACAAAGCAAATGATAATTGTTTTTATTCTTTAGCCATGAATCATGAATTGATCTTTGATAATGGAATGTTCAGTTCCTTAAGTCCTCATGAATAGCATATCTTTGTATGAAAGTGATTTCTGCAGATGATACATGATTATTATGGTATAGCTGAAATCATTTCTTGATGATGTGAATATTATAATGTATATTCTAAATCATCAGTGACTTTACTGTTAAATTTATCTAAGTTTTAGGTAATTATTCATTCACTTAGTCAAAATATTTATTGGGTGTGTATTATGTGCACTGTGCTAATAAGCACTGGGGATACAGTGTTTGAGAAAAATAGACGTCAGTCTTGCCCTTATGGGCCTGATAGTTTCATGGATGAGATAGAAATAAATAATAAATCAGTAAGTATACAGTTTTACCATTAAAACAAATGCTTCCATGCAAAGTGACCAGCATGTGGTGCTAATATAAGTTGTTCTTGATTGCATTGTCAGATCCGTGTTTTAGTTCAGTGTAGTGCTGTTTACATAATAACTATTTGAAATAGTTATATATGCTCAATTTTTTAACTCAGAAAAATTGAAGAGAACAGATAAGGTGAACTTATGTTTTCCAGGCCAGGGGAAGGTTGGCAGTCAGGACATTTTGAAGGAGTATTTCTACAGTGCAAAGAAAAACCTGTGGTGAGACTCATTTAGTAATTATGATTTTTAAAAAATATATTGTAAACTGTTTATCTTTGTTCTTTCATGCAATAGGACTAATGGTTATAAGAATTAGAGCTCAAAGTAAATTCTTTTTGACCTGTTCTTCCAAAAGTACATTATAAAATAAAATTGTTCCTTTAAGCTGTTTGTGTTTTGTAACCATTTTCCTGTTATAGGTACTAAGAAAATTTTTCAAACAGCAAAGGTAGGATTGCTTTTATTAAAATACTTTATCATTAATGTATTGTTATGTTGACTTTTTAGAAGTTCCTCCTATTCATAAATGAGTTCTTGTTGGATTGTCCTTTATCATAAACTAAAAGTAGTAATTTTACACTAAAAACAATTATTTTTCATTTACTTCCATTAACAATGCTTTTGCAGAGGATGGTCCAGACAGAGGCCATACCTAGCAGTGGCTCAAACCTGAACCTATGCAAACTTGAGCAAAATTTAAAGTATCTAGATTTTTTTGCTTATGGCTTTTATTGCTTTTTGTCTTTTCACCTTCTTTGCTCCTGTCCATCACCTCAAGCCTTGGGGAAGAGTGTTGGTCTCTGGGGCAATGTGGAGGTGTCTTCCTTTCCTGTACCGACAAGCTGAACAGACGCACCTTGTTGGTTCGACCCATCAGCAAGCAGGACCCTTTCAGTAATTGCTCTGGCTTCTTTCCTTCTGTAAGAAATCATTTTAAAATTATGCTACAGAACTCCCACTAACAGGAATCCAGAGGAGGAATTGAACTATCCATAGAGTCAACTCTTGATTTTCATCTTCCTCTGTATGATCCACTTTGTCAGTGAACTCAGCTGCACTTTTAAATCATACACTGGTTTTCCGCTACGATCTAATTTGTTTCTGGGTTACTTGCATATCCTGTTTTTCACTCTGGTTTTGTGATCACAACCCAATTTTACCATGAGCATAAGAAAATCAGAGTATAGGACATTAAGTACAATGTTTTTTAAATTGTGCATGTTTTGAATGATCAAGAGTTGACCAGACTTTGATTCTTATTTAGCTTGCTTTTTTTCCCCCTTTCAATTATGCCATTTCCTTCTTGCAACTAATTCAAAGTACCTTACTTGGTGACCTCTTAAAACTGGACAAGGCTGTATGCTCATCATTGACTGGCTGGAATATGAATACTAGACTGCACACCAGTGGCTTTTAGATGTTTAAAACCCTGTTTTATCTAGTGGTACAATATATCTGGATATGTTATTAAGTTAATTCTTTTAAGTGACATTCTTAAAGTCAGTACAAACGTATGTAATTTTAAAATACTAAGACCAGATTATCACAGTGGTAATAGCAATTCTCTTAAGAATTTATTAAATCCCTGCAAACATTATTAGATATTTTCTTAGCATATGGGAACTATTTCCTCTTTTTTTTTTTTTTTTTTTGGTAGCTCAAAAGGAATTTAAGACCTATATCTTTTTAAAAAATGATAAAAATTAGCCAAATATTTTAACTAATTGTGTTCCTAGATTTAATGTTTAATATTGTATTTGCATAGCAAATGCTAGTTTGTATTTGATTTTTTTATGTTTTTATGGATTTTTGGTCTGGAGAAAGATGTCTGTAAATGTGGCTTTTCTATCAGCAAGAGTTCTGTTCAGATTTATTTTTACGTCTTCGATTGTTATTAGTGTCTTTGAGAAACATTCTTAATTTTTTTTACATTTTGAATAACTTTAATGTATATTCATGAAAAACCCCACTAATTAGTGCCCTTTAAAATTTTTATCAATTTTTCTAAGGTTTTAAAAATTTTACTAATATTTCTTTAATTATTTTCTAACCTTTCATCTTAAAGAGTATAAGATATTATTACTATATAAAAGGTAATATTTACATTATCTCAACTCCAGCTAGTATTCATTGATTTTTTTTTTTTTTCCCTCTTACATTAAGGGAATTGAGAATGTAGTAGTTTCAACAAACTTCCTCTCATGGGAGTTTACCTTTCAAGAGTACCTACATTCAATATGTTTAAATATTTTTTCCAAATCAAAGCATTCATACAGTGAAACACCTTTTATGCTTTTTCCAGGATTCATGTGTTGCCGTTGTGAGGATTATTTGAGCTAGGTTATGTAGATTAGTGGTTGATGGCAGCTTCGTGTAGCCCGCGCCCCCCAGAGTCCAGTTTAGAGACCCAAAGACCATGTTGCTGTATGGCCATACCCCAGCCACCCTTCTCCATCCCGTGTTTCCTGCTGTCCAGCAAGATGGTGATAAGATTGGTGGCACTTTTTCCTGTTTTGCCGTATTTCCTTTTGAATGTAGAAAGCAAAAGGAAAGAGAAATCAGAGCGGCAACAAGGAGGTTGGGGATGATTAAAGAAATGTTCTGAGGGCAGGACAGTTATATGAAATATGATTATTTTGTACATCCATTCAATGCCTACTTCCCAAGTTTTTTTTTTTTTTTCCAAATATTTTATTTATTTATTTGACAGACAGATCAGAGAAGCAGGCAGAGAGAGAGGCGGGAGAGTGAGGAGGAAGCAGGCTCCCTGCTGAGTGGTGAGCCAGATGCAGGGCTCCATCCCAGGACCCTGGGATCATGACCTCAGCCAAAGACAGATTTCTTTAACCCACTGAGCCACCCAGGCGCCCCATCCCAAGTTATTTTTAATGGTCAGAAAATTAGGTTAAAAAATAACATATATGAAGGTAAATTTAATCTCACCTTTCTTCATTGTAAAGTCCAGATTAAAAGCAAAATTAACAGTAACAGCTGCATTGTATTCTATTTTCCCTCTTGCTTTGTCACTGGATGACAGGCAGCCGCATGAGAGGAAGGAAATGGAAGCCAAAGAGCTTCACGAGTACTGGCATAACATAGGCCTGGACGCATTGCTGCTTTGCCGCTCTCACTCTTTTCCTGTTTGTTCTTCTTTCTCAGTTTACTTCCTCTCTTGACATCACACATTGGATCCTAATAACCTAAAAACTTTGGTTTTAGACCCAGGGAAGAGAGGTTGGAAATGTGGAGTATAATAGCTTAACTGTAATTTTACTTTGAGTAATTTACAAAATGGGATTTTATGTATATTTCATGGTTCAGGAAAACTTTCAAGAGCTGTGCTTTTCATATTTTTACAAATACAAAGTATGCATTTTACTTCACTCTTTAAAATATGCTCTTTTACTATAATTTGTTTAGAGTATATAATTTGAATGTAAGTTAATTGGACAAGTTTGGTCAGAAATATTGATGTTATGATAAAATTTTTTCTCAAATGTTGTATGCATATTGATATAGCATTAAACCCAAGGAATATGAGTTTGAGTTGTAAGAGAGTTGGTAGTTACATTTTATAAATAGTATGACAGCCAGTGAAAATAAGCAGGTTCGAAAAGACAGATGTTTTATTTTTGTGTTATGTTACTATTTCCAGTAAACATGCATTAAGTGGTTGTTTTAGTTATCAAAGCATGGTTTCAGTGAGGTTCTTTTTATGGGCTTGGTCATCATATAAATTAGCCAGATTATCTAAGGAAAAACTGTTCTCATAAATGTTAGGTCAAGGGAAGTCAATCATCTTTTTTATTCAGGTTGTTGATTACAAGTGGAAATATGTAACATGGTTATTTCGGTTTCATCTGCATAAACAACCTCTCTCTGACCCATGTTACAACACCAAATTGGTACTGTCAGTGAAGAATTATGAAGAACGAAAAGGTAAAATCCAGAGATGACTTGTTCCAAATTCTGAAAGTTACAGAAAATGTAGAAATCATAGACAGAGACACAACAAAGTTTAATTGCCTCTCAAGATCTAGAACTAGAACTCAGGATTCCTAATTTTCAGTTGAATCATTCTAATTTTTAGATGGTTTTGCCCATCTGTGGAATTGATCAGTAATGTGCTCATCAATGGATGTAGACATAATAGAGGTTATAATACCAACAAAGATCATTTTCTGCTTTCAAAGAGTTTTTTTTTTTTTTCTTTTTAATGAAGTGTGTATTATGATTTCCTTTTTCTGGAACAGACAACAGCAAAACTTCTAGATGGCTCTCATCAGCAGCATGGATTTCTCTCTTTGACATACACAAAAGCTGTAACAAAAAATGTCCGCCACAAGTTAACATCAAGAAATGAGCGAAGAAGTTTTCATAAGTTATCTGAAGGTTTAACGGATGGTGCCCCCCATTTTCTTCATGAAATTCTTCTTTCAGCACAAGCTTTTGATATTGTCCTTTGCTTTCCTTTGCTTAATGCCATTGCAAGTATATTTCAAGCAAAACTACCAAGGACCCAAAAAGAGAAAAGAAAATCTCCGGGTCAGCCCATGAGGAGCCATACATTGACTTCACGCAGTTTACCTTTGATTTATATCAACACAAGCATAATCAGAATTTTTGTTCCAAAAACAGAAGAAATGCAGCCAAGTATTGAAGGTATTGTCTTTCAGATTTTTTTTTGGTCTGATTTTACAAAACTTCCATGTAGGGGGTTAAGTTTCCATTTTTTAATATGATTGGGGGTTGTATTTTGCACTTCAGTGTGTTTTAGAAAAAGTAATTATGTTATAATCATTCTCAACTAAATCCTTAGGAGTTATTTCAGAATAATGTGTATGTTACTGACTCAATTAGTTACTAGAATAAAAAATGGATTTTTTTTTCATCAGGGCTTTTGGTAGCAAAGCTTATGCTTATTGTCATTTTATTAAACTCAAATGTTAGGTTCTGTATACCTAAGGTAACTAGAAATTAGTTTAAAAAAAAAAATGGCCAACTCTCCAAGGCTCCTGTGGCTTCTTCCAGGCTTCTAGGTGCAGATTATTTTAGGTTTTAAAATGAAGTGAATTCATAATCCTACTGCCTCCACCCATGAGAGTAACTTTTAAATTTTTAGTTTCCCCCGTGCTATGAAACAGTGAAGAACTTTAAGAACTTTTTAGTGAAATTAGAGTGTAGTGTTTCACATGGTATGAACTTTGGAGTTACAGAGACCTGAGTTCAAATCCCAACTTTACTAATTATGAAGTATAAAATCTTGAGCAGGTTAATCTGAGTTACTATGTACAAAATGGTAATAGTGGTATTTAACTTGATAGTAGGTCTTCCGATAGCTTAGTTTCCAATGATGACTACATGGAGACTATGTGAATAGTACCACTTGTTTAGTAAACTCTCAGTAAATGAGAGCTGAATCAGGAGGAGGTGTGCCCTCGCTTTTAAGGTAGAATATTTGCAAGTCCCACATTTCACTACTGCTTGTACTTCATTGGCCAAAACTTAGTCATACGGCTATACCCCACCGTGAGAGAGCCTGAGAAACGGTGTTTCCCCCGGCAGTAGAGCACCTTGCTCATAAATTAAGGCCCTATGAATTTGAGAAAGAAGAGAGAATGGTATGAGGGGGATAACTAATAGCTTCTGCCACATGAGAACAGTAGAGCTTTTTTCCTTTTAGTTGTGATGTGGAGGACGAAGAGCTTGAATGATCAGTGATGGTAAATAAAAAAGAAAAGCACCTAGTTCCATTCTCTTTCTTCTTGGGAGTCTAGTCTGTCTCTCGTTCTGTCTCCCAAATACATAGGGAAGATTATTCTGCCTAACATTATAAATAAGTTTTGATCAAAATAATGGTCCTTTTTAAAAAACATTATCTATAAATAAAAAATTATTTGTAGAGCTTTATAGTTCGTAATTACAAAGATGTCTAGAGATAAATTCAGCATATTATACTTAATGGATTTTTTTAATACAAACTAGTTCCTATTCTTTTCCTTCTGATTTTTGATAAGAACTATCATAAAGTTGATTACTTTGAGATAAATTAGTACTCTCTGCGTTGCTATATTCTGAGAGCAACTGCCTAGTTGTTTTCATTTATTCAGATAGTTTGTAGAAACACATGAATGGTAAAGAATAAAGTTAGTCTTCACTGAGCGATTACAAGTGATCTGAGAGGAAACAGCAAACCAGAAAAGCTCATATTCACTGCAGAGACACTGACATTTATGCTTTTTCCTTATTGTTATCCTTTATTATGTGAGTATCTAATGAATGTTTAGATTGTTATCTAACATTGCTATCTAAATTTATATTAAAGTTACATAGGTTTAAAAAACCTGTATTTTTTAAAAAGATTTATTTATTTGAGAGAAAGAGAACGTACCTGCAGAGGGAGGGGCAGAGGGAGGAGAGAGAGAATCTCAGGCCAGTCTCCCCACTGAGCTCAGAGCCTGACTCAGGACTCCATCCCAGGACCCTGAGATCATGACCTGAGCTGAAACCGAGAGGCAGATGCTTAATCAACTGAGCCTCTTTCTCATAACCACACAAGAGAATAGACATAAAAGGTCATGGAGATTTTCAAACCATCTTTTGGCCTTTTCAGCTGAGAGTAGGGGGAAAACACTGAAAGCAGAAGTAGTTTGGCTTTGTTATTAGAGGAAACATGATTATTTTGGTAAAAGTTTGAAGTAGTCCATTACATTTCAAAAATATCACTGTATTACCGTATCTCTAACTTTTTCCATTAAAATAAAATGGCAGAAAACTTGAATCTAGATAAAAATAAGAATGAAGTCATATCTATATTATAAAAAAGTTCTAAATTTTTTTAAACAATTAATGATATTGTTTTTTACTGATACATCTCTCTGGTTAGTATAAAAGCATTTATTTTCCTAACCAGAGTAGGTTTCTGTAATTTCACTTAAAATAAGGTATGTTAGTAAGCTTTTGTGATTTCCTGAAAATTCTTTGTAGTGTATATTTTATGTATCCATAATTTCTTGATTATTCTCATTTGAATGTAAACAGTTGGTAAGGCCAAAACTTCATTGAGCCCTAAGAAAAATAGTTTTATAGGAGATGAAAAGTTAGGATGAGGTGGAGAGAAATACAGAAAGAGGGTTGTATGATAAAATTGGGAAAGGTCGTGCAGACAAATCAGGAAGCAAAGCAACCTATCTGACTTCATGATGCTTTAGTACTGATATAGAAGTGTTCAGGAATTACAAGTGACCTTCAAATTATGGGACTGAACTGGTCTCTAAATAGTAATTGCATGTAAACTAATCCTAAGTTGAATCCTTTTTCCTCTAGTGTCCCTAATGCTATTTTAATATAAGGTTTTACACATTAAATTTCACATCTGAAATAATCAGTAGTGATCACAAATACAAATAACAAGAAAAAAAAACATAATGTATATGCTTCATCTCCCATTTAAGTTTTGAAATTGGGCCTAGAATATAAAGCAGTATCAATATGTTGCTTTTTCAAGACATGCCAGTCTGGCTAAGACTTTTTAAATAGATGTTCAAGAATGTTTATACTGGTACATCTTCCAGAATCAGACATAGCTGTTTCTCAGTGTGTGCATTTGATCTGCATTCAGCTTTTGCTTATTCATTGTGAAATATTATCTGTTTGATGTAATGAATGATTTGGGATGTCTTTGACTGGTACTTGTTAATACAGGGGACATTTTCACAGTAAATTTTTCTTTCATTTCAGTTTAGATGTTCATTCCAGGGCTCCTTTGAATAAAATTTTTGTAACAATACATGTGAGAGAAATTTACCTGACAAACTAATTTTCACCATCCATATCAGTGTCATAGCCCTTAGGTGGTCATCACTAGGTGGATCTTATTTATAATGTTAAATGTTTCTTCTTAAGACAGATGTTACCTGTAAAATATAAATTGTCTTGATCATTGAATTAGAAGTCTTTCCTTTTTCATTTTTTTAATTGTGGTAAAATACATATAACAAAATTTTTTCCATTTATAATTATTCAGGGGTACATTAATGGAATGAATTACATTGACAGTGTTTTACAACTATAATCACTATTTATTTCCAAATGTTTTCATCATCACAAATAAACTCTGTTCCCATTAAGCAATAACTCTCCCAGCCCTTGATAACCTCTAATTTACTTTCTGTCTCTGAGAATTTTCCTGTTCTGGATATATCTTGTAAGTGGAATCATAAATATTTGGCTTATTTCACTTAGCATGATGTTTTTAAGCTCCATTCATATTGTAGCATGGTATCAACTTTACCTTTATGGCTAGATAATATCTCACTTTAGGGATTTTCCACAGTTTGTTAACTTACATCTCTCAGACACTTGGGTTGTTTCCAGCTTTGAGTTGGCTATTATGAGTAATGCTGCCATGAACACTGGCATACAGGTGTCTTTTGGAGCCCGTTTTCACTTCTTTTGGATATGTACCTAGGAACGGCATTGCTGGATCATACGGTAATTCTGTATTAGAATTCTTTGTTTTTGAGGAACCTCCAGTATGTTAGGACACCTTTTTGATGAGGACAGAATTTGTGGCATTTTCTGAACAACACTAATGTGCAGGCATAGTTCAGCCAATAAGAGGACTCACTCTTAGTAAGCATGGGAGTGTGTGTACACTGAGCCCCCCCGAGCACCTTCAAAATGAGACAGAGGTCAGAAGTTCAGTAGTGAACTCTAACTTTGTTTTTCTGTCCTATGCAGCAGTGGTTTATTGGGACAGGTTCTCTGCTTCAGTAATTTGTGTACATGTCAGAAGGAATTAAAAACCTGGCTCTTTGAGAAAATGGAGGGAAAACTGCTTTATTTCTTGATTTCGTTTGCACTTTTGTCTTGTTTGTTGTTTTTTTTGGCTTACTGTGTTAAATTATAAGTTTTAAATTTCCCATTCAGCTGCTGTAACTAGAAAAATCCCCAATTGATTGTAATTGCAAAAATATATCCAGACTTCTGCTACCTTATTTTTTAAAGTTGCTTCTCTCTCTCTCTCTCTTTTTTTTTTTTTTTTTTTTTTTTGGTGGTGGTTGTGGTGGGATTTTTAAGGTATAATTTCAAAATTCAGATGCCTAAGTACTTCCTAAGCAGGTAGCCTTGAATAAGAGCGTACAGAAAGGGGTGCATATTGTTATGGCCATTTTGAAAAATGCAGTCTGCCGTGTTTCTCTGTGAACTTGTGGTTAATTTTGATCTTTTGCTTATATAAACTTTTTGCAATAAACACCTTTTTAGAGGCATTTTTTCATGACTTGGGTGAGAATGTATATAAATAAATTGCTAGCAAAAGGATTACTAGATCAAAGGGCATGTACCTTTAAAATGTTTAGGAGCTGTCATGTCAAATTGCCCTTCTAAATAGCTGTACCAGTTTTCTGTTTCCTTCTGTTCATCCTAACAGAGTTTTCTGGGGTTTTGTCAGGCTCATTAATGAAAAGCGCACTGTTTTTCTAAGTTGTTGCTCATCTTTTCCTTATCACTTAATATAAGAGCTCTTTGTGTATTAAGTCTTTTGTCTGGCCTGAACTGTATTGCATACATTTTTTTTGCCCTCTGCCTCTGTGTGTGTCTATGTATATATCTATATCTGTATCTACATGTATGTATCTTTACTTACATCTTTATAGTTGACCCTTGAACAATGCAAAGGTTAGGGGCACTAACCCTCCCACTCCTGCAGTTGAAAATCCATGTATAACTTTTGACTCCCCAAAAAACTTAACTACTAATTGCTTAGATGGGAAGCCTAATCAATAACATAAACATTTAACACATATTTTGTATGACAGCAGTATTCTTACAATAATACCTAACTTTTCCTTAGTTGTTTCAGTATTTCTAGGCTCCACAATTTGTCTTCGTTTCAAATTGTTGCGTATCTCTAAATTGTTTCCAGTATATTTATTTTTTTAAAAATCTACATAGAAGTGGACCCACACAGTTCAAACCCATGTTGTTCAAGGGTCAGCCGTACTTATATCTCTACCTATACTATCTCTCAGAAGTAATGAATTTCCAGAATGCATTCCTGTCTATAAAACAGTTATAAAAATGTGTGCCAAAAGTGCAAAGATTTTGGCACATTCTATTAGATTTTTTTGACACTTTACCTTTCATTGTTGCTACTCTTAATTCAAATGATAATTCACCCATGAAAAATTTTTCAATGAGTAAAATGCATATAATGTAAAATTCGTCATTTTAGTCACTTTAAAGTATAGACAAATTTTTAAATGTATATTTTATTTGGGAGATTGAATGTTTTCATTCAACACATTTTGGAAGATATAATGTGACTAAGGAAAACATGATTGAAACAGCAATTCGACTAGAAATAAATTACTTACATGACAAGATCTAGTAAGAGTCAAGAGGGTAGTAAGCATTTTACTCCAGAAAAGTGTGAAAAAGTTTGCTTGAGTTACATTTGTATCAGATGAAAGTGTATGTGTAAATCATGTTTTATTGAGTGTGATAGCATAACTAAATAATGCTATATCTGTACTTCTCAGCAGAAACTATACTATAAGCAGTATCTCCAAGTAATTTGTTCTGTAGACCAGAGTTAATTGGCAAAATAGATACAACTATATTTCCCACTAGTAAAATAATAGTCACAAGGTTTTTTTGAACCTTCTTTTTGTCTTCAACTGCAAATATGGCAATAACTACTAAAACCTTTTGTTGATAGCTTTGTGTAGGGTTGTCACTACAGTTATGACTTTATAAAACTATAACATTGCACAGTGGCAAGTTCAAATACTCTTGAGACTTTACATGTTTTACTGTGCTGAGTTTATATTGAGAATCTTAAAAGGAAGCTGAGGTCTCCAAAACACTTTTATTTCTTGTTGGCTTTAAGAAAACCTATTTATAAGCAATAGTCTTATGTTACCTGACAGTTGCAGGAAAATTCGGCTCTGTATTTAAGCTCTTGGTTACTTAAGCTCATAACTTCAGAGTTGTTCATAACATTTTCATTTTCAATACACACTCTCTTGCCCCAAGAAAAGATAAAATCTTTTGGACTTATATTTCACATTACATTAAATGTGAAAGTTTTTAATAGTTCATGTGTGAAATCAGTTAATAATAAAAATATATTTAATGTTCTAATATTTTATATAAACAAATGATATTGAAAGTCTGGTTTTCAACTTGAATATTGTTTGTATTATGTGCAATTATAAGGATCCTGAATCTACAGGTGTTTGACTTCCAGTTTAAGCTATTTATTTCAGAATAGAGGACTGTTTTTTGGATCTAGTATGAGTCTTCCAGAGTAAGTAGTTCCGCATGAGCCTAAATTTTTAAAAATACAGTTCAAGCAAAGAAGGAAGGCATTCATTTTCATGTTGAAAATACATCTAGAGGGAACATTTCCTCATATGGTCCAACTATTGAATGCAGGTGAAATAAACCAAAAAAGGGGAAGCTTATTTTTTTCCAATTATAAAGTAACTAAAGAACTGAATAAAGACATTTTTGATAAATACTTATTTTTATTATTTTTCTTATATCTCAGAGGTAGATTTTGATAAGCTAACTACTCTCTATAAAAAGATTATTTTTATTTACTTTGTGAATGATCTGCATTAAGTGCTTTTTTATTATTATAACTTTATAGTCAGTATAATCTAGTGAGAACACTTTTGGCTCCAACAGAAACAGAATTCTGTTCTTGGATCTGGCTTTGTATGTAACACCAAGTACGTCATTTTTCTTCCATATGTACCTCATTTACTACAGTGTTTCTATTACATTTCAGACTTCATATGGTGGGTAGTATCTGCAGCCTGGGAGAACAGTTAGCAAGTACACTAATTGCACTTTTGTGGTATGGTCTATTCTCCAGGCTTACTATTTATTGATTTAATTGATGCCTGCTGCTTAATCAGAGGTTTTACCCACATGGAACTGTTTGATAAGCTTGGCATAAAATGCAAGATCTGTGAAATGTAAACACTGTTCATAGTTTAAGGACCTATAATCAAGCCAGACCTCTAGTCATTTGAAAATAGTACAGCTGTATGAGAAGTAGTTTTCTATTTGATCTTTTTTGCTGTGGACATTTAAAAGTACAATCTTTATTGTAGCATCTGCATGCTAATATTTATTATGATAGCTCATCTCTCTCTTACCCGTTTTCTGTCCTTCTGACCCCCACCTCCCTGCTGTTTTGCCACTCCCTTTACATCTTCTTCATCTTCTTCTGGTTCCTTCTTTTCCTCACTGAGTATCTTCCTTCTAACTTTTTCTGATCTTCTTAATTCTGACTTTCTTTTTTAGACTAATCCAAGTCAGACCATACTGAGTGAACTGCTGAAGCAGCTGGAAATAATCTCTTAGCTTTTGCATTCTTCGGGCACCACAGTTTGCGAAATCTGGATTGTATGCCTTTGTAGGCATGTTCTGTTCAGGATATTCCTGAGATCTTGCAGCCAGTCCTTTTCAGTTCCATTTGTGGCAGATGATAGTTTCTTGAGAGAAATTACGAGTTTTATACATGTTTTCTTCAAAACCCAGAAAGTTGTATATTGTTAGCAATTTTAAACAGTTTTTAAACAGCTAGTACAGTGAGATCATCTGTTGGAGAAGAGGGAGTAGAATTTAATATAAATTAATGGGGCCATGAAGAACCTCTGTCCATCTCAGATAGTCCTTAGAAATGATGTTGGGTTAGCCAGTGATTCATAGAAAAATTGTTGAACTTTATAAGAACATGGTAAAATATTGCTTTATTCGGTAGAAAGGATCAGGATCTATCTATCTATTTATATATATCTTTTTAATTTTTTATTGTTTTTGAGAATACTTGCCTTAGTGATAGATTCCATTAGAAGTAGAACTTTTACATAGGTGTGAAATTACTATTTCTCAAGCAATTTCACAGCAGAAATTATAAAAATTAAAAAGTGCCTAGAATGGCAAATTGAAATATCCTTGTAAACAATCCCTTGGTTTTTTCTTTCTTCACCATTGCACCCATTGTGTTTCCTTTGGGTCTTCTGACATGTTAGAGCTTAAAGTGCTGTTACTGTGTGTGTGCATGTATGTGTATATATTGTATTTAATTATTATTTATCATGTAAATTTAAATGGCTTTGCAAATCTATTCCTGACTTTATGGTGATCTTCAATATATTTGTAGACAGTAGTATATTTGTACACAGCAGTGCGGAGTTAAAAATCCTAGGGCTAACAATCACCTGGGAGAAAGATGTAGTAGTCTAAGTTTATGAAATTTGATAAATGTACTACTTCAGCACTACTTATATGTATTTAACATATGTTTTATTTTGTTTTTTTGTTTTTGTTTTTGTTTTTTTTTATTTATTCGTCAGAGAGAGAGAGGGAGAGAGAGCAAGCACAGGCAGACAGAATGGCAGGCAGAGGCAGAGGGAGAAGCAGGCTCCCTGATGAGCAAGGAGCCCGATGTGGGACTCGATCCCAGGACGCTGGGATCATGACCCGAGCCGAAGGCAGCTGCTTAACCAACTGAGCCACCCAGGCGTCCCTTAACATATGTTTTAATGTTGGGTTGGAGTTGGTTTTTTTTAGTTGCCATTTTAATCATGCACAAGAGAAAATGGGATATAAAGGAAATAGTTTTTAAAAGCATCAAATGTTTTTATTTTTAATGTAGTTTTTTTCCTTGTCCTCATTTACTGGTTTTTATCTTAATGTGTCTCTACCCCATTATTCAAAGATTGCTCCGCTTGCATGAAGTTACACACAGACCCGCTGTATACTTCATGAGTCAATTTCTTTTGTTACAGTTAATCAGGCAGCAAAAGAAGACACCATGGTTTTGAAGATTGGCTCTGTTGCTATGGCTCCCCAAGCTGACAATCCGCTTGGCAGATCTGTCCTCAGGAAAGATATTTACCAGTAAGTTTATTTTCTTACATTCAATGTTGCAACAATTTCATCCTGCAAAGAAGTACACTGATCAATAAAACTTGCTTCGTGTGGCCTGCAGAAATACTTTTCATTTGGAATCTTTTGATATTTAAAACCAGGTTTTTCTGATTTCCTTCAGTTGTGGGTTTTTAAATTCATTCAGACAAATCAAGTATTTCTGTGAAGTGTTGATGAATAACAGAATGTAAGCCCCGAGTCACCATGAAGCTAAAGAAGTGCAGTTTGGAAAAGTTTAGCAGACTTTAAATTTGACCAAATCTCTAATCACATAAGAAAATGAGGTTCTCTCCAGAACTACCACATCCTACTGTAGTCATGTTTTATCAAATTGAAGCATTTTCTTAATTTGGCTATAAGCCATTATTTGAAATGTAGGACTGTGGATGTCATATGGAACAAAGCTGTAGAGAAAAGCAAACTTCTAAGGAGAAATTTCACAGTAAACACTTTCTGTGAAAATGCCATGCTCTGGATTTTGTCACTGGGTCTATTTGCAAAACCACACCAAGCATCTATGGACAGCTAAACTGGTGAACATATGTAATCAACGTGATAAAAATAATACATCATTCGTACTGAAGTTGGCACTGCTGCCAGACATAAAAGTACAGTTGCAAATAATACTAAGTGAGAAAAGTCACAGAAACACAGATGTATGAGTGTCTTATTCATCCTGCTGGTCTGCTTCTCAGATGAGGTAGTGTCAGTTCCTACTGTCTTCCAATAAATGTTCCTGTTAGGAAGGATTCTGAGTTTTGTAATGCACGTAACCACCTAGAGGTTGACAGCAATTTTTACTTTAAGGGGGGGGTCCTAGGGATTTTATTTTCTTAAATTTTTCTCTTATTTGAGTTGATAGGTTTTTCCTTTGAATTATGTAGCAGGTTCTTCTTGTATTATTTTTGTTGGTAGCTTATAATATTCATCCCTTACGTAAGGTTTTTGTCTTTTGTTTTTGTTTTGCTAGCTTATGTAGAAACTTGGGAGGTGAGAACTGAAGGAGGCCTTAGGAATTTCTAATCCAACTGCCTTATTTTATGCATTAGGAAACTGAGGATCCAAAAGAATAGTTGTCTCTAGTCAAGTAATGATAGAAGACCACAACTTGTACTATTTTACTCTCTCAGGATCTAGAGAAAGGATCACAGTAGAATTCTTTCTGGGTGAAAATAATTTAATTTTCTAACACTTGAAAATTTTTTCGGGTATATTTGTCTTTTCTACTTCATTTGTCTACCACTTCAGAAGTAAGTTGTCCTCAAAGAGGGTCCTGCTTTACTTTTGGTGAAAGAAATATGTTTTATATTAAAAGATCCTATCACCATCAATAAAGTGAACCCCTGAGATACTTCCTTTCCTCCTCTGCCCTCTGAGTAGATGACATGGTCTTGTATATAGAAAATCCTAAGGAATCCGCTGAAAAACCATTGAGTAAATAAGTTCAGCAAGGTTGCAGGATACAAAATCAATATATAAAAATCAACTCACAGTAACACTAAGCAGTGAACTATCTAAAAGTCAAATTAAGAAGATAATTCCTTTTATAATCTCATCAAAAAATTAAATACTTATGAATAAATTTACAAAAAGAAGTACAAAACTTACACTTTGCAAACCATAAAACATGGTCGGAAGAAATTAAAGAAGATCTAAACACATGAAATTATACTTCATGTACATAGATCCAAAGACTTACTAGTGTTAGATGGCAGTACTCCTTCAAAAAATTTGCACTCAACATCATCCACATCAAAATTTCAGCTAACTTCTTTGCAGAAATTGACAGACTGATCCTAAAATTCATATGGAAATTATTCATATGGAAATTCAAGGGACCCAGAATAGCCAAAACTATATTAGAAAGGAAAAACAAAGTTGGAAGGCTCACACATTGTAATTTCAAAACTTATGATAAAAAAATAGAAATCAAGACAATGAAGTACTAGCATAAGGATAGATATATGTCAATTAATAGAATTGAGATTCTACAAATAAATCGCATTTACTATCCATTGGTTTTTGATAAAGAAGCCAAGATAATTCAGTGGCAGAGAACAGTCTTTTCAACAGATGGTGTTTTCAGATTACCTGATATCCAAATGACCATGGACATTTACCTTACACCACACAAAAATTTAACTCAGTATGGATTGGATACCTAATAGCCAAAAGTGGAAAACACCCAAATGTTTGTCAGCTGACGAAGGCCTAAACAAAATGTGGTATACCCATACAAGAATATTAGTTTTTACCATAGAGAATAATAAAATGTGTATTATAACATGGATCAACCTTGGAGACATGTAAAGTGAAGGAGACCAGACAGAGAAAAGCCACATATTATGTGATTCCACTTATATGAAATGACCAGAATAGACAGCTCCATCGGGACAATAGAAGAGTGGTTGCTAAGAAAAGAGAGAAGAGTGACTACTAATGGGTATAGAATTTCTCTTTGGGGTGATAATAATTGTCTGGAATTAGATAGCAGTGATGTATAATGATTTGTAGAATGAGTACTCGTACAATGAGTGAGGTATAGTGAGTACAAGAGAATATATGTAAAACTGAACCATACACCTCAAAAGGATAAATTGTATGGGATATAAATTATATCACAATAAAGCTGATTTTTTTTAAATCAAAGATTGTTGTCACAAAGTGATCCCTAGGAATTAAATACCTGGGAGAGAAATGCCCCTCCTAGTAGGTGCATGGAGACTGGATGCTCCTCACCTCTGGAATTATTTGCCTTATTTGGCTATAACCAGAGGGATTTTCTTGTGGAAGGGAGGAAACCAAGGAACACTTGTCGGTCATGTAGGCTAGAGGGACATGTTGGAGTCTACAGGAATCCCAAACACAGTCATCCACAGTGCTTTTTTTGAGTGTTGGGTGGGGAGAGGAGGCTGGTAAGAAGAAATTGAGTTTCTCAAAGTTTCACATTTCTTAAAAGATAAAGCCATGTTATAGGTGCACTATTAAATACAGTAATCACCATGTATGGCTCTTCTGCTTTTGAAAGGTGGTTAGTCCAAACTGAGATGTTCTTTAAGTATAAAATATACACAAGATTTTGAAGAACTAAGAAAATGAAATATCTCATTAATAATTTTTATATAAATTTTATATAATGATGACAATATTTTTTTAATTTTTTAATTTTTCTATAAACATATAATGTATTATTAGCCCGAGGGGTACAGGTCTGTGAATCGCCAGGTTTACACACTTCACAGCACTCACCATAGCACATACCATGATGACAATATTTTTGATATATTAAGTTAAATACATTTTACAACTATTTTCCATTGATTTTTAAAAGCCTTTTCAGTGTGACTACTAGGAAATTTTAATTTATATACATGGCTCACAGTTGTGGTTTGCATTATATTTCTATCAAATAACATAATTCTATTGGAAGAAACTTGCAACAAATATAGGACAAGCCTTGTACTTGGGGCCTTTGAAACTAGAGGTGAACTGCGTTTAACTAACATTGCAAGCCAACTCCAGCCTAGCTCAGTTAATGATTGAATTGAAATTATCTCTCGCTTACCCATTCTGCCTGGCAGGAAAAAGTGTGCCTTCTCTGGGAGAAAATAATGTTAACTCGTCTTTTTATACATGATGTCTAATATATAATCAAAAATTATAAGATACCAAACAAGCAAAATTTTAGACACATTATCAGGAGAAAATTTAGCTAGTAGTAAAAGACCTACAGATGACTGAGGTTGTTGGAATTAGTAGACAGGAGTTTGAAATAACTGTTAATAGTATTTTAGAGAAAAATGTGGAAAAGATGGAGATTTCATAGAATTGAGATCTATTTAAAATTCTAAAACAGAATACCAATATCTGAAGTTAAGGATTTGTTAGATAGCTATAACAGCAAATGGACAAAGCAAAAGATAGGATTAGTGAACTTAGACATAGCTAAATAGAAATTACCCAAACTGAAGCACAGAGAGGAGGAGAAAGGAATAGAAAAGAAAGGAAGAAGAAAGAGAGCATGAAAAATATGTGGGTCACTGTCAAATGGTCTAATGATGTTTAAGTAGAAGAAAGAATGGAACCAAAGGATAACTTAAAGAGATAACCCTTGAGACTTTTCTAAAACTAATAACAGTCATTAACCAGCAGATCCAACAAACCCACTACCCTATACCCAATGTAAACGAAATAAGTATAAGGAGAACTATGTCTAGACACAATATGGTCAAATTACTGAAAATCAGAGAGACTTCTCTCTTATGGGCAGAAGGAGAATGAGAGAGAATGCAACACCTACCTCCCCCAATACAGGTTTCAAGGCCCAAGACAGTACTTGGGAGAGAGGATATGCTTTTATTTTTAATAAGGTTGGATATTTTCATTACTAAAATATATATGTATGAGTAGCTCAGTCAGTTAAGCATCTGACTCTTGATTTTGGCTCAAGTCATGATTTCAGGGTCATAAGATCAAGCCCTGTTTCAGGCTCTGCACGGGGCATGGAGTCTGCTTGGGATGCTCCCTCTCCTTCTTCCCCCTGCCACTTGTGCTCTTTTAAAAAAAAAAAAAAAAAGTATGCATAGGTAGATAGATAGATAGAGATAGGTAATAAATATAAATTATATAGAAATATTTTTATATAGAAATAGAAATTTATATATAGAAAATATAAAACAGAAAATTCCTAAGTGCAGCCAATAAAAAAAATGCCTTTGAAGGAACAAAAGTAAGATTGGAATAGGGACACCTGGGTGGCTCAGCGGGTTAAGCCACTGCCTTCAGCTCAGGTCATGATCTCAGGGTCCTGGGATTGAGTCTCATATCGGGCTCTCTGCTCAGCAGGGAGCCTGCTTCCCCCCTACCCCCACCTGCCTCTCTGCCTACTTGTGATCTCTCTCTTTGTCAAATAAATAAATAAAATCTTAAAAAAAAAAAAAAAGTAAGACTGGAATAACTAAAGATCTTAAATTTGAAGGTGAGAAAACCAGGGGACATAGGACCATTCTTTCAATACTTGACCTATCATGTATCACAGGGAATGGTTTTATTTCTCCTGAAACTAAGACCCAAGATCATTAAATAAGTGGATATTACAATGACAGTAATTGCAGCTCAACAGGTTGAAGATCTTTCAGTTATAAAAATTTAAAAATAATTGGGGCTATTTGTTCATTATTCATTATTTAATTTTTTTATGAGCACTTTTTATTTTTTACTAGGCACTTTTCTAGGTATTAGGTGTATGTCAAGACAAAGAAAAATCGCTGCTATCATGAAACTTAGATTTAATGGGGGAGACAGAGAGTTAAATGTTCTAGTGTATTCTAATACATGTTGTGGAGGCAGGGAAGAAGATAGGAAATGGGGAGTTAGAGAGGGACATCATGGCCTAATAAGAGTGAGTGCCTCGCTGTGAAGGCAAGGATCTTAAAGCAGGAGTGTGCAAAAGAAGCCAGTGGTAGCTGAAGCAATACAGGCCTGAGGCAGCATGGTAGGCCACAGGGGAAGAGACATGGAAGAACCCGCTAGGCCACTGTGAAGAGTTTGGCTATTATTTTGATGTGGTTGTGGGGGAAGATAATCCACACATGCAGAATTTTGAAATAATGGTTTTGTTGTTTATGGAATATCTACCTGCAAAAAGAAGTGAAGGGATCACCAGGAGGGACTACAAATACACATTTGAAAAGAGGTGAAATAAGCCTTTAAAGTAAAGAGAGTCACAGTTCAGAAGAACAAATGGGAGTTTGATATTGCTCTCTAAGGCAGTCATGGTAAGGATTATTTCTATTTTTTGAATTGACTGAATGTGTGATATGAAACCCTTCTAATTTTTGAAGGGTTGATTTCTCCATCAGATGAGAAACCTTCAGGGTTTGAGCTGGAGGGGTGGCAGAATCCAATTTATATTTAAGCAGATAATTCAGGCCAATATGTGAAGACTACACAGCAGGCAGGGAAGGGCAAGGGTCTGTGACTGTTGTGCTAATCTTGGCAGGTGATGATGGTGGTTTGGCTGCTGGTAGTGGCTGAGGAGGTGATGAGAAGTGGTCAGATTCTGGAGATAATTTAGAGGTAAAGCCAGGAGAAGTTGCATGCAGATGGATTGCACATGGGATTTGAGATGAAGGAGATAAGGATAATTCCGTTGTACGTCCTGAGCAACTGGAAGGACGAGATTAACTGAGGAAAGGAAAATGATGGGTGGGTTTAGTTTGGGTTTGGAGGGTGGAGATGAGGAGTTTATTTTCTCTCTGACAAATAAATAAAACCTTTAAAAACAAATAAACTAAAATGTTGATTATCTTCAGAGGTACTGAGCCCCGCCCCACCCCAATGCTGATGTAGCAAACTGATCAACCATGTTAAAGGCTTAGAGGGGATTATGATTTATGTTGAATTAGACCAGTGCTTCTTAAACTTAATATGAATACAAATCACCTGGGGATGTGTTCAAATGCAGATTTTGACCTGGGAGGTCTGGAATGGTGCCTGAAATTCCACATTCCACCAGCACGCAAGTGAGTAGGACACTGATACTGAGGGATACTGACGTGCCCCTTCAAAGCCCACACCTTGTGTAGCAGATGAGGTGAAGGGTTTCCAAGTCTTCCAAACAAAGAAGATTTTTAAAAAATAATTTTAATAAATGCTAATACTTTTTAATGCCAAAAATTCAAACATTATGAAAAGCTCTGTTGACAGCAAAGTAAGTGTCCTCCATCCCCACACTTTTCCTGCTCCCTAGCAAGAACCCCCTCAGTGGAGTCTTTTTTAAGTTCAAAATTTTTACAGACTTGGAGTTGACAGTGGTTGTTACTTTTGGAAACTGTGATTCAAAAAATGTAAAATAAAACCTGTATTAAATTACGAATACCTTATATGAATTTTTACTTTATTACTCTCAAAAGATCTGATCCACTAGAAGACAACAGAACATATAGAACATGTTATTTATTTAGAGCTCATGGCCAGCTCTATATTATCATGAGTTCCTCTTTTGACCCTCTACACTCTTTACCTACTTCCTCCTAGCCAATTGATCTTCCTAGCTTCCAGCTGCTAATTCATGGACAAGATCATCTTCCAGTTTCCTTTCACCTCTTTCTGAGATTCTCCTATGATGTGTTCAGCTTTTTTTTTTTTTTTTCCTGACTTATACCGATGTTCTGAAGCATAGTCTGGCCTGATTGATTTTCCTCTGTCTTACACAACCTCGTTCCCTGAGGGATGTTCAGGTTCTTGTCTCAAGCCAGAAGAGCAGCCGAGAAACAGTTAAGGATAAAAGGCTATAAAGACAGATTTTTAAAGAAATTACCTATGCTGAAAAGTGTTCCTTCATAGGCTGAAATAAGGATTATAAAGAAGTAAAATGTTTTAAATGTGTTTGTAACTTAAACACATTCATAATTTGATAAATTTGGTTACACTTTTCTTATCTAAATGGTTACATATGTTTTTAGAAACTTGTGATCTTCAAATGCTGGTATATCATCTGCAGCATATTAACTGGTGTTTATGATTATTTCTATTAAAAATGCAAATACATCAGTCAGGACAGTAAGCCATTCTATAGTACAATTGCTATAGAAAAATTACATTGGCTCTACATTATTTCTACTTCCTAGGACTTTTCTAAATTTCATTGACCGTGATCCTGAATACAGTGCACAAGTAGTTTGACTTGATTTTCATTGCTTTAAATAATTTTTAAGTAATTTCTTTAATTGAGAGAAATAGAACAAATAGCTCTATATTAGTCATGAGAATAGTAGAGATTTTGGAGACATTCATGCTGTCACATTGCATGTACGTATGCATGCATCCATTCATTTATTACTTTAATTCATTTATTAAATATTCATCGATTACTTATTTCAGTTATTCAGCAGATATCTACTGAATGCCTATGATGTACTTGACACCAATGATATATATATACTTCTGACTGGAATTTAATGGTACCTCTCTTCGTTGATCTCAAGACCTCAACCACTTTGAGTAGATGCAATTACATTGTGAAGCTCTGATAGATTCGATAACATAGTAATTCATACTTTGTCTACAACACCTCCCATCATACCTGGATTAATGAAATAAGCAAAATCAGAAGTTATGAACTTGTACCCTAAATTTTTTTATGGTCCCATTTTTAAAAATTTTTTATTTTTTTAATTTCTTTTCAGTGTACTGGAATTTATTGTTTATGCACCACACCCAGTGCTCCATGCAATATGTGCCCTCCATAATACCCACCACCAGGCTCACCCAACTTCCCACCCCCCACCCCTTCAAAACCCTCAGATTGTTTTTCAGAGTCCATAGTCTCTCATGGTTCATCTCCCCCTCCAATTTCCCTCAACTCCCTTCTCCTTTCCATCTCCCCATGTCCTCCGTGTTATTTCTTATGCTCCACAAATAAGTGAAACCATATGATAATTGACTCTCTCTGCTTGTATGGTCCCAGTTTTACTGTAAGGGTCCTTACAGCATTATGTCTTACATCTTCTGAAAATTATTATACGAGGAAAGAATGATTCCGGAAGTTCCATCCAGATTTGTAGTTTTCATAGGAAGAAATAGAGAAAAGTGTTCTTCATTTTCATTCAATGATTTTTCTGTTTAAAAGTAGAGGAGAAAGGGGCGCCTAGGTGGCTTAGTCGTTAAGGATCTGCCTTCGGCTCACGTCATGATTCCAGGGTCCGGGATCCAGTCGGGATCGAGTCCCTCAACAGGCTCCCTGCTCAGCAGGAAGCCCGCTTCTCCCTCTCCCACTCCCCTGGTTTGTGTTCTCTCTCTCACTGTCTCTGTCTCTCTGTCAATTAAATAAATAAAGTCTTTAAAAAAAAATATGAGAGAATAGAAACGTTAACATTAGTTATCCGTGAGTCTAAGTAAATGTATCACTTTTTCAGGACATTTTAATGGTGTTTTTTTAAATCCTTTTTATATTCCAAATTTTAAAAAGTTGTTTATAATTTAGTTTATCATTATTCAGAAATCTTGTTATTAAATTGAAATATAAAAAGTTAAAGTAAGATTTAAAAAAATAAGATGAATTGTTAGAATGATTTATAGTAGACCTACCTTTATTTTACTCTATAAATAAGCCTATATTAAGGTTTTTAAAATAAAGTGTAATAGTGTTCATTTTTTGAATTAAATAATACTGAATTTTTATGTGCCTAGAGAGTAGAATTCCAGTGCTATTCTGATTGCTGACTACTTCCTTACTCTGTGGCCATTGTTAACAGACTGACACTTTTTTTAGACCATTTCTATGTGTAAGGGAGAGAGACTGTCTCTATTTGTCTTAAATAATGGGTCTACATAGTGTTCTGCAGCTTAAATTGGTTTTAACTCAGTAGTATGCTGTGGGCACCCTTCAGTGTCATCATATTAAGAAATGCTTGCCTGTTTTTGAACTGTTTTCAAAGTGGGTTGTTTGAGGGGTGTAGATCCAAAGACTATTTAAAGACTACCTTTTTGTTTCTAACCCAACAAAATGTTCTCCATTACCAGAAAGCTCTGTAGTAACTTTTGCAGATCATATTGTGACCAAGACTTCCCAGAGTTGAGAATGTTATTGAACCTGGGAAATTGTAAAAAGAAAATTTAGTTGCTTTCCTCAGTGAGATGGTTGCTGGGTGGTCCTTGAACAAACATATCAGTACCTGAATACTGAATTATTGCAGCTAAAGAAAACTGAAATGATTACAGCTGAAGTATTCTTTGTTACCGTTTGAATTGAAAACACCAAGTAATTCACAATTCAGTACTACTGCATGAATTAAAATGGGCGCATTTGGGCTTTAACATCGCACTTTGAAAATCTGTTCAGCATCTAATAATGCCCAATTTTTAACGTGACAGAATTTCTGTCTTTTAATCCAACAAGCATCTTCTTCCTTGAGCTGACCTCAACCTATATTTGAAATCTTAGCACTAATTGTTTTCTTACATAAGACTCTTGTTCAAATTAGATATTTTGTTTAACCCAGTAATGCTTAGTATGTTCTATTCTGTGGCCCTTGTTTATGTATGCATTTTCAATTTTCTTGAAATACAGCTTTCTTCCAGCTTAGCCTTTCAAAGAGTTTTTGTTACAAAAAGTTTACATTGGAGAGATTATGGATCCTTTAAAAATCTTTTTCTTTGGTCTTCAACGTTGTTAATGTAAAAAAATTCCCAAGAATCATATCTGTCTTTTAATGTCTCACTTAAATCCTTCTCTTTTTTGAAAACTTTCATAATCATTTCACTTAAATGTCTTCTTTCTTGGGCCTTCTATACCAGCGCCTGACCCACCTTTCTGCACTTAGGATGTAATAGGAAGAGTAATAGCTAACATCGATGGAGTGCTTCTCTCGTGTCAAGGATTTTACCTGATGTTTCAATGCAATGCTTATTTCACTATAGCCTTCAAGAGCCAGGTATCATGAGCATCTGTACTTTAGAGACAAAAACTGAGTCTGCAGACAGGAAGTAATTTTTCCTGAGTCACAAATAAATTAAGTGACAGAACCAGATCCCTTTACCCATGCTCTTTACCACTGCGTTTTGCCACCCATAACTGAGTTTCTTGTATGACATTGGCTTTAATTTAACTTAGAGTTAACCAATGTATGACTCTAAGTTTGAACTTAATTTTTTTTAAGTTTTGCATTCATATTTCGTTAAATTTTATCACTGTTTAGATGTTAGTTTTTTTTCCTTCTGAAAACATTCTTGTTAACAGTGAGTAAATTGAATAAACTAATAGGCCGCAGTTTTAATGCATTTTCCTTAGGCTCCCTAAAATATCCAAAGCTAGGGATGGACTTAATTATAGATATTAGAAAAAAAGATTATAGATGTTAGAACTATAATTTATGATGAAAACTCATATAACCCTCATGTTTGAGTTCCTTGATCCCTAGGGGTACTTGAACATATAATCTATTTTAAAAGAGTTTTCATTAGGTTCTAGTTCATACTACATTTGATTTACAGGAAATGGCTCCCCTTTCACATCCCCAACTAATGATTTTGTCATCAAGCTTTTTCTTCCATCTAGCTCCGAAATAGTCATGACCAGACACAAATATTAATGTAGATTTGCTGATTAATAGACTATATATTTCTGTGATTTTTATTTCATAAGAGATATTTTAAGTCATTATAAAACATAAATCTTTCTCTTTAACCTTAGTATAATTTAATTATTTCTGTAGTTCTGTCTCAAAATTATGAAAGAGATGGAAAAAGATTGAAACTCTTTTTTCTTTGTTGTATTTCTCTCTCTTCACAGAGTAGTCACATATATCATAACTTTTCTCTAAATTATGTGGTAGTATTGCTTTTCTTATTTTAAAACAACTATGTTCTATTAGCTCACATGTATTTTTCATATATCAAAATTATATCAAAGTTGAGTAAGTATATTTTTATAACAGTAAAGCTTTATACTTTTTTCCAGAATATTTTGTTAGAAGCATTTTAAATTATTCAAAACAGATTCTTTTCTTTTGTAGTATTTTTAATTACAAAGTTTCTTAATGTTCATCCTTTACTTGAGAGAACTATATTCTTCTTATAATTGGACATTTGCAAACTTCTGCATACAGCTTTTGGTTCGTGCCATAAATATTTGTGGGTCTTCTGATGTCCCTTCTGGGATTTTATCTGTGACTAATTTATCCCATAGCTTTTTAAAAACTTTGTCAGTTGTTGAATTTTTCAGCCATTTTTTCTTTGCAGACATTTGCTAATCCTTTTTAGTGCCTTCAGTACTTAATAGACTTGAATCTAGTATTGAGTTTCAGTTTTTCTCTGTAGAGAATTTCATTCTCTTAAAAATTGTCTACAAGCATTATATGAAAAATTCATGGTAATTTTGGCTAACTTTTTAAAGACATCTTTCATAAATGAGGTTTCTGACAGGTGTACCATATATGTGGCAGTTTCACTTATGGAATTTTACTTTGAAAGAATTAGAAAAGTTAGGGGAGCTGATTCATTTTCACTCTTAGAAGACTTGCATTAGTAGTACTCCTCCAGCATTATATACAGAATTTGTTATTCTTTTATTGCCTTTTTTATGGACAACTTTTGCAGTAGTGGTTGCTGTCCATTTCTCACTGTGAGCCTGATCTGCTACCACCAGTCACAGAGTTTAAAAACATGCTTTGAGGGGCGCCTGGGTGGCTCAGTGGGTTAAGCCGCTGCCTTTGGCTCAGGTCATGATCTCAGGGTCCTGGGATCGAGTCCTATATCGGGCTCTCTGCTCGGCAGGGAGCCTGCTTCCCTCTCTCTCTCTCTCTCTCTCTCTGCCTGCCTCTCTCTTTACTTGTGATCTCTCTCTGTCAAATAAATAAATAAAATCTTTAAAAAAAAAAATAAAATAAAAATAAAAATAAAAAAATAAAAACATGCTTTGTTCTTATTTAGTTGATGAGAAAAATTAACTTTCATTACAAAAATTCGTTTTATGGCAATTTTGGTAGCATAAATATTCAACACAAAAAATGCTTTTTCTAAATGGGAGCTTTACTGGAAACTTGTTAAACAAAGCAGAATTTTTTTTAACTATTGTAAAAATGTCTTAGTTTTTTATTTGCTTTGATTTGCAATCACATAAATATTTTTTAAATCATTAAATCATAGTTTACTAAAATTCAGGAATCAAGTATCTCACTTAAGGTTTTAAATAGATAGACCTTGATGCACTCCAAGATATAAACATTTGCATGCAAACAGAATTATTTCACCTACATTAAAGCTTTGACATAATTTTTTTGTAATTTTTAATCTTCTAATGGTCATTCTGACTTCTCAATATGAAATAGCATTAAGTTGATGTAACCAGTGAAATTCATCGTTGAGATTAATTTATTGTTTTACTCTTGATTTACATGTATATTTCAACAATATACATAGGTCCAAATAATTACTGATTGAAACATAAAACCAGTAGAAATTCATAGATGAGATTAACATCCTTTCAAAGGTGAGCTTATCATCACGAAAAACTGTGCATATATGCTTTGAAAAATTGTCTTTATTTACAAACAAATTATTCTTTTTCCGGAAATATTAATACCTTTCTTTATTCCTAATGAATATGAATACTACAGCTCAGGGTGTGGTATTTCTTCTCCATATCTTTTTATAGTTTCACTTAAAACATAGCTTACCTTCTACATTAGCTCTAAGCCATACTTTGCAGATACATTGTAAAGATTAAATTTTACAAATCTCCATACAACTGTGCCCCTCCACTCCCAGCCCTTAATTTATTTCTAATTTTCTTTCTATATGAATGTTCTCAAAATAGCCATTGTTTTTGGTTTCATGCAAGGTATGTTTCATATCTAGTGACATTATGTCCCTAATCCTATAATGCTTAGTGTTGGTTTCAAATAACTCCCTTTTAGCAAATCAGAGAGATTGGGATAGTAGGTATTTAGAGTAACTTGCCTAAAAGCTTTGTTCGAAAATACCATTGGCAGACTTTAGTCCCTGTCGTGTTCTTCAGCTGATCTAGTGTGAAGGCTTTGGATTTATATTTGGCCCTCTCCAAAGTAACTGTGTCTTTTGTGGCTTCCTGTAGCAGGATGTAGGTTTTCCATGAATGTATTTCTGTTTGTTGCCAAAAGCTACCTCAATAACAGTGTTGAAATGACTGTAAGTTTAACTGTCATAGATTTTGGAACGTTATATATATTTAACCCTTCTTACTGATATTTTTTATCCTGTCCCCTAGAAATTCAAGTTAGAAACTGCAGAGTAATAGAATATGTTTAGTTTCATATCATAATGGTTTTTTATTATGAACTTGGAAAATCTATATTATATTTCTTCCAAGTGCATTTTGGTTCTATAAAGTATGCTGGATGTGTAATAGATGCATTTCTGTGTTTTCACTGAGGCACTAACATTACCATGGGATATTACTCTCTCAACCCTTCTGGGCTGAAAGACAAACAGGAGAAAATATAGTTTACCTTTAAGATACATTTCTAGAGTTTATGGATAATGATGATTATTTAACAGAACCACTGACTTACAAGACCGTTCTTTAAAGAATAGTAAAAATTGCTATTCTCTAAGTGTCTGATGTAAAGAAATTGCATTTTTTTCTCTCATTAAAAACAAAGACTGTATATTGTAACTGAAAAGTAACTCTCATTCTTATGATAATGAGGTAAGTAACCCTTTATTCTTATGGTTATCCATAGAATGTACTCTGTTCATCAGTATTAAAGAGGAGACAGAGAGGATAGAAGATAGATAAGTAAGTAGTTTTTAAAATCTGGGTTGCCTGGCTGGTTCAGTTGGTAGAACATGCAGACTCTTGATCTCAGGGCCATGAGTTAGAGCCCCATGTTGGGTCTAGAGCTTACTTAAAAAAAAAAAATCACGTTTAGTAAAACGTTGAGTTGAAGAGACTTGTACATGTGAGCTGCAGTGTTGGCTTCGTAATTTTAATTTGAGGGAGACCCTTTTACTCTGTATTGGCTTTTATGTCTATTTTCAACCAACACTTTTTATCCTCTATATAAATATAGAAAGAAGCTAATTACAAAGCATCTATGCATTCATTTAATACGTACAATTAATAATAAATTACTTCTACACATTGTGTTAGAAGACTGGCTAACCACAAATTAGATACTACTACCCCCAAAATGCTTGAGTTTTTTGCATGAGAACAATTAAATTTTCATTTCCCTTAAGTACCAGTTTAAAAAAAGCTATTAAATGCATTTCCCTGTATTTCTTATATTAATCTGTATTCACTGAGTTTCTTGACCTAAAATAAAAAGTCCAATTTTACCTATTTGTGTAGTAGAGAACTTACCCTCTGCCAAAGACAGGTATTTTCTCAATCTGAAATATTTTTCTTGCCCATCATTTTTAACATTGAGCTTTGAGCAAACACTAGATACCTAAAAATTATTCACATTGACAAAAGTAATAAAAATACAAATGTGATTCCAAAATAGATAAAAATTAGCACATAGCTTATTTTTTCTGGCTCAGACTTTTTTTCATATCTTTATCTTGAGTTATAACTTAAATTCGGGAAGTGCGTTAATCCTTTGCATAAGCTTGATGAACTTTTACATACATGTACAGCCATGGTACCACCACTTAAAAGTCCAGAAGCTTTTCCTCATTCCCTTCCCACCCACTGCCCTCCACTCCAAAGGTAATCATTATTCTGATCTCTATAATCATAGATTATTTTTGACATAACTCAATGTTAACATGGACTTTAAATTGTGAACGCTTTTTTCTCAAAATAGCCTACGTATAAATTGACATAGTTTCTGAGCCAGTGTTCAGTCATACAACTTAAAAATAAATGATTTTGATTAGAATTAAAGTACAACTTTTAATGTCAGTTGGTCATACCTTAATAGCAAATTGCATATTCATTCACTATGATAGTTTCCATCTGAATCATTAATGAATGCCAGGAAAACAAAAACTTCACATATGAAGATTAAAAATTTTTATTAATAAACATCTCTACGCATTAGATTCCGAGGATACACTTTAATAACTGTGGTTATAATGTGAGCTTTTGAACTAGTTTCTATGAATTGTATTTATGGCCATAGTTATTTAATGCAAGTTGTCATATACACATATGTGACTTTTGTACAGCATAGGGTATATAGCTCCTCAAAAGGAAGTGTGACTTTGTATTCCAGGACTCCTGTTGTCCTCTAACCGAATTGACTGTCGTCCAGGTATGGGTTTGATAAACTGACACAACAGTGAAAAGAGTACCTGTCCCATGTCAGCTTATCAAACACACTGTGGACAGCATGTCTTTGGCATTGAGCACATTCCCAGTCATTTAGGTTCTGAACAGAAGTCACGAAGCTTACGTTCAGTGAAACACAACCTCAGTATTTCCAGGTGATTTTAAAGAACACCTGATAAAACTGAGGTATAGTACCACAAAACTTGAAGAATTATGCACAAACTAGGGGAAAAAATTACATGCATAGAATTATAGAATTACAATGCCATTGGTTCAGTTTGATGAAAAGTAGTATTAATGAAATATTAATTTCTTAATATCCTGTCAATTCTGTTAAACAGTGTCAAATTATACTGTAAACATTTATACTATAGAATAAAACAATAAAGTCCAAGTATGTTTTTTTTTTAATCTTAGTTAATATCAGAACAGATATTTCCCAGGAAAAGTTATCTGTCTATCTGGATCTCTCACTATTTTTTTTCCAACTTCATTTATTGGAAAATATTCATCCTCAGAAATTTAGCAGCCTTCATTTTGCATAGTGTGCCAGAATCACTTATTCAGTTTCCAGGTTAGGTATGGGCATAAAAAGAGAATTTTACAATTTATTCTTAGTCCCATAAATATATTCCGATGAAAAGCTAACTTACAAGACGATGTAGGTCAAAACACATTTACTTACATAATGACATATTACAAAATAAAACAGCTACATCAATACTATTTATGAGTGACTTTGCCTGACATTGCATCATAAAAACGTGAGAACATATTTTGTAGGTTCATTTTTCTCTTCTTTGTTAACCCTGCAAAGAAGGAATGGCATGATGCAGTTACAGTACCTCATCAGTGGGGCTCCCGTGCCGCGCCGCAAGGACAGATGACACGCGGGAATGCTGAGCAGAGGGTGCTCTCTGGAGAAAACTACAGTCTCCAAAGAGCTTTTTTAAGGAGGGACTACTTTTAAAAGTGTCTGGTCACCTCAAAGGCTATGTAGAGCATTTCCTGCCAGTAGGATTAGAGGAAGGAAGCACCAGGCCAAAATGTTTGATGTGTGATGTACTGTAATTCCTTTCATGTGCTCGGTGGCTTTCATATGTTGATCAATGTTCTGCTACCAATTGTGACCCTGGTGTGGTCCAGGTCATTAAAGTTCTACGTTCCTTAATGTATGGGGTCATTAACTGTACCTAGCAGCATTATTATAATTAAGGATACTGTTTGCTTTTAAATAACCACCTCTCATTTTCATTAAAGTATTTATTTTTCATAATTGGATAATCCTCCTGGGGACTGAGTCCCACGGAAGAGATGATTCAGTGTTAGAAGCTGCCAGTACCAACATCACTATGGATAGTGATGTTGGTACTGGTTTCCTCGCTTTACCTTGTGTACCTGGTTTTTATTTTTTATTTTTTTATTTTTTTAAAGATTTTATTTATTTATTTGACAGACAGAGATCACAAGTAGGCAGAGAGGCAGGCAGAGAGAGAGAGGAAGAAGCAGGCTCCCCGCTGAGCAGAGAGCCCGATGCGGGGCTCGATCCCAGAACCCTGGGATCATGACCTGAGCTGAAGGCAGAAGCTTTAACCCACTGAGCCACCCAGGCGCCCCTGTACCTGGTTTTTAAATCCGCATTTGCTTCTCACAGTCTCCCGTGGGCATATAAACTTTAAGAAGGAAACTGGCCTCATAGTGTTGTTTTCCTGGGTGTATGAGTCTTAGAGGCAGTAGGAATAAGTATTGACAGAATCGCCATCAACAATATTATATATCTTTAATGAAACAAAATTGACAATTACACATGTTCTTTATTCTTCTAAGATCACATTTTCTAAAGCAGTGAAGTTCTAACCCACTATAGCTTTAGGCTGTTTTGTTTTGTTTTGTTTTAAACATAAATGAACAGCTGTGGCTGATTATCTTTATGGTAAAGATTTGGGAACAATCTCAACACTCCGCTGTAGAGGACAGGTTAATATATTAACAGTATATCCATGCAGTAAAATTCTAAGCAACCATCATCACAAAGGACAATATGTGTGTCTATTTACTAACATGAAATATAATTTAGATATATGGTAAGTGAACAGAAGGTTTTAAAAAACTGCATGTATAGCATGATCTCACCTACAGACATGTTTACATGTTAATGGAAAATAGCCTAGATTGTTACACACCTGATTGTCAGAGGTGGTTACCTGTGATCATTTGTCTGTGGCAAGTTGTTTTCCTTGTTTTTACTTATGGACATTTTCTAGATTTTTTTAGACTAATTTGAATTCTCTAGTTGCAGTTTTAAAAAGTAGGAAAAATGTTAGTTTTATATTCATTATATCTTTAAGTCTTCGGATATTTTTTTAAGTTTTTAGGGTTTAATTTTTCTGTCTCCTTAGTGTAAAATATATGAAAATATCTTCTTTATTCTTTCATATTTATCTTTTCTATGACATTTATATTTGCTTTTTGGATCTTTTTATACTCTTAGTATAATATCATTAGATCACCCATTAGTTATTCAGCAGTCAACAATGTTGGTTCTAAGGAAATATATGCTCTATTCTGGGCGTGCACGCGTGTGTGTGTGTGTGTTGAGGATTACTTTGTTTATTTGTTTGAAGAACCAGTTTACTCTCTTCCCCTCCTAGGAGTACCTGGATATTTTCAGTTTTTGTCTTTTGTCTCTCTTGCTGAATATATCATTACTACATTAATTTTACTAAGACAATGGGCAGGTACTAGATTCCAAACAAGCCCTTTCTATAATATTGAGACAATAAGTTGACCTTCTTCCTTATATAATCAGTTTTATTATGTTATTTATTAATTTCTTCAAAAATATTTGTGAGTGCTTACAATTTACCAACTATTTGTTAGATGTAAGGATCCATACACTGCATCTAAAAAATGTAATAAAAACTTTCACAATCTTCACCTTCATGAAACATAGTTTAGTCACCTGTATAATTATGTTTAAAGTATTTAAACATAATTTAAATAATTATAACATAATTTAATAATTTAAACATAATTTAAATAATTAAACATAAATTAAATAATAAATTAGAGTTTTCTCTAGGTAAAGAAATATATGGTACATTAATAATATAAAATAATTCCCTGAATTTTTACATACATATTATACTAATGTAGCATCTGCATTTATTTCATCTTGTCAGAAAATAATTCACTATAGTTTTGTAGATTAAAGTTATTGGCACCATATTTTAAATCAGTTTCAGATCATGGGTTATGATGTTAATATTTAGGATCAAAATAATCATGCTTATGTTTTAAGTGTAATAGCATACAAAGTTAAAAAGTTACTTTTTAAAATTTTTTATTTAATAAATAACTAATTTTTTATTAACTTTTTTTAATAACTAAGACCTTTTATCAATAACTTGTGAACAGTTATTCAATTGGCCTTCTAAAAAAGGTGCAATAATTTTCTGCAATTCTTTTTCTTTTTTTCCAAACATGTTAAGATATAGATATACAACATGTATAATTTAAAAACATATTAATTTTAATGAGAATTCTGGATTTTAATCTAATAAAACTGATGTAATGAGTAAATGTACATAATTGTTAGAGCAATTGGTGATAGGAAGGATGCTTATAAGCTACTTTAATATTGCCCTCTGTTATTGGAAGCAGCCACTCTTGGTGAAGGAATATTCTTTCTTCTTTTTGGCACCATAAAGCAGAAAACACATCTTCATTTCTATAAACAGTTAAATTTAAAAGAGTTCTTTATGGTGTTCGCAGAAAGAGGAGATTTGAAAATCATCACCAGTTAAATTGGGAGTCATTCTGTAGCATCTCTTTAACAGCTGTTTGGCCTCATTATTTCTCAGTTCATAAATTTTATTTTAAATGCTTAGCACACATGCTAAGGTGTGAGAGAAAAACTTTTTTTCCACCACTTTTATATCTCAGTTTTATTGGCAAAATATTTTCTAGCTCTTCCATTACATTGGGCCATGTCTTTTTCAGAAATAAATTTTTGAATTCAGAGAATTCTTTGGTAAAATAAAATTGTATCTCCTCTAAATCAGTTTCTTTTTTATTCCCTTTGGGAGAGGAAAACTTCTTTGTTTTGATAAATATTTTATAACCCAAATCTGAAAACTACATGATTGTTCTCTGGTTTCACTGTAGTTTTGAGTCCCTGTTTTGAGCTATGCTATTGCTCAGCATTGTCTGTTTCAAGATTTTATTCTTAAAAGGTTACAGTATATCGGGGCGCCTGGGTGGCTCAGTGGGTTAAAGCCTCTGCCTTCGGCTCAGGTCATGATCCCAGGGTTCTGGGATCAAGCCCTGCATCAGGCTCTCTGCTCGGCAGGGAGCCTGCTTCCCTTCCTCTCTCTCTGCCTGCTTGTGATCTCTGTCTGTCAAATAAATAAATCTTTTAAAAAATAAGTAAATAAATAAAAAATAAAAAATAAATGTATAGAATCAGTATAGAATCACAAGTACTGAAGTTTAAATATTTTTTGTCGTTATTGTTCTGTTTATAAAAACTGCTAAATTTACATTGTTAGATTGTTTATATGTTGCCTTAATTTTCCCTTTTTCTTTTCTGTTTTAATGAAAGCTTGGAAAATATCCAGGGGTAATGTACTTTGAAATTATACCATATATTAATATTACTTATCTGATTTTAAGATTATAAATTAAGATTATTGTTCCCTGGTATCAGTTAAAGCTTATATAAAACTTATTAGCAGAATAAATAGTATGACTTAAATATTTTGGTTAAATAGTTCGTATTTTGCTGACTGAAATCAACACTGTATATGACGGCACATTTGACTCTTGGTGTACTGTTAAGAAAAAACCTATCACATTTATTATCTCTATATTTTTATATTTCTTGCCGTGCTAAGACATTGATGCCCAAAGTAAATAAAAATATCTTTATACTTTAAAGAATAAAATAGGGGAAAAGATTTTTATGTTTTTAATTTCCAGAGAAAGAAAAAATACTTCCATAATAGGAATCTTGTATGTTACACTTCCTGAGCAAAGTAGTGATTTATTTTCAGCTTCATTAAATCCTGAATGCATAGATAAAATACTGTATTTGGAATTCCTGTCTATAATAATATATAATAATCTGAATTCAGTTGTTTCAGGAAATCTGAATTGTGTTCAGTGCTAGTTTTAACTGAGATCTTTCTAGAACCTCATCTCATGAGATTAAATTTCTATAAAGAAAAGTTTCCAAAAGAATAAAATTCTAATGCCAAGTCTTGGAAAACAAGTAGCACCTTGTCTTGGCACTATGTACATTTATTATTGGCAGAAATATTCTTAGAATATCCTTGTTGCAACATTGCTATTTAGAATCACAGAGTGTCCTAATTTATATCCATGTAATTAATCAGGTCTTGATTATAGATGTTAGGTAAGGGAGATTTTTTTCAAGGAGAAGTCTTTTGGGGCTATGGTAACCAGAGAAATTCTCCATGGAGGAGTTAGAACTAGGAGTTAGCAAATATGCCAGACGAAAAAAAGGGGTCAAAGAAGGAAGGCAGATACATTTAGAGACATGAGCAGTCTTGTATCAGAGGACTGGTTACAGGGGTGTAATGAGAGAGGGGTGGGGGTAAGTGATGTTGATCAGATTGTAAAAGCATTGAATTCCTGGTTAAGGAATTTGTGCTTCATTGCCTGGGTGAATGAGGAGATTCTGAGTATTTATGACTGGTTTGCACTGTTTTTGGAGGATTAAACACAGTGCCAGCCATATAATAAGTATTTGAAGTGCACAGATTCTGGTATGAGACTGCCCAGATTCAAGTTTCAGCTTTTGACTCACTAACAGAATGTCTTTGGTCAACATAAGGTACTGGTTGCCTAAAATTTCTAATCTGCACTGCAGGAATAATACTACCTGCCTTATAGGATTGTTATGAGGGTTAAATAAATTAATACATGCAAATACATCTGAATTTGGCACATAGTGTTCAGAAATATTTACTGAATACTTATATGTATTAGCTGCTATAATTATTATTATGAATATTTTGAATAATTACTTAATCTGGCTGTTCCATATTGATTAAATTGGGGGAAGGATTGCACCTTTAGTCTTTATACAAAGTTAAGTAAAATCTCAATGACAAACTAAGAAATTGTAATTTTTTATATACCATAAAAAAAAAAAACCTAGCTTAGCCAACCTATTCAGATGGTTTATATAACTTTGAAGTTCCCAGATAATTTCCAGTTTGTAGTTTAAGCCCTATTTAATACTAACATTTCATAGTATTTTATAGTTTACAGAGTACTTTCACACATTTTATCTCCTTTGGTTTTCACTTCAGTCCTAGGCACTCCTTCGTACTGTTATTCATATTTCACAAAAGAGGAAACGAAGCTCATGGTTGCCCCAAGATCATACAGCTCTTAACCACTACATTGCTATTCTGCTTGCCCCCCACTCCTTTTTTTAAATTCAAGGTTAGTTAAACAGTGTCATGTTTCAGGTGTATACAGTTCTATACATTACTCAGTGCTCATCACCGTAAGTGCACTCCTTAATCCTGTTCACCTATTTCACCCATCCCCTCACCCAGTTCCCCTCGGGCTAACGCCAGTTTGTTCTCTATATTTAAAGTGTCTGTTTTTTCACTTGTCTCTTTTTTTTTTCTTTATTTTATTTCTTAATTTTCACAGAGGAGTGAAATCATATGGTATTTGTCTTTCTCTGACTGACTGACTTCACTTAGCATTATACCCTTTGGGTCCACCCATGTTGCTGCAAATGGCAAGATTTCATTTTTCTATGACTAAGTAATATTCCATGTGTATGGCATACAACATCTTCTTATGTAAACCACATCTTCTTTATCCATCTGTCAGTGGACATTTTGGTTGCTTCACTATCTTGGCTTTTGTAAATAATGCTGCAAGAGGGGTACATATATCTTTTCAAATTAGTATTTTTGTATTGTACTGGTAAATACCCAGTAATAGAATTACTGGATCTTATGGTAATTCTATTCTTAATTTTTTAGGAACTTCCATACTGTTTTCCACAGTGGCTGCAGCAGTTCTGCATTCCCACCAATAGTCCAAGAATGTCCCCCTTTCTCCACATCTTTGCCAACACTCATTAGTTCTTGTATTTTTGATTTTAGCCATTCTGATACATATGAGGTGATATGTCATTGTGGTTTTGATTTGCATTCCCTAATAGTGATGGTGAGCGTCTTTTCATGTGTTTGTTTGGTTATCTCTGTCTTGTTTTGGAAATATGTCTGTGCAGTTGTCCATTTTTTTTAAACTGAGCTATTTGTTTTTTGAGTGTTGAGTTGTATAAGTTCTTAGTATATTTTGAATATTAACCCTTTATCAAATATATCATTTGCAAATATCTTCCCCCCATTCAGTAGATTGCCTTTTTGTTTTGTTGATGATTTCTTTTGCTGTGTAAAAGTTTTTTATTTTGATGTAGTCCCAATGATTTAATTTTGCTTTTAACATTTAAACATTTAAAGAAGAGTTAACACCTGTTCTTCTCAAAGTATTCCAAAAATAGAAAAAAAGAAAAGTTTCCAAATTCATTCCACAAGCCGAGAATTACCCTGACACCAAAATCAGATAAAGACCCTACAAAAAACAAAAACTATAGGCCAATATTTCAGATGAACAGAGATGCAAAAATCCTCAACAAAATATTAGCAAACCAAATCCACCACTACCCTAAAAAAAAAAAAAAAATCATTAACCACAATCAGGTGAGATTTATTACAGAGATGCAAGAGTGTTTTAATATTTACAAATCAAGCAATATGATACATCACATTAACATGAGAAAGGATAAAAAACACATGATCATCTCAATAGATGCAGAAAAAAACAAAGTATAACATCCATTCATGATAAAAATTCTCAACAAAGTAGTTTAAATGAAACACACCTCAATATAATAAAGGCCGTATATGAAAAACCCACAACTAACATTGTACTCAATGGTGGAAAACTGAGACTTTTTCCTCTAAGATCAGCAACAAGACAAAGAATGCCACTCACCACTTTATCCAACTTAGTATTGGAAATCCTAGCCACAGCATTCAGACAAGGAAAGCAAAGAAGTAAAAGGCATCCAGACTGGTAAGGAAGAAGTAAAACTGTCACTATCCACAGATGGCATGATAATGTATTTAGAAAACCCTGCAGAGTCCACCAGAAAACAACTAGAACTGATAAATGAATTTAGTATAGTTGCAGTTACAAAATTATTACATAGAAATCTCTTACATTTCTTTATAGAGTAATCATCAAGCAGAAAGAAAAATTAAGAAAATAATCCCACTTACAATTACACCAAAAGAATGAAATACCTGGAAATAAACTTAACCAAGGAGGTGAAAGACCTGTACTCCAGAAACTATAAACCACTGATGAGGGACGCCTGGGTGGCTCAGTTGGTTGGACGACTGCCTTCGGCTCAGGTCGTGATCCTGGAGTCCTAGGATCGAGTCCCGCATCGGGCTCCCGGCTACGCGGGGAGTCTGCTTCTCTCTCTGACCTTCTCCTCGCTCATGCTCTCTCTCACTATCTCTCTCTCAAATAAATAAATAAAATCTTTAAAAAAAAAAAAAACCCACTGATGAAAGAAGTTAACGATGATACAAATGGAAAGATATTCCATGCTCATGGAATGGGAGAACCAATATTGTTGAAATGTCCACACTACCCAAAGCAATCTATAGATTTAATGCGATCGCTATCAAAATACCAAAGCATTTTCACAGAACTAGAACAAATAGTCCTAAAATTTGTATGTAACCCCAGAAGACCTGAATAACCAAGGCAATCTTAAGACCAAAGCTGGAGGTGTCATAATCCCAGATTTCAAGATCTATTACAAATCTGTAATAATCAAAATAGTATTCTTTAGCCTTTTTATTGAAGCAACTATGTCAGAACAATATACAAAATAAGAAAGTATGTTGGATACCCACTATCTACCGCTGTTCTGCACCTTGCTTTTTTTTTTTTTAACTCTACCTTTATTCATGTTAAGACTTAACACTCAGATATTCCTAATTTCATTCATAGATTTTTACTTCTACTTAATTGTCCATTGCATCAGTATGCCAGGTGTTTTTCTTTCCTCTAATAATGAACATTGAAGTTTTCAGTTTTTCTCTATCACATACAGTGATGAATATTCTTCAGTATTCTCCTTGTATACATATATAATATTTTCTTTTGAGTGGTGCTTTACAAAAGAACTTGCTGTGATCATGGAAATATTCCTGTATCTGCTCTAATATAGTAGCCATTAGCTGAGTGTGACTATTGAGTGCTTGAACTGTGATGGCTATAGCTAAGGAACTAAATTTTAAAAATTGTGTTGAATTTTAATTGAGTTAATTTTCAATAGACACATGCAGCTAGTGGCTATTGTACTGTACAGCTTGGGCTCTGGGGTGTATATCTAGGAGTAGAATTGCTAAGTCCTAGGTTAGGCATAGCTTCAGTGCTGCGAGGAGGTACCACCAAATCATTCTTCAGAGTGGATTATGTCAGGCTTACCTTTCCAGTAGTTCAATGTGAGTTACCGTTGCTCTGCATTCTGATAGAAACACTTAACATTAATACTGGTTTTGTGTTTGTTTTGTTTTTTATTAGTACTGTTATATTAGACACTACAAACAACTACAAACTACAATTTAGACATTACTTTGACATTTTACTATGTGTTAGGACTAGAAGTGAGTGGAAGGCCCTTAGGTAAAAACATTTGTTCCTTACAACTAGAGGTAGTACTTCAAAGCTGTGATGCCCTGGTATGATTAGATGCATAGATATGTACCCTCTAATATATGGTGATGAAAGGGTAGTACCCTGCCAGACGATAGGAAAAATATACCAAACTGTTAAAGCAAACATGAGACTATGTACCAGTTACTGACTAGAAGATTTTTGATTGGTACCTTTCCTTAAACCATCTTTGTTCTGATTATTTTGCATTTTGAACTCTTCATATTTTTAAGATCATGTATTAAGAGAGTTCTCAAACTATTGATGCATTTTTTTAAAAAACTACTATTTTTCTTTATAAGTAGAGTGTTACTTAATATTTATTTTACATAAATTTGAGAGTCTTGACTCCTGGTCTCCAATTTTGTAATAAATATTGGTCTAAAGCAGCTCAAATAATATGGCAACTTTTTTTTAAAGCAGTGATTTGTTATATGCCAGGTCTAAAGGCTCCCTCCCCTGTCAAATGTCTTATTGTAAATCTGCTCTAGTCTATAGTCTTGGAAATATTCTTTATTAATTTGAAGTCTCTCAGTTTTTCATCCATCTATATTTATTTTTTAAAAGTATAATCTTGTATTATTTTGAAAAACAATTCTGTTGTTAAGTATAGAAAAGTCTGAATTTATAATCAGAAAGTGTGGCTTCCAGTTTGGACTCTGCCTTTACCCAGCCTCCTTACCTAAATCATCAGCATCTATAAAATGAAGTCTACGTATCACATCCTGCGGGTGGTGATTAGTAAGAGGTAAATGGAAATGGCTTTGTCAGGAATTGTATTAAAGATTTCCCAAGCAACTTAATATGAGGACTATGCTACATGTAGTCCAACTAATTCAGCTGCAGTTTGCTTTTTTAGAAATGTTTTTATAAGGCTAAAGGTTTTTTCCTTATTACAGAAGATATTTATAAATGTAGTAAGAACTTGCTTTTCCTATCTAATAATGTACTATGAACATTTCTCTGTGTCATGTCTTTCAAAGCTTTGTTTTTAATTATTTACCAGTGTGATTAAATGCTGCAGTTATTGCTAAAAAATCATTAGTGGAGATTTTGAATAAATGGGAGCCAATTATGAATCCTGATTTAAATGATTTTTGAAAGGAAGTCTATTTTTGTAAACATAATTTTAAGAGTAGGAGATGATGGATAATGATGGATTAATAAAGAAAGAGGAAATGTTAAAATGGTAGGAGAGTTTTATAGAAAGTTTCAAATAGGTTACTCGAATTGGATTTAGAAATAAATAGGGAACCCATTAACTACCAAGACCGATTATTTTGAGTAAACAAAATGAAAAAAATTTGATAAAGATTTGAAGAATATCTGAATGAAAAAGGATGTTAACAGTTGGAATAAAGGATGTTAACACACAGTTCATGATTTATATAATAGGAGTTGATTTGCAGCCATGGTAGGTATTATAGAAGAATCATAAATCAGGAATCTTGCCAGAGATATGTTGTAGAAATATTAGAAGCAAGTAGGAGTTCTGTCTCTTTAATAAAGACACATTATAAATTTCATCAATTTAGTGTATTACCATCTTTCGAAGCCTAGAGAGATGAAATTTAAATAAACCTGAAAAATGCAGGATTTTACTACATTTATAATTAATTTTTCAAAGTCACCTATGTGAGAATTATAGTAAAATATACTGCTAAGTAAGACCATTCTAGGTTCTAATACATAAATGAAGTTCACTTTTATGGAAGATACTTGGATATTTTGAAAATCTGTGAGGATTTTATATAAACACACCTGTAATATAATATTGTAACATTCTAAAAAAAAGAACTTTGATCTCATGTTGTCAAGGAATTATTGCATATTATTTGAAATGAAACTATTCAAATAAAATTTATTCTAAAATTTAGTTTTTAAAAATTAATGTAAGAATAGTATGTAAGAATTACACTACTTTGTTAGTGTAATAAGGAAGAGTTTGCCTAATCCTCTGAAACTTTATAGTGTATGCACGGTATGTGTTATGCTATTTAAAAATTAAAAGGCTGCAATGACATTTAACAATGGTTTTGATATTTCTTTTCTTTCTCATAAGCCAGCCTAACTCTTCTACGCTTTCTTATGTTCTTATTTCTTTTCTTTTCTTTTTTTTTTTTTGGTGAAGTGTTGTCAAGCAATCTCTTTCACATCCTGTATTTGTAGAGTTGGCTGTTTGAACCTATATATGGAGTTTTGCATTTGTTCCTCTTAAATTTCATCTTATTAGTTTTGACTCTGTTCCAGTATTTTGAGGTATAGTATTATATATATTTGTCATCTGAAAATTTGATAAGGCTGATTTATATGAATTCATTAAAATTAATGCTAAAAGCTATTGAATTGAGCCAAATCCTCTGTCATGTTATTAGGAACTTGACTCCAAATAGTTATTATTTGGATTTGGTAATAAGCCAACTCTAAATCCATTTTACTATGTTTTTGTCAAGTCCGTATTTCTCCAATATATTTTTAAAAGTATTTAAACTTAGTCATTCGCCCATCTTTATAACATTAAGTTTTATAATAATGATGTTGTTTTTTCAATGTTATCATTAAACCAAAAAAAGAGTAGGTTTGGCCTGATTTATTCTTAGTTAATTCAAACAACTCTTAATATAGATCACTTTATATCCTTGCATGCTCAAAAACCTTCTGATAAATGAATAATCAATGTTACTAAAGATCAGTAACATAGGGGTAGCTGGGTGGCTCATTTGGTTAAGCATCCAGCTCTCGATTTCAGCTCAGGTCATGTTCTCAGGGTCATGGGATTGAGTTCCATATCGGGCTGCATGCTCAACAGGGAGCCTGCTTGAGATTCTCTCTCTCCCTTACCCCCTTCTCCCCTGCTCTCTCTCTTTCTCTTTCCTTCTTAAATAAATCAGTCTTTAAAAAATAGATCAGTAACATAATTAGTTTACAAAATTGAAGTAGCATATTCATTTCTCTATATTGTAGTGTGTCTGTCAATAATTTCTCTGAGATCACATAAGGGTTCTTTGATCACATCAACAAATTTTTCAATGCAGTACATGTTCAGTTAATTCATTACTTTGGAATATATTTCTAATGTGATGAGAATTGTTTGGGGTAGTTTGATATACTTTTCACTTTGACCATACATTGTATACCCTGTATCTTCTTACATTGTCTTGTAAATATATACCCCATATATAATACTTGTGAGCAAAAGAGGACTTACCAGCTCAGGTCTGACTGCTAGAGGAAAAAAAAAAAAAAAAAAAAACTTCAAAGCTCATATTTTCCTTAAGATAAAATGTGAAAATCTAGCTTCTTATTTTCTTAACCAGTGAGGATATTTTGAGAAACTTTCAGAAAGAGGTATTCTTTATATTAATGAAATTGCCTATAATTTACCCATTAAAAAAAAAGAACTGGTAAATACTGCTGTCGTGTCATTATTACTTTACACTCCATTTTGTGGATTTGTGTACATGATCATTTAATTTTGTATAACTGAAAAAGGTGAGTTTTATTATTGCCCCATCATAAAACCATTTGTTAAAATGGAATTTATTAAAAGTTTGTATTAATTAAAAATGAATTTTAGTTTCTGAAAGTTATGAAATTCTTAAAAAATCATTTAATAATTGGATAACTCCTCATTTTTGCTCCTTCTTTCTTGTGAGAATGTGAAATACATGATAAATGTTTTAGTGTTCATTTTATCACTTGGACTAGAAATCTAGAGAAATCATTTTCTTACATAATGTTCTGTTCATACTCAAGGAATTATCATAGGGCCTGTTTGTTTAAACTAAAGTCTTTGTATCATCAGTCCACTTTTGGATTTTATAAGTGAGACGAGTGGATTCAGTCTGAAAGCAGACCAGTGGATTCTTTCTTATACACTGTAGTAATAACATTAACCAGGTGACATGTATGATTAATAAACATGTTAATTAAAATTATAAGATTAAATCCCAAAGAAATCCTATGTAACTAGGTACCACTATCCTCTTAGAGAAGATACTGATATTCCTTGAGTTAGCTGACTTCTCCAAGGATCTATATCTTGTAAATGATAGAACCAGAATTTGAATATAATTTTGATATTAAGATTCAAGCTCTTGGGGTAACTGGCTGACCCAGTCAACTAGAAGAACATGTGACTCTTGATCTTGGCCTCCGAAGTTCAAGCCCTTTGTTGAGTGTAGAGATTACTTAAAAGTAAAATCTTACAAAATAAAAATTAAAATTTATGTTCTTAATACAGTTTAATTATACTGTGCTTTCTTTGACCATTGAACTCTAGTGGTAGCCAATGGTTTTTCAAATGTATGCCATTCATCATAAAATGGGCTGGGCCAGAAAATGTAAGGGGATCCTAGGAAACCTATCTCCTTCATTGGAGATACAGTTGAGGAGTACATATAGTGGCATTTGTGAATCAGTCATGCTACTGAATATAAAAAACACATAAAATCTGAAGATGGAGCCCTAGAAGTCACTAATATTGAAGGGACAAACAGAAAAAAAGAATCCGGTAAAGGAAATTAGAGAAGGACAGGTGAGGGAGTGTGGAAGTACACAAGTTCATGGAAGAAAATTTTAATAATGAGAAAGATTGTTGTAATAATAGCTTCCAATACATATTAATCATGTACTCTGTGTCAGGTATTACTTGGCATGAAGGAGCTCATTTGACTTCACTTTTCAGATGATTAAAATGAAGCACAGTAAATTTAATTTGCTCAAAGGTACCCAATGGTAGGTGGCAGAGCTAGAATCATCCATCCCAGCAGGCTAAGTGTGCAGTCTGTGCTCTTCACCAGCGTGCTCTGCTGCCATTTTGAATTGTCAAATACCCAGAAAAGACAGGTGAGTTAATGACTAAAAGTCATCCACTGGATCTGATAATTAGAAAATCAGTTGGGGATCTTTTCCAGGAAAATTTCAGAGGAAAAAGAGGGGTGATACCTGACTGTTCTTGGTTAGGAAAAATAAATTGTGAGGAAATAGAAATACTGAGAGAAAGATAAGTTTCTGGTTAAAAGGGACTGTGAGAGAAAAGGTGCTAGCCGGAGAGGATGCAGGGTCTTAGGGAGAGCCTTTCTTCCAAGGAGACGAACTTCAACATAATTTGTCTGAAGGTTCAAGATACAGAAGAGAAAAAGGAAAAAAATGATTGCTTACAGTCTTCAAGAGAAGTAAAGGAAAGAAAGAAGAATATTAGTTATTTATTCAACTTGATATATTAAAAGCCTACTATGTGTCAAGGCTTATGGCAAAGTACATGGAAGTGAGAAAATTATTTCACTGACCCAGCTTTCAAGGGTGAAGTGAATTAGCAGAGACAACTCTGAGAAGGAAGCAGGACAAGTATTAATTTCTCTGGTTTATAAAAGAAATAGCCCTGGGTTTACTGGTTCTTGTCCTTGCTCCTTTCACATCAGATACTAGACTTAAGATGTTCCAGGTCAAAGAAGTGATGCTCTCAGTATTAGAATTTGGTTTTAAAATCAATAAAAATGCTAGTTTGCATTCAAACAAACAAACAAGGGACAAGGCATATTCCTCAGTCCTAGTCCAGACCTGCTGAATCAGAATTTCTGCAGGTGGGAACTTAACATTTTTAACAAGCTCTCAGGTCATTCTTCTACCCTCTGAGGACAAGAACCCCTGCCATTGGTCATGGAAATCAGCAGTAGTCCTCAGCCCGGTCAACTATTTATATCCCCTACCCTGTATACTCTCAAAATTACTGTCACTATAGATAACTTGGTGATAGAAATGCAGATTAATTTAATTGAATCAATGCATATAAATTTTACTTCTTTTTACATTCCTGTTTTCTGGCTTGTTTAACGTTTTGTAGATCTCAACTGAGCTGTAAGTAATGAATTTTATTTCTTCACAGTGAGCTCGAAAGATATGCCTATTCAGCAGTGAGCAGTATAAATGGTTCAACATGAGCTGTTCCTTATGTAAACATACAAAAGGCCTGACCCAGACTAAATCAATTTAAAAAGGAAAACATTAAAGCTATGTTTCCTGTTATATACTTAAAGTCTTCTTTGGTTCCTTATGATTATATTATTGACCAACTATTGCAGACTTTAGTTTATCCTCCTACACCACCTGCTGAATGGTTCAAATGGTATGGGAGATGAGTTTCGGAAGGGCAAAGCAATTACAATTATAACTCCTACATTTTAGCCAATAAAGCAGCTTTTTGTGTTAAGGGCAAGGAAGTTATGGGCATCTTAACTCACCCCCTTTCCTGATTTGAATTGCTAAAAGCTCTTAAAGACTGTAATAAGGATAAAGAGCAAAGTTCATAGAGCTTTTTAGAGGTATGTGAATTTAAGACAAAATTTTATTCCATTTACGATATCAAACATTTCTAGGAAAAAACTTAATTAGGAAGTAATACAATATAAGCTTCTTTTAAAAAGGTATTTTCATGTATTTTCTCCCAGCTTTATTGAGACAAATTGAGAAATAAAATTTGCATATGTTTAAGGTGTACAAAGTGATCATTTGATATGTGTATAGTTTGAAATTACCACAATCAAGCTAATTAAACACAGCCATCATTTTACAGTTATCTTTTTTTATGAAAGTTCTTGAGATCTTCTCTTACTATATACCATTAACTATCATCACTATGCTATACACTAGATCCCCAAAACTACTTATTCATCTTATAACTATGTTTGTATGTATATTGGCTTTTTCCAGTTTTATTGAGAAATAATTGACATACATCACTGTAAGATGTACAGAATGATGGTTTGATTTACATATATTGTGAAAGGATTAGGACCATAAATTCAGCTAATATCAATCTTTTCATATAGATACAATAAAAAGGAGTAATGGGGAAAAGATTTCTCCTTGTGATGAGAACTCCTAGGATTTACTCTCTTACAGCTTTCCTGTAGATCATATAGCAGTGTTAGCTATAGTTATCTTGTACATTACATCCCTAGCACTGATATGTGTTAGAACTGGAAGTTTGTACCTTTTGACCTTGTTTGTCCAATTTCCCCTTCCTGTCCGTAGCCCCTGATAACCAAAGTCTGATTTCTTTCTCTGATCTCTCTCATTTGTTTCCATTGCACATATAAGTGAGATCACACAGTATTTGTTTTTCTCTGACTCACTAGCATAATGTCTTCAAGGTCCATCTGGGTTGTTGCAAATGATTTCTTTGTGTGTGTGTGTGTGTGTGTGTGTGTGTGTGTGTGTGTGTGTCTATGGCTGAATACTGTTCTGTTGCATGTATGTATATGTCACATCTTTATCCATCCATCCATTGGTGGACACTTGGGATGTTAGTTTTATTTTGTAAGGTAGATATTATTAATATTAAGCATCCTGACCCTCACTAAAGCCACAAAGCTCTTTTCCTCCGATGAGTTTTCTAATAAAGTAACATTTTATTAGAATTCTTTGCTCTGATGGTTTTGCGGTTGTTTCTTATGCTGTGAAAATGCAGTGCACTAAATCAAAGCTCTCTTGATTAAAATGTATTTTTGTTTTTGGCTTTGAAATAAAATTGTTTTTCACTTCTAACTGGCTATTTTTAAATTAAAAGTCATTTGTTTAGGGAATATCACATTTTAAAGGTTGTAAAATGATTTCCAGCGTTTGAAAAAATGAAAATTAATTGTCTTCAAGTTGTGACTGTATGTATTTATACCTTTAAAAAAGATCTAGTTAAAAAAAAAAGATCTAGTTAAATACATCTTTCACAAGACATCTTCTTCTCAGAGTGCTTAATAGGAGTTTACATATGGTATTTGAATGAAAACATTTTGAATGGTTTTTTAAATTTAGTATTGAAAAATAAAGTACTTTGAATGTCCAAAATGGGTATCTTATACTTTAAAAAATAAAGATCAGTGAGTATTTCAAGTTGAGGGGGAAAAAAAAAAAGCAAGTACTTTGTGGAAAATGAAGTAAATCAGGGTGCCACTGTGTGTTTTCTGGCTTTAAAGAATTGAAAATAAGTCATACAGATCATGTAATTAGAAAAATTAGATTTTATTATCTAAGTCTGAAAAAAATTACCCTGCGTTTATTTCTGTCAGAGAAAACTCAAACCAAACTTACAAAGTTTGTGAATAAGAGCTAATCTTTAAAATATATTTCATCTTTATATTAACCTAAGCTAATAAGCCAAATGGCCTACCTATATTATTTGTAACAGTGATTTACATTTTATACTTGGGAAAATGTACAAGAATACATTCTTTCCTGGCTTCGATATCTCAGGAGACTAAGAAATTATTGAAGAAAATCCGTTTTTTAAACAGTTTTAAAGAACTGTTTTCTGTCTTAGAAAGTCGGGGGTTTATTACAAACTAACCCAGAACACTATTAAAATGTTTTTAGATTGATGGAACAGAACAAATTAGAACACTTGGGTAGAGGGGCACTTGGGTGGCTCATTTAGCGTCTACCTTTCAGCTCAGGTCATAATCCCAGAGTCCTGGGATCGAGCCCCTCATCGGGCTTCCTGCTCATCAGGAGGCCTGCTTCTTCCTTTCCCGCTTCCCCTGCTTGTGTTCCTTCTCTTGCCTCTCTCTGTCAAATAAATAAATAAAATCTTAAAAAAGAAAGAAAAAAATACCTTGAGTAGAATTCACTCAGTTTGATTAATTCAATGGAAGGTCAGTGCTGCTGTTTGCTTTAGGCTTTTGTTTTTTCAGAATCCAAATGGGTACTTTATCCAGTGAGTCTTTCTTCCTCTCACTTTCTAATTATTTCACTGTTATTTAATATTTTATACAGAGGCTGAAGGGAGAATCAAAGTAGGATGATTTTTTTTTTTTTTCCTAACCGTCACTGAGGTTTTTATGATGTGTCGAGTTCTATGCTGGGCTCCTTATCTCACTTAGTTCTTAAAATAAGACAGAAACTCAGATCTTTCTCTAGTCTTGACTACTGTGCTAATACATAATTTCTGTAACCTTTTTGGCAGAGGAGAAAATGCCAATTTGCTAGGCAAGCGTGACCTGTGGGCCACACCCCTCCACCCCCAAAGTCTGGGCCTGGTGCTGTTCTCGGACGCTTTCTGATGGAAGGGCCTGTCTGTGACTTGAAGCCTCACTAGTCTGTGACTTTACTTCCTTCCATACTTCTCTCTATACCAATGGTTCAGAACATTTTCAAGTTTTCTGGATATGCTGCTCTCTCACACCTCTGGACCTTTGAACCTCTTATTTCCTCTGTCTGAAATAATTTTTTTTTTAATTTTTTTCATTATGTGGTATAAAGTTTGGCTGTTTTGAACTCCCTTAAGCACTGCTTCCTTTTCCTGGGTCCCTTAGATCTGGGTCCCGTTTTTGTGCTTCCAGTTGCATTCTATACCTAACCTTTTATAGCATTAACTCTTTTTGCTATTCCCTGTAAATCCCCAGTGAGACTGTAAGCTGTATTAGGGCAGGGACCTCAGAGGGATCCAGCATCCCTAGGGCCTGTCACAGGGCCTGGCATGCAATGCTCACTAAATACTCTCTGAATGAGGGAATGCAAGTTTGCTTGGTGGCCTTTGAGATAGGAAGATAGAGTTGACAGTCTTGAGTAAGGAACGGAATAGGGAAATACGTGGTTGCTTTTCACTAGTTATTACATGACCAGCAGTTTTAACTGTCAGGATATAGTTTTAAAGTAGTCATTTTTACATAGAAAAAGAACTTATGAAAGGGGAAAGTAGCATTATATGCGGTGGAAGAAATGAGAGGGCAACCTTTATATTCATCCCATGGTGAAAAGGTTAAGAAATATCTTTGGGGACAGTGATAAATTAGATAAGAGATTTTTTTTTTCCACAATAAGTTATAAAATCTTTGTTACTAGAAATCTTTCTAATATCCTCTTACCTGTTTAGTCTCTGCAGCATCATAGTTGTGTGTTTTTTAATTGGAAATTTAGTTTCTTAGGCCTTCTATCTTTAGCTCTTTTTTTTTTCTCTTGACTACTGGAGGTTTATCTATTTTAGGCTTTGTTGATCCTTCCCTGTCTTTTTTATTTCATTGATTTCTGTTCTTATTTCCTTCCCTCTTTTTCTTTTTTTTTTTTTTTTTGTTTTTTTTTGTTTATTCTACCTTTTTATGTGTAGCTCATTACTTGGGAGCTTTACCAACATCCCCCATCCAGCAGAGTTGTACATAGTTACAACTGATGGACTATGGTGACACATCATAATCATGCAGACTCCATGGTTTCCATGAGGATTCACTCTTGGCATTACACGTTGTGTGGATTTGGACAGATAAATAACATATGACACATATCCATAATTACAGTAACATACAGAGTATTTTCACTGCCCTACACTGAGCACCTTTTCATTTCCATTTGAAATGAAATGTTTGGCTGTTGGCCATTTGTATGTCTTTGGAAAAATGTTTATTTCAGATCCTTTCCCCATTTTAAAATTGGTTGTGTTTTTGCTACTAAGTTGTATGAGTTTCTTGTATATTTGGGATATAACTCCTTACAAGATATAGGGTTTGCAGAATTTTCAGAGGTTGTCTTTTCATCTTGTTGATACTTTTCTTTGATGAGCAGAAGCTTTTTAATTTGATGTACTCCCACTTATTTATTTTTGCTTTTGTTGCCTTTTGTTTCTGGGGTCGAAACCAAGAAATCATTGCCAAGATTGATGCCAAGGAGCTTACCCCCTATGTTTTCTTCTGAGAGTTTTGTCATTTCAAGTCTTGCCTAACCTCCTGCATAACTGTAGTACAGTATCAAAACCAGGAAGTTAACATCAGTAGAGTCCACAGCTGTATACAGATTCAGCGGTTCTCTGGGTTCTCCTTGTATTTAGGTGTGTATAGTTCTGTGCAGTTTTATCACATGTAGACTCTTGTAACCACTATTGCAATCAAGATCCTGAACTGCTCTATCACCAAGAGGATCCCCAGGAGGGCTGTTTTTAATTCACACTTTGACCACGTATGGAGCCCGCTGTGGCCCCGGCTTTATATGTAGGGTCTGCGATTAAGTTGATTCATCGTCTTGGGTGGGCCTTGAGCTTTCTCTCCCACGCAGTTATCAGAGCAGAAAATCAGTGTCTGCAGGATTCAGCAGAAAACCTAAGAGCAAAAGCTGGCTTTGGCAGGTGCTTATTTATTAGTTTTCCTGGTTTCGCTTTGGGAGGGGTTGGCGGGGTCGGCGGGGCGCTGGGGGGGTACTTTGAAGTTTCTGTTCTCTGGTGCCGCCTCTAAGACGTGTTTAAAAAGGTGACTTTCAATTTTTGTCAAGCATTCTAGTTGTTTCAGTCAGAAGGTACATTCAGGGTTTCTGATATGCCGTATTTTAGAAGCAGGTGACCCTGGAAATACTAAACCTTTATTGTTTTCATTATGGTTTTTCATAATTAGAAGAGTGGCCTTTGTTTGATTCTTGGTGCCTGTGCATCTATGATTAGTTGGTGATTAGATATCTTATTCATTCAGAACCATTTAAGAGTCTATTCAGAAATGGTCGTTAAATTTATAATAGACCTACTTATGAATAACTTCTAGTTATATATTTTATTTATCTCTGTATTTAGTTATTGAAATAACTAAAGCAGAGAGAAGTTAAATAATGTCTTCATGCTCATGATCATTGGAAATAGTCTGAGGGTAAAGTTCACGTGAATCTTTCACTTACCCTGTTTTTCTACAACTCAGATTTAAGTGGTTTTACAATTAGCTTTTAAGTTGGACTTATATACCCAAATATAAATTTCACTGAACTTTCAAATCAGGTTAAAATGGCAGATATATTCTCTCCTTTTGTATGAAATTAAATAAAATCTCCAACCCTGATACTTAAAAAGTTTGGAATTTTATTTTTTTTAATATTTTATTTATTTATTTGACAGAGCAGGAGAGCACAAGTAGGGGGAGCAGCAGAGGGAGAGGGAGAAGCAGGCTCCCAGCTGAGGAGGGAGCCCCATGTGGGACTCCATCCCCGGACCCTGGGGTCATGACCTGAGCCAAAGGCAGCTGCTTAACCAACTAAGCCGTCAGGTGCCTCCAAAGTTTGGAATTTTAAAATTAGAATACTTATAAGTATCTGACTGTTGCTCATGATACAAAACTATTTGCATAGGGAAGAAGAACCTGTGGGAAGTCATGTTCTCCAGGGGTAGATAGGAGAAATATAGCTCAATTTACTAAGAAAAAAATGTGGGATATTCCAAGCCTACATGGAAAACTTTGATATGAAACTCAGTGTTTTGTGGTTTTAATCTTGTGATTATACAACATCCATGTGCCAAGGGAAATAGACTGATGTTAATGCTGGGCTGAGTTACTTTGTCTTTTAATATAGCACTGACTGTATTTCATAACATACTTTTTCTTCAAGGATTCTTAAAGTATTTTAGTTCACCTTAAAAATATGTTTAGGGAATTTATTTAAAGTGTAGAAGGCATTGGCTAGTTTAAAATAAGGAAATGTAACTTTTGTGTGGGAATTAATAATCTAAGAAATAGGCTATGCCACTAACTGCCCAAGATGTTTACTGTATATCTGAATTCGTGTGCATCTGAATCAAAAGTTTGCTGTTTAAAAGCTGTTTTCTTACTGCTATGGACATATAGGTTCTCCATTTGAGATTTGTCAAGATTTGTGTCCATTCAAATCAGTGAACTGAAACAGCATTTACTGATAGCTTGATAGGAGAGTTAGTTCTTGACTTCAAGAAATGTATGATATATTGGGAAAAACTGACATGTCATTGTGATGTTATTGTGCTTTTAGTATAGAGAAACCCCAGGAGCACAGATTTGAGAGAGATGAGTTTGGAGAAAGGTTGGTTGGGAAAGGCTTCATAGAAAGTGAAGTCTGAGGTGGGCCTTTAAGCAGAATTATACCAATTCTAAGGTAAAACGAGAACATTGTACCAAAATGGGGTTATTCTAAATGTTACGCCCTCCCATCTCTACCCTCATGCTTTCTTTTTTCTTTACTTTCATCAGGACAAATTGAAAAGGTTCATATCCCATTTTATGGGCTGTATTTCTAATGTAATTATTTGCTTCAAGTAAAATTTTAGGCTATTTTTCTTTGCATCCCCACTCCTAGATTGCAATTCTTCTAAGTTAGAAAAGAGAAGGAAAACAACAAGTTGAGCTCTTAACTTTAGAAATGAGAATTCATCCCATTTCTTTCTCTGGCTTCTGCTATGGTTTCTAGGCTGATGCCTGTTTGTTTCCCTGTTCTCTGTTATAATTCTCTCTGATATCACCCTACCTGAGCTGCCTGCTCATTCAGTTCCAGTTCTTTCCCAGCCCCTTTCTTCACTTGAATTCATTAGCCTCAGCCCGTACCTTGTCTGGTGCAGTAGAACCTCGCCTGGCCCAACAGATGCTATTTCCATTTCTCAGCAGCTGGCCTAGTCACCTGCCATCTTGAGTCGCTGCAGTTATCCACCTTCCATCAGTATTTGACCAGCCTTCGGGGACATGGTCTGACCCACACTGCTTAACTTAGCCACAGCACAGTCTTAATTGGATCCTTACCTGTTTCTGTAGTTTTCAGAACAGGACCCATGCTTCCTTCTCCCCACCCCACCCCCATCAATTAATTTCTTTAGTGTTCAGTTGATGTAATTAATTTAATTGTATTTTTTCAAATAGCTGCAGTTGTTTTTTTTTTGTTTTTTTTTTTAGTACTTGTATTAGTGAAGTTATTTTTAGTCTCTATATCGTTGTGTTCATTGAAACTTTCATAGGGACCTAATATTATTTTCCTTTTGATGACTCACTTTAGAACATTTGTGAACCAACAAAACTAAATGTTCCCAAACTCATGCAAATATAGGTTTATCTAGCCTCCAAATCCTGAACCCAGTACTTTTCTTCCTACTGTATTTCTTTGCTATTTTCATTCTAAAACCCTCACAAAAAATGTAATAATTTACTTCCTCTAATTTAGCTTTATGCCAATGATGATTTTATTTCTTTGTTTAGCATTGGGTCCAGTAAAGTCAAAGTTTCAACTCTGTATGGGCCAATAATCCTCACTGTGTGTCTCCATATGGAAACAGTGTAGTCTTCTCAACAGTTCAGTCTGTGTGGCAACTGGGTTGTATAAAGAACCAAGGGCAAGGGTTAGGGAAGTGTAGTAGATTGACAAAGTTCTTTTCTCTCTCCTCAGGAGACATGAAAGGCCTGAAGAAGGTAGATGATTAGCCTTGGAAAGAAGACTGGGTGTTGAGTTAGAAAGCCTGGGTCTAAGTTGTGGTTTTGTCACAAACTACCTCAGTACCTTTGCCTAAGTCTTTCAACCTCTCTGAATTATTTTCTCTTTAGTAAAAAATGGTAATAAAAATAGAGCCTCCACAGCAGCTCAAGAACCGAAATCATGGATGTGAAAGTACTTAGAAAAACCGTACATTGCTGGGAACAATGTAAAAAATCATTGTAGGGTAGATTACTGTACATAAGTTTAGGGTACATTTTCAAGTCATCCTACTGGTTACTTCCTAAAACCTGCCTCGGAGATTTGATTAACCCAGTGAGTCCATCAGTAATCCAAAGGAAGAAAAAATGGTAATGATATTATGTTAGTGAACAAAATAAACAGAATATTTTATGTGTTTACATTTTTTCATCACCTTTACAGGAGAGCTTTGAACTTGGGAATTCTTCGAGACCCTGGATCAGAAATTGAAGACAGACAATACCAAATAGACCTGCAGTCCATCAATATTGGTACTGCACAGTGGGATCAACTAAAACCAGAAAAGGAAAGTGGCACAGGAGGGGTGCTAACCGAGAGTGAAAGAAATTCTCAAAACCCAGCCCTTGAGTGGAATATGGCCAGCAGGTAGGAAATGATTAAGAAACATTCTACACTTTCTACTGTTTCATTGCCAGAAGAACGGTTGGTGATACAGTCTTCAGCATGCCCAACCTAAGTGTGGGGTACCACTTCTGCATTAATGATTTTGCTTGGAAATCTTCTGGTCTACCAACTGTTACACTGTACTTATTACAAATTTAAGGTTATGTCAGCATTTTTTTTTTTTAAAGCTTGCTATTTGACGAAAGGTTCCACTTCAGGCTAAGGATACATTCACATTTTCCCTTGAAATCCACTGTATTCAAGGTCAGATTATTTTTTCTAAGTCTCTCCTTTCTGTTTATGATGATAAGAGGAGAAAAGTAACAAAAGCTCTGGGTTGCTTTTATTTGTTTAGTCCACTTTAATTTGAAGCACCTATGTTTACAGAGAACATTTTTAAAGGAATTAGTCCCGAACGAGAGCAATAAGTTTTGTAGAGTTATTGCCCTCTCACCCAGGCTGCTCATGGTTTCTCATCAGAATTAGGTAGAACTGTTTGCTAGAACAAAGATACTAGGCATTGAAAATACTTTTGTAGGGGCGCCTGGGTGGCTCAGTCAGTTAAGCAACTACCTTCAGCTCAGGTCATGATCCTGGAGTCCTGGGATCGAGTTCCGCATCAGGCTCCCTGCTTGGCAGGGAGTCTGCTTCTCCCGTTGACCTCTCTCCTCTCATGCTCTCTCTCTCTCTCTCTCATTCTCTCTCTCTCAAATAAATAAATAAAATCTTAAAAAAAAAAAAAAACTTTTGTATATTGTAAACCTGGAGGTCTTTATGATTTTAAAAATTGTTAACTATTTTCTCATTTTTTTAATTTATTTTTTTGCTTGTAAAATTTACTAACATCTGTTGCTTATACCATGCTGATTTATTTGATTGAATTTCTTTAAAACATTGTTTATATATAGACTTTGTTGAATCCTTTTGCAATGCTGATTGCTTTGGGGTTCTGTCCTTTTACCACCAAAACTGTATTTATCTATGTCGTGACATTAATAATAGCAACAACTTTAATAATGGATTATATAATACTTATCACTTTACCGAACTTATTTAAATTAATTTTTGTAGTAATGATATTAGATGAGAACTATTTTCCCTAATTCTACATGAGGAAACCGAGGCCTAACCAAGATAAATAATGTGCCTAAAACCAAATCCCAAGTAGTAGTGTGTGCTCTATATGAGCTTCTTCTTATACAGCTACCCTCATTCTTTTCTGATTTCCCTGTGGCTCTGTTCATAATGAGCTTCTTTCAGCTTCCTGAAAATAAGGTTTGTCACTTGCTATTAGACCTTGATACATGATCTCTGCCTGGAGAGTTTCCCCCTCCCCTCTTTCTCTTGCCTAACTCCCATCATTCATCAAGCCTCAGGAAGCCTCATATTTTCCAGAAGTCTTTGCCTGAGCCTCCACAAGAGCAGGTTAATACCCCTTCTGTGAGCTCTTAACATATCATTTGAATATTTAATTCTAATTATCTATATACTTTGTCTTGATCCTAAAGACAGATCTTCACCATCCTTGTCCATTGATTTATCCCTAGTACAGAGCACTTTCATAGTGTGAAACGTATTGTCAGCAGGGGCACCTGGGTGGCTCAGTCAGTTAAGCATCCAACTCTTGGTTTCAGCTCAGGTCCTGATCTTTAGGTGGTAGGATCAAGCCCTGTGTCAGGCTCTGTGCTCAGCAGGGAGTCTGCTGGAGGTTCTCTCTCTCCCACTTCCCCTCCTCTCTCTTTCTCTCAAATAAAAAATATAAATGTATTATTACAGCCTTTCATTGATAAGTGATTGAACATGCTCCTGAATAGGGGTGCAAATTTGAGTGAAAAATTTCCTACATTTCAGGAGAGGGATGCAGGCAACACTTCCAGCAGCTGGTCCTGCATGGAGGATCTGGTGCACACCTTACATGCACTACACCAGTCCTGATCTGTAAACATCACGTGGTAGGCATCAGGTCAAGTTCTAGCTTTCCTCTACTCCATTCAGTTTTCAGGTTCAGGAAGTTCCAGCTTATATAATTTATAGGTCATCTTTTTTTTTTTCTTTTAAGATTTTATTTATTTACTTGAGAGAGAGAGAGAGGGGGCACACACACACAGAGGGAGAGTAAGAGGCAGAAGAGCAGAAAACCCCGTGCGGGGCTCTATCCCAGGATCATGACCTGAGCTGGAGGCAGACATTTAACTGACTGAGCCACCCATGTGCCCTTATACATTATCTTAAAAACTACATATTCTGTCAACAAAAAAGTTGGGCCTTATTTTCCTAGGAAACTTTATGACCATCTAGCCTTAACTCAGCTGTATCTGTCTTATTTATTCCTTTAATTCATTGAAATAAAGTTTGTGTTTCTGTGTGTTTTAATAACTGAGTTTGAAATTCACATTACACAAAATTAACCATTTGAAGTAGACAATTCACTGGTATTTTGTACATTCACAATATTGTGTAACTACCACCCCTATTTATAACCACCATCTCTGTCTCATTCTAAAATATTTTCTATAGCCTAAAGTAAAATCCCTTACCCATTAAGTACTTTCTTCTACATCATTCCCTTCTCTCCATGGTGCCTGGCAAATGGCAATCTGCTCTCTATTTCCATGGATTTATCTATTCTAGATATTTCATATGAAAGGAATCATATAATAGGTGTTCTTTTGTGTCTGCCTTATTCACTTAATGCAATGTTTTGGAGGTTTTTCCGCATTGAAGCATGTGGCGATACTTCCTTTTTTTTTAAGATTTTATTTATTTCTTTGTCAGAGAGAGAGAGCGCGCAAGCAGGGGGAGCAGTAGGCACAGGGAGAAGCAGACTCCTCACTGAGCAGGGAGCCCGATGTGGGACTCGATCCCAGGACCCTGGGATCATGACCTGAGCCGAAGGCAGGCACTTAACCAACTTAGCCACCCAGGCATCCCATCAATACTTCATTCTTAGTTACTGTTAGATAATATTCCACTGTAGGTAAATAATACCACAGTTTGTTTATCTGTTCGTCTGCTGATGGACATTTGAGCTGTTTCTGCTTCTTAGCCATTATGAGTAATATTGCTGTGGATATTTATGTACAAGTTTCAGTACCTGTTTCAGTACCTGTTTTCAGGTATTAGGAATATATATCTAAGAATGGAATTTTATGGTCATATGGTAATTCTATATTTAACTTTTGAGGAGCTGCCAAACTCTTTTTCACAGCAACTGAACCATTTTACATTCCCACCAGCAATGGTCAAGGGTTCCAATCCCACCACATTCTCACCAACATCACTTTTTTTTTTTTTTTTAAACTATAACCATCCTATTGGGTATGGTTTGAATTTGCATTTCCATAATGATTAATGATGTTGAGCCCTTCATGTGCTTTTTGGCCATTTGTATATCTTCTTTGGAAAAAATGTTTACTCAAGCCATTTGCCCATTTTTAAATTGAGTTTTTTTTTTGTTGATGATTTGTAAGAGTTCTTTATTTATTCTAAATGCTATATCCTTATCTGATATATAATTTATAAATGATCTTTTCTTGATAATGATCTTTGCACAGGTTTTTATAATTGATCTAAAAATCCATTGCTAGATCCAAGGTCATGAAGATTTATCCCTATGTTTTAATTTTTTTTATTTGCATATAGTTGACACACAATGTTGTACTAGTTTCAGATGTACAACATAGTGATTCAGCTTTTCTATATGCTATGCTGTGCTCGCCAAAAATGTAATTACTATCTATCACCATACAGTACTGTTACAATATCCCTACATTACCTATGCTGTGCCTTTAATTGCTTTTGTTTCCCTTGCCTTAGGAGACCTATCTAGAAAAATGCTTCTGTGGCCAATATTGGAGATACTATGGCCTGTATTCTCTTCTAAGATTTTTATGGTTTTAGGTCTCACGTTTAGGTCTTTTTTTTTTTTTTTTTTAGATTTTATTTATTTATTTGACAGACAGAGATCATAAGTAGGCAGAGAGGCAGGCAGAGAGAAAAGGGGAAGCAGGTTCCCCGCTGAGCAGAGAGCCCAATGCGGGGCTCGATCCCAGAACCCTGGGATCATGACCTGAGCCGAAGGTAACCCCTCTGAGCCACCCAGGCACCCCTCACATTTCGTTCTTTAATCCGTTTTGAGTTTATTTTTGTATATGATATCAGAAGGTAGTCCAGTGTCATTCTTCTGTTGTTCAGTTGTCTCTGTACTATTTATTGAAGAGACTACCTTTTCCCCACTGTATATTCTTGCCACCTTTGTCATAGATTGATTGACCATATAAGCATGGGTTTATTTCTGGGCTCTCTATTCTGCTCCATTAATCTGTGTGTCTGTTTTGTGCTGATAGTACGTACAGCTTTGTAGTGTATCTTGAAATCTGGAATTGTGAACCCTCCAGCTTTGTTCTTTTTTCTCAAGATGGCTTTGACTACTGAGGGTTTTTTTGCGGTGCCATACAAATTTTATTATTATTTGTCCTAGTTCTGTGAAAAATACCTTGGAACTTTCATAGGATTGCATTGAATCTGTATATTGCTTTGGGTAGTGTGGACATTTTAACAATATTAATTCTTCCAATCCATCAGCCTGGACTATCTTTTCATTTGTTATATCTTTAGTTTCTTTAATCAATGTTTGATAGTTTACAGAGTACAGATCTTCAACCTCTTTGGTTAATTTATTCCTAGGTATTTTCTTTTTAGTGACTTGTGTCCATGTTTTCTTCTGAGAGTTTTATGGGTTTAGTTCTTATAGATTGTGGGTCCATTTCGAGTGTTTGTGTGTATGTGTGTATATGGTATGAGGTAAAAGTCCAACTTCCTTCTTCTGCATATGGATATACAATTGTCCCAGCACCATTTGTCCCAGCATAGAGACTGTTCATTTCACCATTGAGTGACCTTGGCATGCATATCAAAAATTAAGACTTGGACATCAGTTATATGCCATAGAATGTCTTTTACACAAAGAAAAAAAATGAAATAATTTGATATGTTCCTGTCCCTTACAGAGCTCAGTGTCCAAAGAATTAATAGTTAATCACCTATTAGAGTGCAGGGAGTAAAGTGCTGTGGTAAACATAAGTATAGGATGTTTAGGATTACAGAAGAGCCACATCAAAATCAGGATGAGCACCTTCCATGTACATAGGACATCGCAGGCCAATAAATATGACAGACACATTACACAAGAACTCTAAAATTGACATAGGTACAAAATGGAAAATTAAAGAAAGAAATGAATGATTAACTCTGTGAGTGGGTTTTCAGGGAATGTCTCACAGAGTATACAACTTCTGAATTTGTTTCCAAGGAGTCTGAGTGGCAGGAGAAGTGAGGGGCATTTTGAACTAAGAAAGCAGTAGATCCAAAGGGTAGGAGTATGAAAATGTGGCATGTTTTACTCACTTCTGAACAGCCAGTACTTAATATTATGCTTGGCACATAATAGCTATTTAATAAAGAGCTGAGTGAATTAATGAAAGATTGAATGATACACGATTAAGGATAACCAGTAGATCAAGTAGCGGAATGTTTCTGAGAGATCCTGATTCAAATGAAGACAAGAGATTTTAGATTTGATGTAGCCTAGTAGTGCCGATTAATCTTGCTAGAAATATAAGCAAAACCTTAACATGATCCTATTTTTGCTTTTCAGTAGGGATTACAGGTAAAATTCAAAAGATACCAAAAGATACTCCATGAAGAATAATTTGTTCCCTCTCTTGACCAATTTTAAATAATAGCCTTTATAATGGTTTTCATTCATTCCTGCTGCACACATTACTCAGCTTTTGTCTTTAATCAAAACGTATTTCTGTGTTGGGGGAGAAGGGAGTTTCTGTATGTTGGGGGAGAAGGGAGTAGGGAAGTTAAGCATAAAAATGATCACATTTTAAAATTTGTAGATCTTTTCCTTCTAAAACCTCAATTTTGCAGTTGAGAGAATACATTAGGATTCAGTCAGGGCAGCAGAACCACTGTAAGTGTTCTAGCCTAGGGGGTTTATTTCAGGAATATGGCCTTGCTAAATTGTGGAAGAAGCTGTGAAGTAAGGATCTAAAGGGGACTGTGGATCAAAGACATGTCACAGGCCCGCCCAGCCACTGGAGGGACCACCAGAGTTTGGGAGTGAAGTCCTTGGGAGGCTGTCACCTCTGTGGAGGGGTTGAGCCTGCATAGTCAGCAGGGTCAGTGGTCAGGGTAAAGAGCTGGTCACAGAACCGAGAAGAGGGAAAGCAAGCTGGAATCTGCTGGCACCACTGAGTCGGAATTTCGCTCTTTAACAAAGCATGACTTTGAGAAAATATTGGCCAGTATTTAGTTCCCTCATACCTCTAGATCTCATGCAATTTTCTCTCTCAACTCTGGACCGTTCTTAGCAAATTGTTACAGAACAAAACCACTATAAGAAACCAAGTTTCAGGAGGTTCCATGCCTTGTGCAGTGTCACTTAAAAGTAGAGCTAAGTATAAACCCTGATTTGCTTCCTCTCATTCAACTCCTTTTCTTATACTTGGTGTTCTGACGCCTTTCACTTAGACTAAAGTTCTTTGTTAGTGAATCGCTTTTGTTTCTTTTTCTCTTAGCAGCCATTTTTACTATGTCTAAGTGTATTTTATAGCCTGAGGAAATGAAGTACTGAGAACTAAAATAAACTGTACCAGTGTCCACGATATGCAGGTTACACACCTCATCACTGTTGCCCTTTTACATGGTGATTGGCGCTTGGATGTATGTGAGGGGGAGAAGGCTGTGGTTTTTCTTCAGTACATATCAGCTAAGGGTGTCCTTGGCAAACTGAATAGGTGGCATATAGATAAAAGAACAGATCTGTCTTGGCCAGTCTTCTTCTTTGTTTCTTAGCACAGTTACTGACAGTAGGTACTCAAAAAATCAGAACATATTTAAATAGAATATAATCATCACAGTAGTGTATCATAAAATTTTAAAACCCTCTATAATGTCAATTAATTTGTAGTTCTTACAGTCCCTAACATCATATTTGTTAGATGGATGGTTGAATAGATAGATCGATAGATCGATAGATAGAAAGTTAATAATGCCCTGATTGATCCAAAGCCTTAAATAGCTAGGTTGCCTTCCTTCAACATTTTGTTTTTAAGTGAAGGATCCAAACAAGTTTATGTCAACATTTACTTAAAAGTATATGTACAAGACATAACTTCTACATATTATGCAGTATTATTCTGTGAGCACTGCACTTGGAACATTAATACATGTTGTTAAAGCTTTAAAAATGAAATAAAATAACATAAATCCCGTTTTTCCCTTAGTAGATTCCCGTTGTTATTCTCAATTTCTAATATCCTTTTCTGTGAGAAACATTTAGCAGTCCCCTGACTTATCCCTCCTCTATGAAATTTTATTTTGAAGTTTTTCCTTGAAAAAAGAGCTATCAAGTAGAATTAGATGCAGGCGTTCCAGACTATAGATATAAACAACTGGAAACTATGACCAGAGCTGTTAACAATTGAATATCTCTGTAAAATTGAATTAGGTTGATATTTCAATATAGCTATACCCTTAAGATCTTCTTTTAGAGACTGAAATGAATGTAATACTTGTGATCTCCATCACAAATATTTAACCATAGTTTTTGATTTGTTTGTTTGGGGTAGTTTTTGTTTATTTCTCCTTGTTCCTTGTTTTGTTTAGAGAATGAGAATATTTTAACATTATTGAATTTTGCCAAAATAAATTTGTACTAGCATTTTATTTGAATGTACCTTTAAAATTATCTTCATTCAGGTTGTAGTTCTTGTAGCATTATTCATAGATACTTTGTGTCTTTACAAGGTAATTGGATCCCCTGCTGGAGGTTTCCCCACCTGCCTGTTTTTTACTTATCATTTTTTTTATCCTACCTTATGATTCTTTTTAGTTATTTTTTTATGCTAAACTGAGCTGCACACATTCATCTTTGCAGCACCTAGCAGAGGGCCTGGCTCAACAGTGGACACTCAGCCATGTTCTCAAAATTTCACACAGTGATAAATGTCATGAGAGTAATGTGGCAATATAATGGGATAAGGGTCCCTGGGAAATGTCTTTTTTTTTTTTAATAGTTTATTCCTTTTTTATTGCTGAGTACTATTCCATGATATGGATGTACTCTAATGTGGGTTTTTTTTTTTATGTTATCTTAGTCACCATACAGTACATTATTAGTTTTTGATGTAGCATTCCATGATTCCTGGGAAATTTCTTTACATTAGGCCTAGTCTAATACCTAATGGCAAGAATGACCTACCCATGCAAATACTCCTGGAGTGTTTGTGTCAAGAGTGTTCTGGCAGAGCAGAGATCTTTGAGTAGAAATCAGTTTTTCACACTTAAGACTATGGCTGGCTGGGAGGAAAAGAATAATAACGAAAGTTTAGGGTAGGGAAGGGACTAAATTATGAATGGCCTTATAGATCAAAGAGAGTTTGGATTTTATTTTAACTGCATTAGATCACTGGATAGTGTTTCATTTGGAGAAAAAAAAAACACCAAAATAGGTTTAAACTCTTAATTATATATTTGATTTTTAAATTATAAACAATTCATATTATCTTCAGGAACCTTCTATCTAGGTAGCTGGCTGGCTTAGTTAAGTGCGTGACTCTTGGTCTTGGGTTTGTGAGTTTGAGCCCCACATTGGGTATAGAGATTGCTTAAACAAATAAACTTTATAAATAAAATATTCTTTATCTAAAACTAAGAAGAATCCTACAAATAAGTACAGTTAATAAAAATATAACAGCTTTCCAAATAGTAGACTGTTTATAATAAATGGCTGTGAATATTACTGTTTTTTATATTGAGGAATAACTACTACAAGGGGTTTATCAGAACAAGACTTAAATAAGTATCTTCTGGTCACGTATCTTCTATCTGAAGCTCGGCTGTAAAGCCATACCAAGAAAGTCTTCATGTTCAATAAAAACTGTTCGATGCACACACAGACCATCTAGCACTTTTTATTCTTTTTAGTGGAATATTTTGGAAACCTTAGTACCGTTTTTCCTATTTATATATGTTCTTTCATAATACGCAGTTTTTGAAATAGGATTCTTAAACTGCTTTAATATTTCCCATAGTGTCATTCCAAAATGTATGGAAGATGGGCAGAAGAACTGAGCATTATTTTGCTGAGCCCAGGAAAAATGACCACAGCCTTCCTAAACATGTATTTTCACGAGTACGGGTGGCACGTACCTATGCCTTCTTGCATACTAACAATTTCAGAGAATAATATTTTTCCTTATTTACCATCTGCTATTCTCAGAGATTAACTGAAAAGTTTTTGTTAACATATATCATTACTTTCCTGTTACTTGTTTAGCACTTTATGATTGTCAATTTTTTTATCCTCACACAGGGTTTTATAAATTTCTGTGGGTTTAAGATTCATTTTTTTTTAAATTTTATTTATTTATTTGTCAGAAAGAGAGAGAGCACAAGCAGGGGGAGCAGGAAAGGGAGAAGCAGGCTTCCGCTGAGCAAGGTGCCTAATGTGGGACTGGATCCCAGGATTCTGGGACCAGAGTCTGAGCCAAAGGCAAACGTTTAACTGATTGAGCCACTCAGGTGTCCCAATTTCTGTGTGTTTAATCTTCTGTGTTAGCTGACAGGTACAAATAACTGTTCCATTTCCATGTTTCTATGGACAGTATAGAAATACATTAAGTCACTTTCCTGGTATACCAGAGAAATATTTCTTCCATAACTCTCCTAATGTCCTATATCTTAGCATACTATAGATCATCTGTTCTCTATAGCTGGTTTTACTATCTTTCATTCATCATAGGTGATCAGCTCTTTGACCAAGAGACACCTGATTGTGAATTTTATTGTATTTATCTGAACTGGCACTCATTATACTTCTGGAATCCATGGGCTCTTACATTTAATCAGTTCTGGAGAATTCTCAGCCATTAACTCTCTGATACTGTTCCTTTTCCTTACTTTCTATTCTCTCTTTTTGGAATACAAATTAAATATGTTGCATCTGCCCCTTCATGTCTCTTTTCTTTTAAACTTTCCATTTTAAAATTTACTTTAGCACATTCCTGGAATTTTCTCAAATGTATATTCTAGGTTATTATTGATTTTTTTTCTTGAGCTATATGTAAAATGCAATTTACCCATATATTATGTATTTTATTTTAGTGAGTCTGTTTTTCATTTCTCGAAAATTTAAAATTTTAAGTCCTATTCTCTTATCTAGTAAAACATGGTGATTTTTTTTGAGTATCTATTTCTTTTGAAGTATTTCAATCTATAAAAACCTTTAATGATTTAAAAAACGTATATGATTACCTCAAAGACTTACAAGAAATAACACAAAAGAAAATGTTATGTACCAGAAAACTATAATTTTAGAGGACTATTGACTTAAATTTAAAAATTTTTTTTTATTTCTAAGGCCATAGGTCTTTCGTATGTTGTGTTACTGATTTAATTCATCACATAATGGGGGAAAATATGATATGTATAAATACTCATTTTTTTCCCATTGGGTGTTTTCGTTAATATTTGCTCTTATTTGGTTTCCTGCTGTCTTTTCCATTTTAAGGTATTTTTAATACATCATATATTTTAACATTCCCCTGTGAGAGCACATCAGATGTTACATGTTTCTCACATTGACCATTTTATGGAACTTGAGCTATTAAGCTATAATTATGGTGTCTCTCAGGATCATAACCTCTCCTCTGTATTCACAAATTTTAATACTTCTTCCTGTTACCCTCTATTCACCAGATCTCTTAATTCTTTAAAATTGACTTTCTTGAAATCCAATACTTATGTGTCACAGAACCAGATGATCCCATTTGCTTTTTTGGCAGACACCATGTAAAGCTTTGCCCATTGCAAATTTGAGCAAAAGATACTAGCACTTTCTACTTTCTAGACTACTCTGGTAGAAAAGGATGTAGAAAGACTTGAGTTCATCTGGGCTTTTTCATGAGATAATTTATGCCAGTTCTCTCATCTCAATTTATCACTATATAAGTGAATAGTGGGGACATATTCATAAGGAATAGTTGATGGTTCCAAGAAACTTTTGAGGTACAGATTGCTAGTAAAACGTAGAACTATATTATTTCATAAAATGAAAACTTAGAATATGGATAGGGAGACTTGAAGAACTGTACTAGCACAAGCTTTAGTTTCTCAACAGTGTTTTCCAGTTTCATCTTCTACCATGTATGCAGTACTTCCTTTGAAGTCATTAGCATTTAACACTTTTGAATGTAAAGTAGAAATGTTGTGCTAAGTAACTGATCAAAGATGAGAATGTATAAGGAAAAATTGAAATAGAGACCAAATGCTATTCTGTTGCCAGGTCCAACAATGGAATCTTTGTTCGCATTGGGTGGCCTTAGCATAGCCCCTGATCCTTATTTCCTTGTAGGTAATATGGGGCTGGTAATGAATTTTACTTCACATACACGGTTGTTGTGAAGAATTGTTCGATATCAAAGTCACAAAAGCTATTTCATGAACCATATGTGCAGTAATAATCCATGAGCTTAAAAAAGGAGGTCATTCAGAGATTAAGAGGAGATGCTTATGAACCTAATAGGTTCAGAAAATGGCAATTGTCAACTAGGTCAGAAATAGGAAAAATAGGAAATTAAAAATCATCCTAAAATAGGAAGGTTATTATTGGTAATAAAAGATTAAACTATCTGTAAGAACAAAAGTAATTAAAAACCAAGTAATTTGTTGAAGGGATGTGACTAATATGAAATTAAGTACATCTGGATTTCTCATTAGTTTTATGCTATCTTTTATTAATCTGAAGTTACGAATTGAAGTATGAAACTATGGCTATAAAATGTACAAATAAACACTCTCAAAATAATTAATTTTGTCATACTTGTTTGTAGTGAAGACTTACACAAATTTTTTTTATTTTTTTATTTTTTTATTAACATATAATGTATTATTAGCCCCAGGGGTGCAGGTCTGTGAATCGCCAGGTTTACACACTTCACAGCACTCACCGTAGCATATACCCTCCCCAATGTCCATAACCCCACCACCGTCTTCCTCCCCACCTCCCCCTGGCAACCCTCAGTTTGTTTTGTGAGATGAAGAGTCTCTTATGGTTTGTCTCCCTCCTGATCCCATCTTGTTTCATTTATTCTTTTCCTACCCCCAAGCCCCCCACATTGCATCTCCCCTTCCTCATATCAGGGAGATCATATGATAGTTGTCTTTCTCCGATTGACTTATTTTGCTAAGCATAATACCCTCTAGTTCCATCCACATTGTCACAGATGGCAAGATTTCATTTCTTTTGATGGCTACATAGTATTCCATTGTGTATATGTACCACATTTTCTTTATCCATTCATCTGTTGATGGACATCTAGGTTCTTTCCATAGTTTGGCTATTGCGGACATTGCTGCTATAAACATTCGAGTGCACGTGCCCCTTTGGAAGGACTTATATAAATTTAATGAAAAGAATCCTTGAAAAAAATGAAATCACTAATAATTTTTTACTTTATCTCTTAGCATACGGCGACATCAAGAAAGAAGAGCAATTCTGACTCCCATTTTAACAGATTTTTCTGTCCGAATTACTGGAGCACCTGCTATCATTTTCACCAAAATAATTTCTCCAGAAAATATGCACACTGAGGTGAGAACTTAATTTAGATTTCATTTTAGCCTATATAATGGAATAGCTTCTCTTTGTATATTAGGGATTTTTTTTTTAGCTTTATGCACAGGATGTCAAATTGCTTATTATTAATGTTATTATTGTCACCAAAGATTAATGAATACTTTTTAATACTGTTATTGCCTTTCAGGTAATTATTTAATCCTCATAACAATCGATTGACTACTTCTCTCTTTTTATTATTTTTTTAAAGATTTATTTATTTTAGAGAGGGAAAGAGCACACGTGTGTGCAAGAGGAATAAAATAAGAATTCTAATTATAATAAGTAAATACAGGGAACTTGTTGTGGGGAGAAGGTTATTTAACCCAAAAAGCAAAAGGAATATTCATTTCCAACATACTATTCTTTATAGCTGTGTTAAAATCTATCCTAAGCTGTGTAGTTTGCTTTGGGACCCATCGTAAGACTCCTTAAATCCATTCCCTTCGATGACACTAGTAAGAAGGTTCTTTGGACATTTCCAAACATTTGAACATTGTCCACATTCTCTTCCTGACAGGAGGCAGAAGTTCTGCTTATTAAGTGAAACTTGGGGTCTGGTTTTTTTCTTCTTTTTTCCCTCTCTGAATGGTTTTCCAGTGATGAATGTTGAAGTGACTCAAGTTACGCAGAACAGCATCAGTTAAATGTGGACGTCTACATGATGCAGCCAAGATTTTAGCAGCTCGAAGAAGAAGTAAAATTAATTAGTCTAGCTATCTTTGGCTTCAGCACTATTTTGTTATAAATCATTTGGAGTGTATACTTTGGAGAATACTCAAACCATACCACTTGTGATTGTCATTCCTTGCCTACAATTGGCCTGTTTACATCTGTCTGCCCAACAAGATTAGACTCTCCTCAAGAGCAGGTTGCCATTCAAAGCTAACCTTCCTCTTTGTGCTATCCCTAGCAGCTGAGTATACTGCATGTTACTTAGGAGATGCTCAGTAAATATTTGTTAGTTTGAATGAATGAACAGGATTATGCTAAAGAATTACATCATCACTTACATATGGGAATGATGTTAGTAGTTTGAGGTATAAAAAAGCCAAATGTATATGAAATGGTAAAAAAAATTGTGTTTGTGTTGTTAGTTTGTTTCCCTGCAACCAGTGCATGGCCCTGTGCACAGCAGGACCTCATAAATGTTTATTAAATTAACCCATTAAACTATGTGGAGTGGCTGTGCTCTCCGTTTCTGCTGTTCTCATTAACATATGAACTTGAGTCCCGGGAGAATTCATCAACATGGTAAAGGTCAAATAAGTAAGAATGATAAATTATCATCTAATGGGTATCATGTATCTTTATCTGTATTCAACTTTTTTGTTCCTTCAGGAGATTTTAGTGTGTGGCCATTCCTTGGAAGTGAATATAACCACAAACCTGGACTTCTTCCTAAGTGTGGCTCAAGTTCAACTCTTACATCAGTTAATAGTAGCAAATATGATTGGACTGGAACCATCAAGCAAGGCCACAGAGGTAACTATTACCTGATTTTGATTAGTCTTACTGCATCTCTCCCAACTTTACATTCATAATAGGAAAACTATACTTAAATAATTTCTGCTAATTATTCTGTATTTAATTTTATTCAAAATATGGTCATAAATTACTTTTAGATTGGTGTTCTTTATTTTTGAAATTTGTTTGGTCTCTTTTCCTGTCATGAACCTTTGCAAAATTGCTGTGGCCTAGCCTTAGAAAAGCCTCTTAAAAATATGGTTTTAGTATCCTGCTTCAATTTTTTAAAGTACAACGCAAGAAACCTGGTATAGCTTTCACTTACTCAGATACATTACAGGGCTAGGGCCTCTTTTGGAAGTGACCTTTGTGATAGTGCTATGGGAATATCTTCAATAAATAACTTCCAAAGCATTCGATTCCCATGCTCAGTGAAGAACGGACATAATCATAAAAGTTGAATGCCTGCCTAGAATTTTAATTTTGATCCGGTGTTCATTGGAAGCCTACACTGAAACCACAAAGCATGTCAGCATGAAACAAAGAAAACTGCTTATTAGATGCTTTTCAAGATATGTTTTCTTTGCTTTTTGTTTCCATACTTCTATAATGCTATCTGTACTTAGAATATATCTCCTGTAAAAACTCAAGTGAAGAAGCCATTCATCTATGAAAAAGACATTGGTTTTATTTTTGTCAAGAGTTATACAGAAGACTGAGTTCTATTTATTAAGAAGGAAAGGAAGAGGTGTTCTTTGAGAGTTCCTAGATGCTAGGCAGTGTGCCAGGCATTTTCATGTAAATTAACTCATTGTATCTTTGAGTGTGTTATCACAACCACTTTGTGAGGTTCATATGGGCATCATTATCATTTTACATATTAGGGTCTTGGGGCTCAGAGATGGTAAATGACCTGCCTGAAATCATTCATACATAGCTAAAAAATGGTGGAAGTGAAATTTTAATATTTAAGTCCTTCAAGTCAGTGCTGTTTCCATTCTATCACAGTGTGTGGATTATAACTATTACATTAATCTCTCTGTCTTCTTTATTTAAAAAAATATTTAAAAATGATAAAGCTTTTAACTTTTATAAATGATTCTCTGACAGACCATCTTTTACTGCCCATGATTTCTGTTTGCTCAGTATCTCTTTTTTTCTCTTTTGTTTTGTTTTGTTTTGGTGGGGGGGAGTGACAGGGGCGAGGGAAAGGGAGAGGGAGAATTTTAAGGAGGCTTCATGTCCAGGATGGAACCCAGTGTGGGGCTCGGTCTCAGAACCCTGAGATCATGACGGGAGCTGAAGTCAAAAGATGCTTAACCGACAAGCCATTCAGGCAGCCTTTGCTCAGTATCTTTTTTAGAAAGGCTATAGAGCTATGTCCTCTCTAAAATATCAGCATTTTTCTAATATATGTTAGATAATCCATAAGGATGTAATCATATGACCTGAAAGTAAATAGAGCACAAAATATTTCCCCATGGCATTTTCAATGAGGTTCTTGAAACAAATTGGGTTGGAAACAATATTTTATGTTCCTATATTATTTGTGCCAAGTTTGTGAATCAGTGAAATCGAATTCATCAGTGAAATCGAATTCATAGATTTCTGATGTGCTTTAGGAATTTATACAACTTAGCAAATTTGTTGTTAAGTCTTTATCTACCTACTTTTGGCAATTGGGAGTAAAGCTACTATAAACATTCATCTGCTGATGTATGTTGATACATGCAGACTTTTGTGGGGACATAACTTTTCAGCTCCTTTGGCAGACAAAAAGGAGTGTGATTGCTGGATCATATGATCAGAATATGTTTAGTTTTATAAGAAACCGCCAAACTGTCTTCCAAAGTAGCTTGTACCATTTTGCATTCCCACCAGCACTGAAGGAGGGAGTTCCTGTTGCTCCACAACCTTAGCAACGTTTGGTGTTTTCAGTGGTCTGGACCTTGGACATTCTATTAAGTGTGTAATGGTATATTTTATTGTTTTAATATGCATCTCCCTGATGATATATGAAGTGGAACATCTTTTCCTATGCATATGCTTATTTTCCATCTACATAGCTTCTTTGGTGAGGTGTCCATAAAATTCTTTGCCTCATTTTTTAATTGGGTTGTTTTCTTACTGTTGAGTTTTAAGAGTTTCTTTGTATATTTTGGATAACATCCTTTATCAGATGTGTCTTTTGCAAATAGTTTCTCCTAGTCTATGGTTTGTTTTCTAATTCCCTTGATACTATCTGTCACAGAGCAGAAGTTTTTAATTTTAATTGTTTCTTTCATGGATCATGTCTTTGGTGTTGTATCTAAAAAGGCATCACTATACCCAAGATCATCTAGGTTTTCTCTCATGTTCTCTTTTAAGTGTTATAGTGTGTGTTTTACATTTAAGTTTATGATCCATCTTGAGTTCATATTTCTGAAGGGGTTAGATCTATATCTATTTTTTTTTTTTTTTTTTTGCATGTAAACATCTAGTTGTTCCAGCACCATTTGTTGAAGAGACTGTCTCTGTTCCATTGCATTCCTTTTGCTCCTTTGTCAAAGATCATTTGACTGTATTCATGAGGATCTATTTCTGGCTTCTCTCTTGTGTTCCATTGGCCTATTTGTCCATTCTTTCACCAGTCCACACTATCTCGATTACTGTAGCTTTATAGTAAGTCTTAAGGTATGGCAGTGTTAGTCCTCCATTTTTGTTCTTCTCCATTATTATATAAGCTAGTCTGGTTCTTTTGACTCTGAAAACTTTAGAATCAGTTTGCCAATAGCCATTAAATAACTTTCTTGAATTTTGATTGGGATGTATTGAATCTATGGATCAAGTTGAGAAATGACATCTTGACAATATTGAATCTTCTTATCCATGAACATGGAATATCTCTCCACTTACTTAGTTCTTTGATTTCATTTGTCAGAGCTCCTTACATAAATCTTCTATGTATTTTGTTGGATTTTACCTAAGTATTTCATTTTTTGGTATGCTAATATAAATGCTATTGTGCTTTTAATTTCAAATTCCACTTGTTCATTGTTAGTATATAGAAATGTAATGTAATTGACTTTTGCACTTTAACCTTATATCCTGAAACCTTGCTATAATCACAGTTTTCATGTTGATTCATTCAGATTTTCTACTTGGACAGTCCTGCCATCTGTAAACAGAAACAGTTCTTCTGTCCCAATCTGTAATAATTTTATTTTCTTTCCTTGCCTTATTTTGCTAGCATGGACTTCCAGTATGTAGAAAAATAGTGGTGAGAAAGAACATCCTTGCCTTCTATCTGATCTTAGTGGGAAAGTTTCGGGTTTCTCACTGCAGGTTTTTTGTAGATAATGTTTATCAAGTTGAGGACATTTCTGTCTATTCCTAGTTTACTGAGAGCTTTTATCATGAATGGGTTTGGATTTTGTCAGATGCTTTTTATGCATCCATTCATATGATCATGTGATTTTTTTTTTCATTTTGTTTGTTGTTGTGATGGATTACATTAATTGAGTTTTAATTGTTAAACAAGCCTTGCAATACTTGGGATAAATCCCACTTAGTGTAATATGTAATTCTTTTTATACACTGTTAGATTATATTTACTGGTATTTTGTTGAAGATTTTTGTTTCTTTGTTCATGAGAGATATCAGTCTGTAGTTTCTTTTTCTTAAAATGTCTTTTTCTGGTTTTGTTATTAAGGCAATGCTGGCCCTGTAGATTGTTAGGAAATATTTCTTCTGCTTCTGTCCTCTGAAATAGATTGTAGAGAATTGGTATAATTTCTTCCTTAAATGGTGCTAGAAATCATCAGTGAACTCATCTAGGCCTGATGCTTTCTTTTTTGGAAGGTTATTAATTATTCCTTCAGTCTCTTTAATAGATATAGGCCTATATCTATTTGTGGTTGACTCTTTATCTACCTACTTTTGGCAGTTAGATCCTCTGTTTTTTCTTGTGTGAGATCCTCTGTTTCCTCTTATGTGAGTTTTATCTGATTGTTTTTCAAGAAATTGGTCCATTTTCTTGAAATGGTTATCAAATGTATGGGCCTGGAATTGTTTATAATATCCCTTTATTATCCTTTTAATTTCCATAGGATCTGTAGTGATGTCCCCTCTTTCAGGTCTGATATTAGTCATTTGATTCCTTTCTCCTTTTTTTAGTTAGCCTGTTTAAAGGCTTTTACTGATTTTTGCTCTAATTCTTATTATTTCTTTTCTTCTGCTTATTTTGGATGGTGATGATATTTCCAGACAATCTTTGACAAAGTTTTCTTTGAAAGATTAATTTTAAAAGTTATTCAAGAATGTGGTGGGTGATTTTTATTAGTAGAGGAAAGATTTACACTATAAACAAAGGGGGAGAAAGATGGAAAAGTCTTTGGAAATAGAAGTGAAAAACAGTGGAACAATCTAAGGATTATTGCGAAAGCCAAGATTTAATATTAATTTTGATTGTATGGACAACTAACACAAACTTTCAAATACATATTTAAGGAGAAGAACTTTAGGCAATAAAATGACCAGCTTGATAGTTCAGGCAAATTACCTCTCATGTTGATCAAAACTTTTCCAATGTTTTCACTCTGAAAAATGTACTCTAGATAGGTGAGGCCACTGGATCAATCAGCCTGTATTTGTATTCTTTGATTTCCATTTGTCCCTTTAGAGTGTTATGACTTTCATGATTGCTGGCTTCCAGAATTATTTCTCTTTTTTAAATTATTGTTTTCTCTATACATAATATGATAGGCCAAGAAAGAACATAAGAGAAATAAACATTTAATATTCAAAAACCCAAAGTGCATTCCATATGTACAAAGTACATGTCCTTTCATACTCCATTCTATAATTCATCTCTATGACAACAATTGGTTGTTTAACCCTAGAACAACAGGAATGTTACTTGGGTTTCTTACATCCTAGTTCTCTGCCATTTACATGAGATCAGAGTCAGGCTTCTAGATAACTTCACAGTCAAACCCAAATATACGATTCAAACTTTTCTCCAGAAATAGAGCTCCACTATTCATCCTTGATTTCTGGGTAGGGCTGTGGTGATTTACACAGTTGGTTTACAGTTTAGAGGTTTCTTTACCTCTTGCAAGATAATCTTGTTCTCGTAAAGCCCCAATTATACAAAAATGGTTATTAGTAATATAGTCATGACATTCATGTAATAATAATTAACAAGAGAGATAGTTTGGTAACATGTACCAGTAGACGTCAGGAAATTTCTGAAAGAGAATATGAATAAACAAAAAGCTAAAGAATTTTCATTTCTTTAAGTCTATTTATAGAAGAATAATGCAGGCCATTTTTATATGATAAAAGGAAACTAAAAAATCCTAAGTTTTTCTAAAGCTGTTAGTATACAGGACATTGTAAGGAATTATTCAAAAACCGAGCAAACAAGAAATCCTACCTTTCTATCATTTTATTTCAGTTGCTGTCATACAAAAAATACAGCTAGAAGAAAATTTGCATCAAATTTTTAAAGTATTAGACTACTTTAAACTGAGATGAAAGCTGAGTGTTCTATCTGAAATCTGTGAAACCATAAGCAATATAGATAAAGTACTAAAACTAGTGTGTTAACTTCAAATAGTTTATTTTTTATAATGCAGTTATTTTTATCAGTAACTAATATGATATATGTCTAACATAGTTTGCTTGGGTGTTTTTACAGTTTGCTATGGGACAATATAATATGTTGGATCTTTTTTGCTATGTACTGTGATTGAGTATGCACCCTATGGAGTAGTGTTCGAAGTTGTTTTCTTGATGGCATTATTACTATTTTATCATAGAAATAATCTTCTTTGGGGTTATTCCTCATTTAGGAAGGGAAATTCTTATTTTTCAGTCAGTGGTAAAAATTTTACAAGACATACTTGACCAACTTTAGGATTGCTAGGAATAATTAGAACTAAAAACTTAAAGTAAGAAGAGAAGAAGGGACTTTGAGTGGTTGTATAGTAACAGAAGTTTTTTGGAGTAGAACATTAGGCAAGATGAGGGAAATAGAGGCAAAAAGTATACCCTTAGAACACAGGTGAGCAGAGGTGAGGTTTGGAAGCAGGAACTAAAACCAGTATGGGAGAGGATGTTGTTGTTCTGTCTGTCTTTCTGTAGGTGTGAATGGGAAAGCCCATGTCAGAGGTTACATATTTCTGTATTAAAAAAGGAGGTGGGGATTTTGGATGATGTGCATGTGGTGACTTTCCATCGGTGTTGCTATGCTGAGTATTTGTTTCCCTTCAGAGGCACCTGGATCAACTACTTGTAACCAAGCAATAAACACAGGCACCAATAAAATATGGATTCAAGCAGAGCCTTAAATGGACAAGAGGGCCTATGAGGAAATACCCTGAATTTCTTACAATCTAGACCTGGAAAAGTTATTAAGTATTTTATTGCCTATCCTCTCCAAGAGAAGGACTTCTTAGGTACATTGAACTATCACACCTGTCACAATTTTACTTAGGCCTTGTAGATATTAAAAATCGCCTAATTGTCTCCTGATAAACAAGCTTATGCTTAGAGAGAAGTGCATCATAGTTGCTTCAGGGTACATGCTAAACATCAAGAAAACCATAAAAATCTTAATTTTCCAGCCATGCTTATGTTTATCTCATACAAATTTCTTGACCAGAAATCCAGTGAATGCATTAAGTTTTCCTAAGGCTCTCTTAAACTGTCTTTCCTGGTTGTATTCAACAGTATTCGCTGAGGGCTTTCCATATACCAGATATACTGAATACAGACTGGAAAAGGTATGAAAAATAAGTACACTATTGTTCCCACCCTGTAGGATTTCATAATCTGGTTGAGACATAAAACATAGATAAATGAATTGATAACTAAGAATTCAAAGCAGTAAATAAGAAGTGCTAAACATGCTGTATGGAAAATGAGTGTTAGAGGAGTGATTCACAACAGGAGGAGAAGACTTTAGGCCAGGCAGTCAGAGATTTAGCTTCATGGTGATGTTGGAATGGAATAGGCAGAGAAGGATGACCTATTCATTTACTTAATAAACATTGAACCTTTTCTATATATCAAACACTATAATGGATACTAGAGTGACATCATTAAACAAGAGATAAAGTTTGTGCTGCTTCCAAGTTCTAGTGTTCATATATTTTATGAGGAAGATAGGCAATGATAATAGAGCTTGATCAAGATATACAATCATATCCAGTTATATATGCACACACAATTAGTTGCATACATCAGATATATTCACTTTTCATTAGCACAAAGTTAATCATGTGGTCATACCTAGCTGCAAGGGAGGCTGAGAAATATAATTCTTCTAATACGTGACCACGTGCCATGCTTAAAATTATTTTACTATGAAAGAAGAGGATGATGAATATTGGGATACAACTGACAGTCGGGGCCACAGAGACTTCAGGATTCCCAGGTAAGCCAGATCTAGAATACTCCTCAGAAAGCAGTTTTGGCTCTCTTCAATACTTTAAACATACTGTCAACTAAAGCCTAATGTTACATACCATATGATATGGCAGAAATAACGTTGGCTTACCAATTGTTCACTGCTGCTATAGGGACAAGTGTTGTGTTTGCCCAGCATTTCTAACCCTCTTCAATCTGACAGTAGAACTTCCTTTCCTTTGGCTAAACAACATTCTCCTATATAGTTTCAATAGGGATTCCCATTACAGGGTAGACATGAAACACAGGCCTGGTCAGTCATTGTACTCCATCCCCCTATCAGTTATTGGCCCAGATATGGACACACTACTCAGACCAGGGCAGTGTTCTCTATGAATACACCGAGAAGAATAAAATCTCTTTCCCGTGGATCATTAAGTCCAGATGTTACCATACTGGAGATTTCTTTGACCATGCTGCTTTCTTCTCCTTTACCGCTATCACATGAAGAAAACCTGTATTTTTAAAAAGAGAAAGAGAAAGGAATTGAACTCATAGAAATAAGGAAACCTGAAAGATGGAGAGAAAAAGTCTTTGACATCATCTGACATCCTTTGACACAGTCCTAGCCAATGAGATATAAAGAGAACTTTATAACAGATTTCTCAGAAAGTCTTCACCTTCTTGCTTTTCCACCTTCTTGGAATCATGACAATGGAAGTGACCAGCTACTTGTGACCATGAGGCAAAACATGATGACCAAACATGAGGACAAAAACCACACACTGAGGATAGCAAAGTGAATACGTAAATCTGTATGTTTCAGTGTTCTAAGATGGAGATGATAAAGCCCAAGCGAAATGCTGAGCATACGTACAATTTGATGCTGAATAACCGCTTGCAGTATGAATTGATCAATGGATTCCTTAATTCATAGGAATTCCTATTTCTGTTCATAGAGATAGAAAAGATAGATTATGCAACATACACATCAAAAGAACTGGAAGGTATTGGTGATTAACTGTATGTTTGATGGAAACAGGTTGGGTACAAATTGTGGAAGGCTTTGAATACTGGACTGAAATGTTTGAAGTAAGCAACAGAGAGGAGTTGAAATTGATTGAACTGTACAATAACTTAAACAAATGTCCTTCTAAGCTCAGATCCATTTTAGACTGAACCTCTCAGTTTTCCTCACATGTTGGTAGTTCAAACAAATATCATAGCTACATTTTTCTCTATTCTACTATAATAAATATATTGTATTCTAATGTAGTATCAGATTATTTCAGTTAGGATTTGAAACAGCTGTATGTAGCATATATTATATAGGCTGTATATTTCACCCACTATTTCCAAGAGCTACTAGAGTTATTCTTTAAAAAAGGAAGGAAAACAATGCACACACTTAAAAATTGACTAAACAGAAGGATGAGAAGGCTGAGATTGCCCTGGGTTATGTTCACTTGGATGCAGTAATTACTGTGTTATTCCTGGCTAGCAAGTAATCATCTTATTAAGCCTACTTACAGAAGTAGTGTATATAAGGAGTAACACATGCTCATTTTCAAATCAGTGTTTTAGAGTAAATAAAATTTTTATAGCAAAATAAAAACCATATTTTTAGGGGGCAAAGAATAGAACTGCATCACTGGGGATCTGAAGGTGGGGTTCTTTGATCCACACACTCCATATCCTGAAGAAGAATGTAGACAATTATAACACTAATTGAGCATTTCTTCCTTTGCCCTCTCTCCTTCCTCCTCCTCTTAACCACTTGGTCTTAGCCACTTCCTTAGATCTCCTTTCCTTTCAGTCTCTGCTAATGACTGACTTGGACTTGGTAACCCATCCTGGGCAGGCTTGGTACCTGTTCTGACAGTCTCTTTGATAGCTAAAAAATCTCATTTACCAAAAAAAAAAAATAATAATAAATAAAAAAAAATTTAGGCATCAGAAAATATACAGTATTTAGTCCATGTTTCTTCAATATTTCTAAAGTAATGGATATTTCCACTGAAGTAAGGTTTCTACTTCCCCAGACTTTTTGCTATTATTTATTGTATTTGGCTTGCCTACAACTATCTAAAGAATAAAGGACTACATAAACCACCATATCCAATTGTCTATGAAGCATGATAAAGTTACACTGCAAAAAAATAATGTTACAGTCAAGCTGATCAGAACAGGTAAAACTCCCCAAGGTTTATCTTCATCCTCAATTAGCTCCTCTCCTCTCAAGATTGTTATTTCTTCTCGTCTGTCCTTTTATTTTGTACTAAGTTATAGGTCTTTTCTCTGACTCTGAATCCTGTCTCTTTAATACGTGCTCATTTCTCATATTTTTTTGAATTTCCAGTGCTTCCTTATTCCTCATGACCTACCAAAATGTTTGTATATAAGGAGAAACACTCTAGGAAAATAGTTCATAACTGATTCATTATTATCTTTTCTGAATAAAAATATGATAAATGAGCTAACTGTTCAAAATAACTGAGGGTCCATGGTTTGCTGGGTTTTATATATGACAGTTTGTTCTAACAAGCAAACTTCTGGGATTTCAGTCACTATTACATAAAAGAACCAACTTTTTAAAAATATTAACATCAGAGCCATGGGAATGTATATAATTCTCATCTAAGATTTCATACATTTTTAAATTGCTTATTTCTAAAACTTTGGCTCTTCATCAAAGGTTTTCTGTAGCAAATGACTAAAAATCTTCTCACAGAGTATAGAGGTATATAAAATAAACACCAAAGCCTAAACCCAATAATCTTCCTTCTACACTTTTGAAGATGCCTGGACTTTTGCAAATGTGCTATAGTTGGCTTCCCACCTTTCTTTCTAAAACTTGGCCATTTCAGTAATGCCCATTTGGAAGACACAAAAGGATACTGGGGAGATGGAAGTATTCTGTTCGTGATAGTGATGGTAATTACACAACTGTATACATTAGGTAAAGCCCAACCCACTGTACATTTTTAAGGAGTAAATTTTATTATTTATAAATTATACTCTGGTAAACCTGGCTTAAAAAAATGTGTGGCCACTCAGCTTTGGAACCCAGCTTCGGAAGACACAAAATCCACTCCCTGGCAGCAGTGATTTCCATTAATGTCAGAATGTGTGTTATACTTAGGTGGCTGCCCAGAATCTGTAACACCAGCTACCACTCATCAGATACTCACTGTGTGCCAGATGGTCTAAGTGTTTTATACAGCTTAACTCCTTTAGTCCTAACAATAACCCTCTGAATTGGGGGCTTTGTCTCAGACTGTACAGTATAGAAATGGAGTCTCAAGAGAGTCACATCATTTGCCCAAGGTTATGTAGCTAAATAAGTATCCAGGCCCAGCTACTTGAGAATGTATTGGTTAGAGGAGTTGTGAGAGGTAGCTCAGTGACCTAACTGGTATGTATGTGGGTGTTTATAGGGAGAATTAAGCAAAATCTACTTTACAGAAAATCTTAACTGTTCTTATTTAAAATTTACCTTTTATTGTAATGGTAAGCCATTGAAGGATCTAAAATAAGAGCATGACATAATCAAGTTCACATTTGGAATGGTTAGAGGTGGATTAGGCAGGGAGCTCACTGGATGCTCTAGCAGTAACACAGGTGATGAGAGCCTGAATTGAGGCACTGATTTAGGGAAGAAGGGAAGAAAACCAGTAATGGGCAATCTCGGCATTTGCTTGAAAAGGTGTATAAAAGGAGGAAAGCCCTAGGAAAGTAGGTTATAAATAATTCATTACTATCCTTTCTGAGTAAAAATATGATAAGTGAGCTGGTTCATCTCAGTGCATATGTTAATGGAAAGATAGTACCCTAGATCATTCTTTCTCTAGCTTTTCTCAATTGAATGATACAGGGCAATGAGTCTTCAGCTACGTGTTTGCTTATAGACATCAGTTAGTCCTAAATTCAGAGGCCACAGATTAGGATTCCCCTGCATTTTGTACCTTCTTGAATTCTTAACCAGCTCTGAATTTCATTTATGCCTCCAAAGAAAAATGTTGGAGCGGACCATTGTTCTTTTTAAAGACTCAAGAAATGGTTATTATTTAGTTGTTGACTGGTTTTATTTCTAAATATGGAAAAGACAATGATGTTTAAATGTCAGTGGAAAGGATTCAGTTGGAAGGCAGGTTGAGATATCCTGGGATGAGAAGGAAAAATCAATAGTGTGCCATTCCTAAAATAATGAGAAAATAATTTCCCACAAATGCAGAAGGGTTGATGTTAGGAAGAAGTACACGTCTTCTAATAGAATCAAAGGGGAGGAAGAGAGCATGATCACATGCCGTTAAGTAGATGTAAATAGATTCAAGAATTTAGTAGTAGGGAGATGAGGAGGTACCCATTTGATTCTTTTTTACTCCAGAAAGAAGATGTAAGATATCTGTTAAAGAATGATACGGGGCTCAGAGATGGAAGGCAGAAACTGTTTATTTAAACTTTTTTACCTTGTAAATATAGATTAGAATCTACGGAAAGGCATACAAATAATGGTAAAATATAAAGATTGCTAAAAATTAAGACCAGAGGAACAAAAAATACAACACAATTTCAGGCCATAAGGCCTGAACCTCAGATTTGACTCTTAACTTCCTGGCATATCAAAGAAGAGGAAATTCAGATACTAAAAAAATTTACATAAAAGTTTGCTGACTTTTAGAATGTATAGGTCTTTTAAAATACATTTCCTATTTTAGAATAGTTTTAGATTTACAGAGTTGTTAAAATACTATAGAGAGTTCTCAAATACCCTGCATCCAGTTTTCCTTGTTATTAACATCTTACATTAGTACTTACGGTGAACTAATATTAATATAATTATTAACTAAAGTCTATTTTAAAGTTTATTTTAAAGTCTGTTTTCTTTATTCAGAGTTCCTCGGTTTTCCTAAGAAAATTTTATGAATGTTCTTCTCTGTGTCAAGGTCCCATTAATGATACCATGTTACATTTATTGTTATGTCTCCTCTAGACTATGACACTTTCTCATATTTTCCTTGCTTTTGAGGACCTTAACAGTTTTGAGGAGTACTGGGTAGGTGTTTTATAGAATTTCATTTAAATTGGATTTGTCTGATGCCGGGGTGGGGCATAACAACTACATAAATCATTTTGAATTGTTCTATACAAGACAGTTTTCTATTCTTCATATAGGATATATATTATAAATAGAATAAGTGTGCCTTTCATGTTCAAAATTATATTGATATAAATAGTATCAAATACAACTGTACTTAATCCCTTATATGCCAGGCATTTTCTTAGTCCCTCAGAGCTCTAGTATCACCTACAAAATGAAAGATTAAGATTTGGCTTTCACCTCCCTTTCTAGTCTTTCACTTGTTTTCGATGACCTGAGGGAAAGCCCAAGACTGACCTCCAGTGGTAATCTGTGCTGTTCTCCAAGAAGTAAATACTTGTTTGTTGACTTGAGATAAATTTACACAACCAAATCGTTAAGAAAGAGTAACCCTTACAGCAAGTCAGTTTCTAATTTACTTATTTATTGATAGTTAATGATAAATTCAGTTTCTCTATAATATGATTAAAGAAATTTCTTTCTAGAAGTGAAAATATCCTTTTTCTGTTCTGCAGTTAGAACCGTTTGGGGAAAGATGAGTCTAAACTCTCTTCATTGTATAGATAACCTAATTCTGGATATAATCATTCCATAAATATCTTTTATGCTTTGGTGATTTCCTCCCAGTAATTTAGTAGAGGTTTTTTTACAGTCATTAATTTTAGTACTCTTAAAATATTTTCTGACATTGACTTCTCATTTTTTTCCTGAGGCTTCTCTGTCCTCATGGAACTATACTCATATAAATTCTAAGAAATTCCACCACCACCACCCCCAATAATCTCAGAAGGTATCTGTGAATCTGCAGAAGTTGGGTATATCCCTATGGGGGGAAATCCTCTACTACTGTTTTTAGCATTCTCCAAGAGTGGATCTGTGTTTTCTGGGACCTGAAATTGGTCTTTTTAAAAAAGAATACAAATTACGTATATAAAATAACCAAGACTCAGGGTCTTGTAAAATGTCCTGTGCAAGCCAAGAAGCCTTGAAGCTGAAATTTCTTACTAACTTTGTGGTAAGTCTCCCTCACACAGTCTTGGATGAAAACTGACATGACCACTGTACCAGCTTTCTACTACTGCCTTTTGTAGAAGCCTCCTGCATTCCTTGGCTCATGGTCTCCCCTTTCCATCTTCAGTGCAATGACAGGTCAGGTCCTTCACGGATGACATCTTTATGACCTCTTACCATTGCATCTCTCTCTAATCACAGTAAAGAACAGTTCTCAGCTTTTAAGGACTTGTGTGATTAGATCAGGCCCACCCAGATAATCTAACATAACCTCCCCATTTCAGGATCTGTAACCTTAATCACTTCTGCAAAATCTCTTTTGCCATATTTGGTAACATATTCAGATTCTGGGGTTTAGGATGTAGGCATCTTCAGGAGAACAGTTTTCTGCCTAACATACCACATAGGGGTATGATTTCAACCTTCTTTTCACTTGATGATCATGTCCAATGACTTAGTCTCACTGACTCAAAAAGCCAACAGTGAGCTACCAAACTCATCCAAACCCAGGCATCTTCTCCAGAGTCAACATAAGAAAAAGCCTAAATGTGTCTGTTGGGAGAAGACATGATACAGAGAAAATTGTGAGAAATTGTTTATTGTATGTCCAGTTTGAATTTGGAGGTTAGTGTTAGTGCTGTTGTAGCAGTTTGTCCCTAACTTAAAATAAAAATTTTTATGAAAATCATATTGTCCAAAACAAAAATGATTACTGGCATTGTCTTGATTTCTTATAAATCTCTTCAATGTTTGCCTTAATGGAAGACAGTATCCGTTTCTATATTCAATCTGTTATTATATGTTATTTTGATTAAAATGTAGGAAGAAAAACCAGCCTCTTACAGATAATGGAGTCAGAAGAGGGAGTATTTTAACAACCTTTAAGATAATTGTAGGTATTCTTTGTTATTACAGTAAAACTTGAGATATGGTAGTCTCCTGTTTTATCTACTTTATTGACAATATATTTTTAAGGTTTTTTTTGAGATATAATCCACATACCATAAAATTAACCAATTTTAAGTGTGCAGTTCTGTGGCTCTTAATATATTCAGAGTTGTGCAGCCATCACAATTTTAAATCATTTTTGTCACCCCAAAATGAAGCCCTATATCCCTTAACCATGATCCCCCAATTCTCCCATCCTCCCCAGCCCAGGCAACCACTAATCTACTTTCTTTATCTATGGATTTATCAATTTTGGACATTTCATATACATGGAATTGTATTATATGTGTTTTCTATGGCTAACTCCTTTTACTTCACATAATGTTGATATCCTTTTTCTTTTTATTAGATGCTTCATTTCTTTTTATTGCCAAATATTCCATTGTATAGATGTTTACCACATTTTTTAATCCATTATTCAGTTGGTGGACCTTTGGTGGGTTTCCATTTTTTGGCTGTTTATAATGTGCTGCTATAAATATTCACAAGGATGTCTTGTGTAGATATGTATTTTCATTTGTCTTGAGAATATACCTATAAGTGGAATTGCTGGATCACATGGTAACTCTATGTTTAATCGTGGCAATTTCTTAAAAGAGTAGCTACATATGAAATGTGAAGCCATAAGAATGGGCTTTTCTTGTTCTGTTATCTTACAGTTGACTTTAGTGCCTTCCATGCATGATTTTCTACCATCATTCATTTGGAAAATATTTGTTTACTTAGTTATGCAGATCTTCCAAAAGTTGACACATTTTATTACGTGACATCAAAATTCACATTTGTTGGGGCACCTGGGTGGCTCAGTGGGTTAAAGCCTCTGCCTTCGGCTCAGGTCATGGTTAAAGCCTCTGCCTTCGGCTCTGGTCATGATCTCAGGGTTCTGGGATCAAGCCCCGCATCGGGCTCTCTGCTCAGTGGGGAGCCTGCTTCCTCCTCTCTCTCTCTGCCTGCCTTTCTGCCTACTTGTGATCTGTCAAATAAATAAATAAAAATCTTTAAAAAAAAAAAAAAAAAAAGAACAATGTTCCTGGATAAACCTGGTTTGGTTTTAAGAAGAAAAAAAAAAAAATTCACATTTGTTGATATTTTGACCAGTTCCCTCATTAGAAAAGTCTAAGTACCAGGAAGTGTCAGACTCATGAGAGCAAATATAAGTTTTCTGTAATGCTAATTTTTGCTTGAAAGTTTAAATATTCAGAATTGGGTATTTCACAAACATTTTCTCTAAAATGAATTATTACTTCAAGGAAAACAATAAATAATCTTTTTTGGCAATGATAAAAACCATAGTTTTGTCACTCACTTTCAGTTAGAAAGGTGTTTTCAGGAGTCAGCTACTATCGCTAGCAACTCAGTTGCACATCTGCTTTCCCTCAAGACAGCTGTCATTCTTTGGTATGTAGCAGCAGCGCTTCAGCACTTGATGCACACTTCCCATTTCATCACACCAAAGATTAAAAAATATCCGTTCATTGGCTAGGATTTAATAAATAATTTTTACTGCTTCATCAAGAACATTTTTACATGAAACTGTTATTTAATTCATTCTGTACTAGAATTTTATGGTGAAGAACTAGCTCCTTTTGCTACTACTGCCTCGATTCTTGGTAAGGCACTCACCATTGCTATTGCATTATCAGTGCAAATGTCAACATAGCAGAAAACATGGATACGTCTTGGTATTATTACAAAATTAGTTTTGACTTTAAGGATTCTTTGATAGTGTCTCAGGGACCTTGAAGGATTTATGGACCACACTTTGAGAACTGCTGCTCAAACACCAAACTTTTTATCTCTGTTTCTCTTTATTTAAAAAAAAAAAAAGATATTTTTCAAAAATGTTAAGATTAATGAAAAGTCATAGTCATTTTAAGTCGGAACAAATAAATTTTTGTGACTTTGGAATATACTGTTGTTTTCTTTTCCTATCAGAACAACATTTAGTAAGTAAATAATCTTCACTCTCATTTTAAAATGAGATAGCATTGGAAATCAATTTTTATTTATTTGTCTAAGGTGGGCCAATGAGCTTGCTGTACATTTTAAGTTGAAACTCAAGCATTCTAATTCATAACTCCAGTACTTTAGCTTTTATAGGCTACTTTACTAGAAAACCTGTGTGAAACAATATGATGCCTTAGTAAAAGTTGGAAGCTTAGGCTTAAATTGCCTCATTTGTCTTATTGAATAATCTTCAGGTAATCATCTTTCAGGCTTCAAAGGTGATCACGTGAATACTCTTAGAAACGGATTGGGGAAAATAGGTGATGGTGGTCAAAGGGACCAGGTTCTAGTTATCAGATGAATAAGTTCTGGAGATCTCACGTACAGCATGGTGAACTATGGTTAACAATATTGTATACTTGAAAGTTGCTAGGAGAGTATATCTTAAATGTTCTCACCACGTAAAAAAATAATGATGACTGTATGAGGTGATAGATTTGGTAACTAACCTTGCTGTGGTAATCATTTCACAATGTATATGTGTATCAAATCATAATGTTGTACAGCTTAAACTTATACTGTGTTATATGTCAATTATATCTTAAGAAAGCTGGAAAAATATTTTTAGATTAGAAATTACGTATGAATTATACTGACATCCCAACATTCTCAAGCTAAATTCCTCTAAGCAGTGTTCTATGGGAAATGAATTGATTTAAACAGATTAAAGAAATATTTTAAGAATGAAATATAAGTGTGTGTTTATTCCTGGGCTCTGTATTCTGTTCCATTGATCTATGTATCTGTTTTTGTGCCAATACTATCCTGTTTTGATTACTGTAGCTTTGTAGTATATCTTGAAATCTGTAATATTTCCAGCTTTGTTCTTTCTCAAGATTGCTTTGGCTCTTTGGGGGTCTTTTGTGGTTCTATACAAATTTTAGGATCGTTCATTCTAGTTCTGTGAAAAATACTGCTGGTATTTTGATAGGGGTTGTGTTGAATCTCTAGGTTTGCTTTGGTGGTATGGACATTTTAACAATAACAATATAAATTCTTCCAATCCATAAGCATAGTATATCTTTCCATGTGTTTGTGTTATCTTCAGTTTCTTTCATCAGAATACAGGTCTTTCAGCTCCCTGGTTAAGTTTATTCCTAAGTAGTTTATTCTTTTGATGCAATTGTTAATGGGATTGTTTTCTTAGTTTCTCTTTCTGTATTCTTTGTATTAATTTTGTGTCCTGTAGTGTAGCTTTACTGAATTCATTTATTAGTTCTAGTGGGTTTTTCTTTTTGGTGGAGTCTTTATGGTTTTCTATATATGGTATCATGTCATCTGCATATAATGAAGTTTTACTTCTCTCAGATAGTGTTGTATGGTGACAGATGGTAGCTACACTTGTGGAAAGAGCATAACATAGAGAGTTCTTGAGTCCCTAAGTGGTACATATGAAATTAATGTGACATTGTATGTTAACCATACATCAATAAAAATATTTTTAATTAAAAAAATGAATGAGATGTACCTTTACTTAAAAAGCTTCTAATTGCTGCAAATATACATGACTTTTACAATAAGCTGAATGGATTAGTTATATAAAAATCTATAAGTTTTCAGGCACCTGGGTGGCTCAGAGGGTTAAGCCTCTGCCTTTGGCTCAAGTCATAATCTCAGGGTCCTGGGATCAAACCCTGCGTCTGGCTCTATGCTCAGCGGGGAGCCTGCTTCCACATCTCTCTCTGCCTGCCTCTCTGCCTGCTCGTGATCTCTGTCTGTCAAATAAATTTAAAATATATACATTTTTTAAAAATCTGTTAATTTTCTTTATAAAATATAAACATCAAATAAATTGTATATAGATAGTATATTAATTAGCTGGTTGAAATCTGATTTTTGTCAGTGCTTTATTTGTGATGTAGTTTTTGGCAGAAATGATACTATTGGGAAGACTTTCAAAGTGCAAATGTATGTGTCTTAAAATTCTCAAGAATCACATGTTATCAATAGTGATGATGATGATGACGATAGCAATGCGTAGTACGTATTAATGGCTTACCATATATGCCATGTACTATCCTGTGTTACTTACTGCCTTATCTCATTTAGTTCTCCAATAGCTATGTTGCAATAGCTAGATGCAGCTAGTACTAAGAGTAACTAAACAAAAGTCCCACAACTTTGAGTTTGATAACCTCTGGCATATATTTATTTACCTTAAAACAGCCTTTTCACTCTTAAGTAGTCTTATAAACAGTCTTCTTTGTAAGAGCAGGGATTACTTTGTGGTAGGTATTTTGCCTTTTATTTTTTAAATCAGTTCTTTAACATAATCTGACTTTAGTTTCTATTTTTAACACTAGTAAAATGAACTGGAAAGATTCCTAGCCTTTCTATAAACTTAAAAAAAATTTGTTTTCTTTCCAGAAATAATATTCTCATAAAATGGATATGATTTAATTTTTTCATAAAAAATATAGTTGTAGGAGAAATTAATGTGTAAGAATTTTAGGAGTTCATATCTGAGGACTCAAAATGGTAAAGATGGTGGTGGTGATGATAGTCATTCTTTGTATACTTATTAGCCAAGTATGATAAATACTATATGAGCATTATCTCCATTCTCTCTATAACCCCATAAAATATAGTTACTGTTTTTATTCCAGTTTTTCAAAGGGGAAACTGATTTATTTATTAGCTAGTTGTTTTTTTTTCCCCAAGACTATATAATTGGTAAGTGATGAAGCCAGGATTACAACCCAAATTATATGTCTAAAGTACTTGTGACCTTTGCCATCGGGCTAACAATCTAGGTTCCTGATGCTGGCTTTAGGGCGTTTCTTAACTTCTTCAATTTCCTCATCTATAAAATGGGAATAAGAATAGTTCTTAGCATTTCATAACTTTTTGAGGGTCACAAATGTTTTGGGTATTTAGGGACTTTGTGAGGATAAATGAGAAAGCAAAATTTCTTGCACAAAGAAGTGCTCATGGTGCTAAATGATATTACCTATAGCAATAAGAGACTGTTTCATTATTATTACTGCTATAGACATGGTCATTTACTGAGCACTTCTGTGTACAAGAATTTTGCTTGAACACTTTGTTTTCTCAATGAAGTCTCCTGTGGCATACCTCATCTCCAGCCATATGACCCTTACCACTGTGCCACAATATTAAATAACTTCTTGACTCTGCCTTCTGTCTCATTTTAGGTAGCCCAATATACAGAGCAGCCAGGAGTAATCATCCTAAAGTTTATTTAGGGTCATAGCACTCCTTTATTCAAAAACCTTCAATTCTTTCCCTTTGCCTCTTGAATTAAATAAGAACTCAGCCTAACACTCAAGGCTCTAACTTCTCTCTCTTGTTTTATCTTTTTTACGCAGAAATCTGTGTAGTTTTCATCTGGGTGAGGATACAGATGTTGGAAACACTTGAGGTCGTCAGGATTACTGAGGATCCACAATCAGCATTTAGAGTGTTTGTGGCAGGGATGCTCAGTGTCTTTCCATAAGCATAACAGCCTCAACACAAAGTCTCGCTCAAATGTTGGTTGTCAACCTGTTGTACCTCCTGATCCCTGAACATACTCCTGATTTTCATGTCATCATTCCTTTTTCCTGCTATTTATTTGACTTTTTCTACCTCTCCTCCCAAATCTAAGGCTTTTGCCATCTTATCTAGAACTTCAAGGCCAAGTTTAAATATCTCTTATACTCCCAGATCCCTCCAGTTTCTACATGAACCACTCTTATATTTTTTTAACGTTTACTTCTTAAATCTCTTTTTATACCTGTTTGCAATTATTTTTAGTGAAGGAGATATTTACTACCTTGCAGCCTTTTTTGAAGGAAGGCTCAAAGTCTGATTTAAACTTTGAATGTCCCAAAATGTATAGTACTGTCTATTACACCTTGCATTTATTTCTGAAGGATAAAGACCCAATCTTCAATTTTTTGGTAATAAACATGATCTTATTCAGCTCAGCATTGCTGGTGCCTCGGATAGTGCCAGGCCAATAATGGGTTATAAACTCATGTTTTTTAAATCAGTGTTCTCATCTTAACAGACTAAAAGTATTTTTGAGAAACATACAGCAGTATTTATTATTTGTTTGTTTAACTTGTTTACATTCTTATTCATCTGTCCATTTGCTCATCATCTGCTTCGTTCAACAAGACTGAAAATGCTGTCAGCAGCATCTCTACTTCACTCTGCACTTCAAGCAGAAGACGGCATAATTCCTTTTATGTACCAAGTGCTTAATATGTTTTATTAAATGGACTGATTGGGAGCCTAGAGCATAAGTGAAAGGTGTAGATGTTTTCATGCCTTCATACTTTTTGGTGGTAAAGAATCATAGATGTGCAAGCACTTCAGAACCTGCACAATAGGTTCTATAAATGTAAAGCTTAGGTACAGTTTATTTTAATATGTTGGCACCCTATCAAAGTGTAGATACTCTGAACAAGCCATCTTGTGTCCTAGAGACAAAGACCCCCCCCAAAAGTATTGGTTTTTCTTTATGGGAGTGGGAGCTTCTTAGTACTTACTGAATTTCTACTGCTCCTCAATTAAATAAAAAATAAACTAAATGACAAATTCAAGGATTCATAGATATACACTAAGATATTACTTGTAGCCTGCGTAGACTAATATGATTTCACTAGAGAAAAATAACTGCATAAAAAATCTTTTATCTTATTTTAAATTGTTACTCTTTTAAAAGGGTTTCACTATGAGAAGGAAGCTTCATGGGTTGTGGTGATTTTAATCTGAGTGTGACATGGGGATTTGGACTTGATCCAGATCATTTAAAAATAGCTCTACAGGGGTGCCTGGGTGGCTCAGTGGGTTAAGCCTCTGCCTTTGGCTCAGGTCATGATGTCAGGGTCCTGGGATTGAGCCCTGCATCTGGCTGTCTGCTCAGCAGGGAGCCTGCTTCTCCTCTCTCTCTGCCTGCTGCTCTGCCTACTTGTGATCTCTCTTTCTGTGTCACGTAAATAAATAAAATCTTTTAAAATTTTTTTTAAAAAATAGCTCTACATTATTTGATTATTTAAAATGGAATTTTATGCTTTCATTATTTGGATTAAATATAAATTTATTTTATTTTGTATCGTACTAAAGTGATAATGTAGAAAAGAAGGCAGATGCCTTTTACCAAGTTTCATTGTAAAATTTTGCTGCAAAAATCATTGTCAGGTCATTTTTCAAATCTATTGAAATTTGCCTTTGTCTCACTGCAATAATTGAACATTATATTAGCAACTATTATTGTCCGTCATCTTCTTCTTTTTTTTTTAATTTTTTAAATTTAATTTTTAATTAATTTATAATTTATTTTTTTCCAGTTTTTTTTTTAATTTTATTTTTCATAAACATATAATATCTTTTTATCCCCAGGGGTACAGGTCTGTGAATCGCCAGGTTTACACACTTCACAGCACTCACCATAGCACATACCCTCCCCAATGTCCATAATCCCACCCCCCCCAACCCCCCTCCCCCCATTAACCCTCAGTTTGTTTTGTGAGATTAAGAGTCACTTATGGTTTGTCTCCCTCCCAATCCCATCTTATTTCATTTACTCTTCTCCTACCCCCTGAACCCCCCATGTTGCCTCTCCTCTCCCTCATATCAGGGAGATCATATGATAGTTGTCTTTCTCCGATTGACTTATTTCGCTAAGCATGATACCCTCTAGTTCCATCCACGTCGTCGCAAATGGCAAGATTTCATTTCTTTTGATGGCTGCATAGTATTCCATTGTGTATATATACCACATCTTCTTTATCCATTCGTCTGTTGATGGACATCTAGGTTCTTTCCGTAGTTTGGCTATTGTAGACATTGCTGCTATAAACATTCGGGTGCACGTGCCCCTTCGGATCACTACGTTTGTATCTTTAGGGTAAATACCCAGTAGTGCAATTGCTGGGTCATAGGGTAGCTCTATTTTCAACATTTTGAGGAACCTCCATGCCGTTTTCCAGAGTGGTTGCACCAGCTTGCATTCCCACCAACAGTGTAGGAGGGTTCCCCTTTCTCTGCATCCTCGCCAGCATCTGTCATTTCCTGACTTGTTAATTTTAGCCATTCTGACTGGTGTGAGGTGGTATCTCATTGTGGTTTTGATTTGTATTTCCCTGATGCCGAGTGATGTGGAGCACTTTTTCATGTGTCTGTTGGCCATCTGGATGTCTTCTTTGCAGAAATGTCTGTTCATGTCCTCTGCCCATTTCTTGATTGGATTATTTGTTCTTTGGTGTTGAGTTTGCTAAGTTCTTTATAGATTTTGGACACTAGCCCTTTATCCGATATGTCATTTGCAAATATCTTCTCCCATTCTGTCAGTTGTCTTTTGGTTTTGTTAACTGTTTCCTTTGCTGTGCAAAAGCTTTTGATCTTGATGAAATCCCAATAGTTCATTTTTGCCCTTGGCTTCCCTTGCCTTTGGCGATGTTCCTAGGAAGAAGTTGCTGCGGCTGAGGTCGAAGAGGTTGCTGCCTGTGTTCTCCTCAAGGATTTTGTTGGATTCCCTTCTCACATTGAGGTCCTTCATCCATTTTGAGTCTATTTTTGTGTGTGGTGTAAGGAAATGATCCAATTTCATTTTTCTGCATGTGGCTGTCCAATTTTCCCAACACCATTTGTTGAAGAGGCTGTCTTTTTTCCATCGGATATTCTTTTCTGCTTTGTCGAAGATTAGTTGACCATAGAGTTGAGGGTCTATTTCTGGGCTCTCTATTCTGTTCCATTGATCGATGTGTCTGTTTTTGTGCCAGTACCATGCTGTCTTGAGGATGACAGCTTTGTAATAGAGCTTGAAGTCCGGAATTGTGATGCCACCAACTTTGGCTTTCTTTTTCAATATTCCTTTGGCTATTTGAGGTCTTTTCTGGTTCCATATAAATTTTAGGATTATTTGTTCCATTTCTTTGAAAAAAATGGATGGTACTTTGATAGGAATTGCATTAAATGTGTAGATTGCTTTAGGTAGCATAGACATTTTCACAATATTTATTCTTCCAATCCAGGAGCATGGAACATTTTTCCATTTCTTTGTGTCTTCCTCAATTTCTTTCATGAGTACTTTATAGTTTTCTGTGTATAGATTCTTAGTCTCTTTGGTTAGATTTATTCCTAGGTATCTTATAGTTTTGGGTGCGATTGTAAATGGGATTGTCCGTCATCTTCTAAATGCAGTGATACAGCATAGTACAAAAAGCATAGAATGCTCAGAAAAGCTGGGTTCAAATTCTAGCACTACCATTTAATGTCTTTGAATGGTAGACATACTTTTTATTTCCCTGAGCCTCTTTCCTCATCTGTAAATTTGGACTAATACTCCTTAATTCTTAATATTATTGTGAAGCCTAGATGATATTATGTGATTAAAAAATTAGGTTCAGTTCTTAGTAGATAACCTTCAGATGTTGTAGTATTTGTGACTGCTAGAATTTGCTACTGTAGGGTAATCAACAAGTTTTTTTAAAGAGTTTATTTCTTTAATAAGGAAAACTGCATACTTAAGTGTGTTTTAATGATTTATATTTGATAATTTACTAAATTTCCTTTGGACTTTTTTGAAAATCCAAACTGAATTGAAACTTACACACTGTGATATTATGGAAATAAATCTGAAACAAGCGTTGGAGAAATTGCTGTAAAATTTGCTTTGGCATGCCACTAATGGTAGAATCTTGGTCAAGTTATTTGTGCATTGTGGGCTTTAGTTTCCTCCAGTGTAAAATGGGAGAGTTAGGGCAAGCGAGTGGGAGTAAATGAAATTAAAACCTCTTTCAGTTCTAGAATTCGTTGATTATTTTTGGAATATTATTATTCTGATTCATTCTGAAGGTCCAGCTTCTTTTCAGTTTTTTATTGTTCATGTTTTTTATTGATGCTAACATATGTTATATAATATGTTACATATATACAAATGTGTGTAAATGGATGTTTTCTAAACATGATGATAATCACCAGCAATGCTCATGAAAACTATTTAAGAATCTCTAGAAATTCTGATTCAGTACATTTAGAGAAGGTCACAGGAATCAGTAGTTTAATGTGTCCCAGGTAATTCTTATCAACCAACTTTGAATTGCTGTGATATTTTACCTTATTTGATCTAAAAGCTAATTTCTGCTCTGTTTTGGGGAGAGGAAGAGTGAATATGCCGCTTGGATGCTGAGATCCAGCAGCCTGTGGAATTTTATTTTATTTTATTTTATTTTATTTTATTCAACACCCAAAACCAGTATTACACTATATGTTAACAAACTAGAATTTAAATAAAAGCTTGAAAAACAAAACTGCTATGAAAAAGAAACAGTCTTTGCAGTAGCCAAAGTGGAGGAAAGACATAAAAATGATAACGCCAGCAGACTTGTTGGAAATGCAAACCAAAAGAGAGTGGAATAGCATCTTTGAAATACGGGAAAACAAAACATGTGAACCTAAAATTCTGTATCCAGAAAAAATATATTTTAAAACCTGAGAAAAAATCATAATTTCTCTCAGAAATACTAAAGCTGAAATAATTCGTCACCAGGAGACCCACATAACAAGGAATGTTAAGGGGACTTCTTTAGACAAATGGAAAATGATAATAGGTAGATATCTGCCTCTACACAAAAGAATGAAATCATTGGATATGATAATTATGTGAGTAACTGTAAAAGGCTTTTTTCTGTCACTTTTTAAAAATGGAAGTATGCTTGATATACAATATTATGTTAGTTTCAGGTGTACAACATAGTAATTTGATAGTTACATATATGACAAATTGCTTACCATGAAAATGTGGTTACCATCTGTCACTAAAGTAAATTTTTACAGTATTATTGTTCCTTATGCTGTACTTTTAATCCTTCTGACTTATTTATTTTATAATTTGAATTTTATACATCCTAATCCCTTTCACCTGTTTTACCCATCCCCCACCCCTCTCCCCTCTGAAAAGGACCAGTTTGTTCTCTGCATTTGTAAGTCTATTTCTGTTTTGTTTGTTCATTTGTTTTGATCTTTAGATTCCACATATAAGTGAAGTTATATGGTATTTCTTTTTCTTTCTGACTTATTTCACTTCTAGATTTACCCATGTTATCACAAATGCAAGATTTCATTCTTCCTATGGCTGAGTAATATTTCATTATTTTATATATAGCACTTCTTCTTTATCCATTCATCTATCAATGGACATTTAAGTTTGCTTTCCTATCTTAGCTATTGTAAATAATGCTGCAATAAATAGAGGTATGCATGTATATCTTTTCAAATTAGTGTTTTTGTTTTCATCCAGGAAATACCCCAGAAGTGGAATTACTGGTCTCATGGTATTTCTGTCTTTAACTTTTTGAGGAACTCCCATACTGTTTTCCACAATGGCTGCACCAATTTATATTCCCACCAATGTCCTTGCCAACACTTATTATTTCTTTTATTGATAACTAGCCATTCTGACTGTGAGGTGATATCTCATTGTGGTTATGATTTGCATTTCCCTAATGATTAGTGATTTTGAGTACCTTTTCAAGTGTCTTCAGGCCACTTGGGAAAATGTCTGTTCAGTTCCTCTATCCATTACTTAACTGGATTGTTTGTAGGAATTTTGCCTGTTGAGTTAAGTGAGGTGTTTTTTTTGGGGGGGGGGGTATTAATCCCTTATCTTTTCCCAATCAGTAAGTTGCCTTTTTGGTTTATGGATGGTTTCCTTCACAGTGCAAAAGCTATTTAGTTTGATATAGTACCAATTGCTTAGTTTTGCTGTGTTTCTCTTATCTGAGGAGACAGATTCAGAAAAATATTTAAGGCTAATGTCCAAGGTATGACTGTTTTCTTTTAGGAGTCTAATGGTTTCAAGTCTTGTATTTAATCCATTTTGAGTTTCTTTTTGTATATGGTATAAGAAGGTGGTCCCGTTTCATTCCTTTGCATCTAGCTCTCCTGTTTTTCTAACACCATTAAATGAAGGAACTATCTTTCCCCCATTGTTTCTTCTTGCCTTCATTGCCATAGATTAATTGGCCATGTAAGTATGGGTTTATTTCTGGGCTCTCTATTCTTCATTGATCTATTTGTCTAATTTTGTGCTTGTTCCATATTGTTTTGGTTACTACAGATTGGGAGCATAACCTAAAACCTGGGATTGTAATACGTTACGTTCAGTTTTGTCCTTTCTCAAGATTGCTTTGACTACTTAGGGTCTTTTGTGGTTCCACACAAATTTTAGAATTATTTGTTCTAGTTCTGTGAAAAGTGCCATTGATATTTTGAAAGAGATTACATTGAATCTCTATAGATTATTTTAAGTAGTGTGGACATTTTAATAATACTAACTTTCCAGTCCATGGACATGATATGTGTTTCCATTTTTTTGAATTGTCTTCAATTTCTTTCATTAAATTTCTTATAATTTTCAGAGTACAGGTCTTTCACCTCCTTGGTTAAATTTATCCTTGGGTATTTCATTCTTTTTAACTCAATTGTAAGTGGCATTATTTTCTTAATTTCTCTTTCTGCTACCTTGTTTTTAGTGTATAGAAATGCAACCAATTTTCATATATTAATTATGTATCCTGGAACTTTACTGAATTCACTTATTAATTCTAATAGTTTTTTGTTGGAGTGTTTAGGGGTTTTTTATATATAGTATCACATCATTTGTAAATAGTAGCAGTTTTACTGCTTCCGCATGGGATACTTTACAATGTGGATGCCTTTTACTTTATTCTATTTTATTTTAGATCTTTATTTAAAATAAAGTTAGTTAACATATGGTTAACTAACCATATGTTTAGTTTTTTTTTGTTTTTTGTTTTTTGGGGTTTTTTTTTTTTTTGTCTAATTGCTGTGGTGCTGTGGCTAGGCCTTCTAGTACTATCTTGAATAAAAGTGACAGGAGTGGGTATCCTTGTCTCCCTGATCTTAAAGGAAGACCTTTTAGCTTTTCACCATTAAGTATATTCTTAGCTGTGGGATTTTTCATAATGACCTTTGTTGCAACATGTTCCTTCTAAATCCATATTGTTGTAAGTTTTTATCATGAATAGATGTTGAATTTTGTCAAATGCTTTTTCTACATCTATTGAGATGATTATATGATTTTAATCTTTCATTTTCTTCATGCAAGTTATCACTTGATTTGTTTGCAGATATTAAACCATCCTTGCATCCCTGGAAAAAATTACACTTAATCCTAGTGGATGATCCTTTTAATGTATTGTTGAACTTGGCTTGCTAATATTTTATTGAGGATTTTTGCATCTGTGTTAATCAGGGATATTGGCTTGTAATTTTCTTTTTTTTTGTAGTTTTTTTTGTTTTTGTTTTGTTTTGTGTTGTGTTTTTTGTTTTTTGTTTTTGGTATCAGGGTAGCGCTGACCTCATAATGATTTTGGAAGGATTCATTTGTCTTCAATTTTTTGGAGCAGGTTGAAAAGGGTAGGTATTAGCTCTTCTTTAAATGTTTGGTAAAATTTACCTGTGAAACCTTCTGGTCCTGGACTTTTGTTTGTTGGGAGTTTTTCAATTACCAATTCTGTGACATTATTAATAATCAGTTTGTTTAGATTTTCTATTTCTTCCTGATTCAGTTTTGAAAGATTGTATATTTCTAGGAATTTATCAAGTTCTTCTAGATTATCCAATTTTTAACATACAATTTTTTGTAGTGGTCTCATAATCCTTTGTAGTCCTTTGGCATTGTTTGTAACTTCTTTTCATTTCTGATTTTATTTGAATCTTCTCTCTTTTCTTCCTGATGATTCTGGCTTAAGTTTTATCATTTTTATGTTTTCAAAGAATCAGCTGTTACTTCACTGATCTTTTCTATGTCTTTTTGGTCTCTGTGTCATTTATTTCTTCTCTCACCTTTATTATTTCCTTCCTTCTACTCATGTTGTTCTTCTTTTTCTAGCTTCTTTAGGTATAAGGTTATATTGTATATTTGAGGTTTTTCTTGTTTCTGTGACTGAACTTTTCTTTTGGAAACTGCTTTTGCTACATCCCAAAGATTTTGAACTAATGTATTTCCATTTCCATTTGTCTCTAAGTTGTTTTTAAATTTCCTCTTTGATTTCATGTTTGACCATTTGGTGGTTTTATAGCTTACTGTTTAGCATCCACTTATTTGTTTCTTTCACTTTTTTTTTCTTATACTTGATTTCTAGTTACATACCAGAAAAGATGCTTGATATAATTTCAGTCTTCTTAAATTTATTTAGACTTGTGTTGTGGCCTAACATGTGATCTCTTCCTGGAAATGCTCTATGTGCACTGGGAAAGAATGTGTATATTCTGATAGATTTTGTTGTTGTTGTTGTTTTGGTGTTTGGTTTTAATTTTTGTTTTTGTTCTTTTAAAGTAGGGGGTGCAGAGGGAGAGAAAGAATCTTAATTAGGCTTCACATCCAGTACAGAGCTCAATTTCACAACCCTGAGATTATGATCTGAGCCAAAATCAGGAGTCAGACACTTAACCAGCAGAGTACCCAGGCACCCCTATCCTGATGTTTTTAGATGGAATGTTCTGTATATATCTGTTAAGCTCATTTGATTTACTGTGTTGCTCAAAGATGCTGTTTTTCATTGATTTTCTATTTGGATGATCTAGTCTGTTGATGTAAGTAAGTGTCAAAGTCCCCTACTATTATGATATTGCTGTCTATTCCTTCCTTTACTTTCCCCTCACTTTAGAAGTCTCTTTCAATGACAACTGACAGAAGCTAAAATAATAACAGTGTAGTAGGGGTTTCTAACACATATGGAAGGGATACTACATTACATTTTGTTCAGTACATTACACAATTGATTATTACATTTTTGTACAATGTACAAAAGCTGGCACAGGAGAAATCAACGTTTACTGTTACAAGGTTCCCGACTATAAGCAAAGTAGTATAATATTACTTATTCTGATAAGTTAATTTTGAAAATAATTCAACAGATACAAAAAACAATTGAAGATCATAATATTTAACAACTCAAATGGGTAAATAAATTTGGAGCTAAGAATTGTATCTCTCTGTATTTCAAAAATAATTCCTCACATATTTGTTTGATCTACTTTAAGATTAGAAATGGAGGATGATTGTATGAAATACCTACAAATAACATTGCTTTGAAATAGTATAACCTAGATTTTTTATTCATACATAGCTTGATCTGGATAGAGTTGGGTATAACTCTTATAAGAAACAAGAGGACAACATGAGCCTGTACTTAGACATCCATCACACTGAAAGATTTATAAACAACTTTTCTACCCTCATTTCTAGGCTTTATTATTTTAAGAAGGCCAAGTGAATAAATAGTGCCAGCCCCAGCTCCAACAAAATTGTTAAGCAGAAGAAATGTGTTGTCCATTCCCTCTCTTCTCCCACTTTTGTTGGCTACCAACTATATGTCCAGCCCTGGCTACTGATCCATGATCTCTGAGCTATTGCATGTGTTATTTTTTGATACCGTTTCTCCAAAAAAGTAGGCATCTTAGCTACACTTTGCTTTCTAAAATAATAAATATTAGCTTTACTATTAATATTAAATTCTCTCTGTGACATTTTGACAATTATTTTAGCATTATTTCTTATTTAATAGTGACTTATTAAAAAAAAAAAAAAAGAAAACTCACACCAGTGTGCAGTAGCAGGCATACTGTATTTCCTTAATCATTCCTTACATGTGTTTTTCATGAATATGCAATCCTTTGCTACATAGAGCAATCCCATGGATTTTCAAGTTTGGAAACTATACCCTAGAAAGGCAGATGTCAAGGGTAATCCAGTAGAGCTAGTACTAGAACTTGGGTCTGCTGACTTCTAGTTTAATTAAATTCTTAAGAGTAGAAGGGAAAGTGTTGGGATTTGGTGACAAAGTGGTAGTCTCTGTGTGGGCTACTGCTGGAACTCATCCAGGCTTTTAACTGGCAAGAATTCAGTCCTTTATAATCTTTGATAGAAATGTAAGGACTGTTTTTTAAGGAGGGCCTGTGAGTTCTGTGCATGAACAGCCTCAGGAAACTGCTGTTGCTGTTGCTAACTCCAACCCCGGAATGAAGTTGCGCAGAGTACTTACTAACCACAGCTTGCCCAACTCAGTGAATATAATCCTTAACTGTGTTCTCTTTTAGCTGTTTAATTTTTTTGTTGTTGTTATTAATTTTGTTTTAAACTATCATTCTTCTGACTGATTTTCCCAATCAGCTATCATGTCTATGACCACAAATAACAGAAAAACCAAAAATATTACACAGTAAGGAAATTTATTGGCTTTTATAACTTGGACTTCAGACCTAGAGTCCACCTGAGGGTTATCTCACTCTAATACAGTTTCCTTTCTCTTGACTTCGCTGCTACACTCTCGGCTTCATTCTTAGACTGTTCTCCTCATAGTCGCACTATAGCTGTAATAGTTGTATCTGTACTTCCTTGCATCCAGTTGTTTCCTAAAGCTCTCTGTAGGGGTGAGGAAGCTTTTCCCCAGAGGTCCTAAGGAAACTTCTTCCCATGAATTATTAGACAAATTGGGTCACATGCCCATTCCTGAACCAAGCCCTGTGATTTAGGAAGTACCCTGTCTGAATAGCTTCAGCCTGTATTTCTGAACAAATCACAGGAAAGGGACTTGTTGCACCCCTGAAAACTGGAGGTGAGGTTGGGGTTTGGGAGGTGAAAAACTAGATTTCTCTTAAACTAGGGGAAATTGATGGACAGGTAACCAATAATGTCTGCCTCAGTTGTTTTGTTTCATTTTGTTTTTTTCTTCTTTTGGCTTTTAGGATCAGTATGGAATATTAAAGACTATGAGTTTGGGCTTAAGTCTAGCTTTCAGAGAGCTACTATGGCACTTAGCCATGTTCCTTAACTCTGTAAGCCTCAGCTTCCCTAGAGGAATTTTGTAGGGATTAAAAATAATGTAGGTATAGGACTTACCACATAAGAACTCAATAAAGGTACAATTTTTAAAATTTTGTTGATTTTCAAAATTATAAATAATCAGTTTATAAAAGTACCTTTTTCTCCCTGCTGAGACCCATTCCATCCCTAGATAGTTATTAAAACAAGTGAACAACAAAAAAAATGTTCTTTAGAGAATCTAGGTTGTAGGTATACAGATGCTTACTATAAAATTATTTCATCTTTTTGCATGTTTGAATATTTTCATGGTGACATATTGAGAATAATGAATTTACAAGAATCACAGTGTTGCAATAAAACCACTAAGGGTGACTCAGAAATACCAAGCCAAAATTCCTCTTCCCAAGACAGCAAAGTGTAATCTAAATGACAATTCAGGTTAATTGCCAGAATGATACTGTTGCCTTATATCTCAAGCATTTCATTTCTTTATAAGGAAATGTTTGGCCTGAAATTCTGGGTTTCCTGCCTTGAAATTGCTTGGCATTCATTAACGATTTTGTGTGAGCAGCCCATGACACAAAGGGATAATGAAGTATATATAAGATCTCACTCACTACAAAAGCTCTGGAGTTAGCCTTTCAGAAATAAAAAGATGGGAGAATAGAAGGAGAATCAGGAAAATGACTTTTATTAACTCTCTATAATGTATGTTCCAGTGGCTCTGTGGTTACAAGGATGACTATAATCTTCCCAGCCTTGAAAGAGTTCACACCTTATGTCAGAATACACCCCCATCCGTAACTAAATGAAGAATGCCCTAATAAAATTGTGTCTGAGAACATAGTGCAGAAAAAATTACTAAAGGATCCTCATCACAGACCCCTCCAGTTAGGGAAAAGTTGTTAAAGCTTGAGAGTATTTACCACAATTTTGTTTAATAACACAGGAATCTGTTCTGTTGCTAACTCATTAAGATTCATAAGAAACCTTCACTTCCCAAAACTGGGCACCTACCTTCTTTTGTCAGCAAAATTCCCAGTCTCCCTCCATATGATCATATGGTTGAGTAAGATTACTTGCATACTGTCTCTTCTCCATAAATAAGAATAAAAGGCCATCAAGGGCAGGACAAAGTTCTTACAAAATAAATTGACAATAGTCAGGGCCAAGACCTTGACGTTAACCCCACTCCTTCCTCTCCTGCCATGTATCATTGTTCTTGTCTTTCACAGGTCTTCTTAAGAATTTGCTTTGCTCTGACTTGGAATCAGTCCAGTTGACTCTTCCAATAATGTGTAACATGGCCCGCTTTTCATTTCTGTTTCTATTTTATCAGGCTGCCTGCTGTTATTTTACCAGGGCTTTTTTGTCCTTTCATTTTCATGTGGCTGTTTGGTTGCAGAATTCATTGTAAAAGAATCAGTCCTACATAAGATAAATCATTAAGGTAACTTATTTAAGCAGCCCTTAGAAGGGCGTAGGGTGAAAAGGGTGAAGAAACATCCAGAAATTTGCTCAGAAATCTTTCACCAGTTTGTTAAGAGATCATTCCAAGAACTTCCATCTACCTTCATTCCTTTTTGTAAGATGGAGGGATGCATGAGTGAATAAATGAATGAGCAAAAACAGTAGAAAAGTCATGTGTGAAATCTAACATTGGTATAATTTTTTACAATGCATGGAACTTTTTCACTTACAGAATTTAATTTAATTTCACACCATCCTATAAAGTAGGTGTATTCTTTATTTTATGTTGTCATCAGTGAGATCCAAGGATGTTAAGGTCTCATCACAGCTAAGTGAAAGAGCCAAAGTTTGACCTATAGATCCTCAGATTCTAATTCTAGAGCCATTTCATGTTGTCCAAATTGTTCTTGAATCTAGGAGACAACAAGCTATAAACACATTTGTTTTGGTAAGTGAAAGACAAGCAGGAACTTCTCTTCATTTCTAATTGGTAGACTAGAATTTCCAGCTACTGCAGTGAGAGAAATGTTGGTTCTAATGAATAAGATGAATGATATGAATAATGAATAAAAATATATATAAGGTTTCCAATACAATTCTAGCTAGAAGGCCTAAAAATATAAAAGGCCATAGACTTCTTTTTAATCTACAAATAAATGCATGATGAGGAGAATGAACTGGGATGGTAATATGAGGATTGTGGCATTTCACTGTATGAGGTTAACATGTTCAAAATGGAACTCCTGATCTCTCTCTTCCTTCAGACCTACTCCACCCATAGTCTTTTTTCATATCAGTCATTGACAACTCCCATTTTTCCAGTTGCTAAAGCCAAAATTTATGAAGTCATACTCATCTCTTTTTCTATTATACAGCATATCTAATGTGTCATGAAATCCTGTGGGCTCTACCTTCAACATATACCCATAATTCGACTTCTTACCACCTTTGCTGTTTTGTCCTGGTCTAAGCCATCACGTCTCACCTAGATTACTAAATAGGTAGCTTCCTGACTCATCTCCTTTTTTGCATTCTATTCTCCCTGCCTCATATTCTCAAAACCACAGCCAGGGATCCTTTTAAAACTTGAGCTAAATGATCCTGTTGTCCCCTCGAAAGCTTTATTCTCTGGCTCCTGTTTCTCTCAGAGAAAACTTAAAGCCTTTACAACAATGACTTTCCAGGTGCTGTATGATCTGGCCCCTCCATTAGTCTCTGACCTCCTCTCCTAACACCCTCTCCATTGCTTACTCTGCTCCAGCCACACTGCCCCCCACCCCCCGGCTGTTTCTGGAGTATGCCTGACATGATTCCTACCACCAGGTCTCTGTGAGGACCGTTAGCAGCAGCCGCTTGCTCAAATGTCTCCTTCTTAATGAGGCCTAGCATGACTACTACCCTTTTAAAAATTGCTGTCCTTCCTTAGAAATCATGGTGTCCCCTGACTGCTCTTTTCCTCATACCACCTATAATTCACCAACATACTATATGACTTACTTATTATATTTATTACTTCTACTTCTTAGAATATAGGCTCCACAAGAACAGGTTTTGGGGGTTTGTTTCAGTTTGGTTTTTTGTTCACTGACACATCCTCCATGCCTAAAATTATTGAGCACATAGCAGAAGCTCGTATGCTGGTTCTGAAAGTAGATGACCGACATGATGCCCCATATGATAAAAACATCAATAGAGGTGATAGAGGTGAGAGAGAGCAAAAAAGAAGAAGAAGAAGAAGAAGAGGTAAGAGAGATCAGTAGAGCTGAACAGTTAGTCCAGTTGCAAAACTTCTCAGGTAAAGACTGATGGTCTTTGTTTTTCAAGGGAAAGAATAAAGTATGATGTAATTGCTATGGCTTCTGAAATACTACCTATGTAGCACTTGACATGATATCGCTTTCCCAGATTTATATGGGAACCAGGTATTTTGCATTCATTCATTGAACAAGGATTTTTCAACATGTCTATTATGTACCAGGCACTGTATAACTAATTTCAAATTAAAACTTGCAGCAAGTGCAAAGAATATGCTTTAGTGTGTCTGTATTTAATGTAGGAAAATGAGAGTTTCACTGTTTTATTAGTTTCAGTTGCCAGCATTGCTTGTTTGCATTCCCTCAGCTTTTTGAAAATCAGATACACTCCACATGCAGAGGTAATGGCACTCACCTATCATCAGTAGGACATATACTTGGACTCATTCTTTTGCAATAATAATGTGAATGGTGGCTCATACTTGTAAGAACGTTAGCCAGAATTAGGGATGTAGGTTATGGCTGAGAACAGAATTTTTTTTTTTTGTATGACTCTAACTTAACTGACCCAATACTAGATGAACTAACTTACCTGAGCAATCTATTATGTGGTCTCATAAGATACAGAGATTGGAAAAGGTCATTAGCCGGTTGTGTCTGTCACTTGGTGGCCAGTGCTAGTTTGATCCTGTTTTTTTAATGCTCTGGACAGCTTAGTTTTTTGGGGTTAAAGCACCATTTCCCTTTTAATGTAGTAAGCACTTTCCCCCCTATAAAATAACCCATTCTTTGGAACGGAAACAGCATTAGGTCTTTGTAACCTGGGTAGTTTTTAGCACTGGATTGTTTAGTTTGTAAAAATATTTGATTTAGACTGAGCTTGTGGCCTGATGATGTTTAGAAGAGTGCCAAAGTGTAACTCATAGAAGATGCCAGTAAAAACCATAGTTTGGAGAGGTGAATAATGGTTGCGTCATTTTCCTGGTAGGTGTAACCAGGCCTGAAAATCCATCACTGCCATTTTTAAAATGTGTTCCTAAGAATAAAGTCAGCTGGTATTCTGTGAACTACATTAAGTATCAAAATAAAGTATCTGCCAGTGCCTTGAGTCACTGTCCCACTGTCTTTACATTGTTAAGGAAGCTTTGTTTCATCATTGTGTTTTACTGCCAAAAATAGCAGTAATACTTTTCCATGACTTTTAATGAGCATTTTAGTTCCAGTGAAAACCTTGAACATACCAGATTTTTCATTGTGATTTAACTTTCATATCAAGCAAATTCTTGTTAACAAACAAGTTCTTGTAAAATATTTTAAAACTTCAGTTCCTAAAATATCATTTCTTAAATAAAGTCTAGAGACAAATATAGCAGGAAAAAATAAGCACATTTGGTTAAAATAAAATGAAGTCTTGTGAGTAACGTGCAGTAATCAAGCCAACACAACAGATCAGATTTCCAGACTAATAAGGTACAAATAAAAGATTTTAAGGTTCAAATAAAGTACATTAAAATATATTCAGTGTTCCTTGATTAGTGGAGAGTTTTTCTAGAAATACTGAATGTACAGTTTCCTGACCCCTGTTGTGAATGAAATACACTGCAATAATTGATAAAAGTGTATTTGTTTGTCTGCATACATGCCTTTGGCTGTGTTAGGAAAATCAGGGCACTGAAATAGTTGGAATCAAAAAACCATCTCCTGCTCCTTGAAGAGTACAGAAAGTGTAGGACTAGGAAAGGACAAATAGAATAGAAAGTGCATTACTGGCATCTCATAGATTTGGTTCTGATTAAGTTTGGGAGGCAAGTAGCAAAAGGGAGTAGTGTGACCCCATTTTTTCTTAACCCCTTAGACCTGTAACTTCTCATTCAAGAGTAAAGATATTCCTTCCCTCTCAAAAGGGTGGCATCGTACTCAGGAATGTGGTCTTCACTGGAGAAGAGTATGTGCACAGGTAGAGTTGGAGCATAGAATATAGGACCCTGCCCCATGGGGAAGTCAGTAACCCATGAACACAGACTGCTTCATCCACGGAAGTTCTTGAGAATATTTCTCTGTGACCTCAACCATGTTTACACTTGTTTATAAAAGAATAAAAGAAGAGTTAGAGAGAGACCCAAATGAAGACTGATTCTTACACTTTTTTTGTTAGTTGGCAAACATTCTCAAAAGCTTTTTTCCCCACGAATCTCACCGCAAGTGTGTCTCTTCAAGGTTTATATCATCCTTATTTCACTTTTTTACTTTATATCTGAGGCCAGACTACAAAGAATACTCAAAGAGAGGGGACTGGGAGGAAGCTGGCTAGAACCCGCAGGAAATCCCGTTTCATTCCAGGGCTCTTTGTATGTGACCATATAATTTATCATCTGAACACAAAAATTTGAGAAATAATACTGCATACTATTAATAAATAAAACAACAGGTAGGAAAAGAACTGGCTTGGACCATCCCGTACAATGTGGTCATAGAAAGGAAACTCCTACTGCCTTAGCCCCAAACTCTTCACTTTTTCTGTGACTTCTGTTAAATGTCAAGGGGAGATAGAAAAACAATAGAGATAATAGCAGAAACAAAACTCAGTTCTTTAAAAAGATCAGCAAAAGCGACAAACTCTTAACTAGACTTACCAAGAAAAAGAAGACTCAGATTACTAAAATCTGAAATAAGAGAGGGGATATTAATACCAACTTTATGGAAATAAGAAGCACCACTTACAAAATTAACACAAAATGGATCAAGATCTAAATGTAAGAGCTAAAACTGTGAAACTTAGAAGAAAACATAGGCATTTATTTTTGTGACCTAAGGATTAGGCAGTGTTTTTTTAAATATATAACACAAAAAGCACAAGCAACCTAATTAGTTAATAGGACTTCATCAAAATTAAAAGAGTATAAAAACAACCCACATAATGGATGGAAATGTTTTCATATCACCTATCTAGTAAGAGATTTGTATCCAGAATATATAAAGAATCCTTACATGTAAATAATAAAAAGACAACCCAGTTATAGAATAGACATTTCTCCAAAGAAAATATATAGGTGGCCAATATATACGTTGAAAAAAACTTTTAGTACCATCAACCATCAGGGAAATGCAAATCAGTACCACTTTGAGACACTGCCTTACACCCAGTAGGATAGCTATTATCATAAAGACAGATGATAGCAAGTGTTGGTAAAGATGTGGAGAAATTAGAACCTTCATACACTTGGTGAAAATGTAAAATGTTGCAGCTGTTTTGGAAAATGGTCTGGCAGTTCCTCAAAAGATTAAAGTAGAGTTATGTATATGTAACCTAACAGTTCTTCTCCTACATATGTAATTGATAGAAATGAAAACATATGTCCACCCAAAAACTTGTCCCTGAATATTTATAACCGCATTATTCATAATCACAAAAAAGTGGAAGCAACTCAAGTGTCCAACAAGCTAATGAATAAAGAAATAAAATGTAGTATATCCATAAAATGGAATATTATTCAGCCATAAAAAGGAATAGAGTCTTGACATTTGCAATGACGTGGATGGAGCTAGAGAATATTCTGCTAAGTAAAATTGGTCAAAGAAAGATAAATACCATATGATTTCACTCATATATGGGATTTAAGAAAAAATCAAACATGGAGAGGGGGAAAAGAAGAAAACCAAGAAACTCTAGAGAATTAACTGATGGTTATCAGAGGAGAGGTGGCAGGGGGTGGGTTAAGTATATGATGGGGATTAAGGAGGGCATTGAGGTGAGTACCAGGTGTTGGATGGAAGTACTGAATTACTATATTGTATGCCAGAAGCTAATATTACACTGTATGTAAACTGGAATTTAAATAAAAACTTGGAAGAAAAAAAGCATTGATTTGTGGACTTTAAATAGATCATATAGCATATCACAATAAAGCATGTATTTAAAAATATGTCAAGCATCTTTTGTGGTTCCATACAAATTTTAGGATTGTTTGTTCTAGTTATGTGAAAAATGCTATTGATATTTTGATAGAGATTGCATTAAATGTATAGTTTGCTTTGGATAGTATGGATTTTAACAATATCTTTTCTTCTGATCCATGAGCATGGAATGTCTTTCTACTTCTTTTTTTCCTCTTTGATTTCTTTCATCAGTGTTTTACAGTTTTCAGAGTACATGTCTTTCACCTCTTTGGTTAAGTATATTCCTAGGATCCTCTTATAATTTGGCCAGTTGCAAATGGGGTTGATTCCTTCATTTCTCTTTCTGCTGCTTTGTTATTGGTGTGTGGAAATGCAACAGATTTCTGTGCATTGATTTTGTATCCTGCGATTTTATTGAATTAGTTGATAAGTTAGAGTTTTTTGGTTGAATCTTTCAGGTTTTCTATATATATTATGTCATCTGCAAATGGTAAAAGTTTTACTTCTTCCAATTTGGATGCCTTTTATTTCTTTTTGTTGTCTGATAACTGTGGCTAGGAATTCCAGTGCTATGTTAAATAGCAGTGATGAAAGTGGCATTCCCTGTCTTGTTCCTGACCATAGAGAAAAAGTTCTCAATTTTTCCCCATTTAGGATATTTGCTGTGGGTTGTTCATATATGGTCTTTATTATGTTGAGTAGGTGAAACCTACTTTGTTGAGGGTTCTTATCGTGAATGGTGCTGTACTTTGTCCAATGCTTTTTCTGCATCTATTCGGGGAATCATAGGATTCTTATCCTTTTTTTAAATAATGTGTATCACATTGATTGATTTGCAAATATTGAACCACCCTTACAACCCAGAAATAAATTCTACTGATTGCAAATTTGTATGGAACTACAGAAGACCCTGAATAGCCAAAGCAACATTGAAAAAGAAAAAGCTGGAGGCATCACAATTCCAGAGTTAAACTATATTACAAAGCTGTAGTGATCAGAGCAGTACTGACACAAAAATAGACACATTGATCAATGGAACAGAATAGAAAACCCAGAAATGAACCCATGACTATATCTTCAATTAATCTTTGACAAAGCAGGAAAGAATATCCAATATGAAAAAGACAGTCTCCAACAAACAGAGTTGGGAAAACTGAACAACAACAGGCAGAATGAAACTGGACCACTTTCTTAGACCATACACAAAGATAAATTCCAAATGGCTGAAAGATCTAAATGTGAGACAGGAAATCATAAAAATCCTAGAAGAGAACACAAGCAGTAACTTCTTTGACATAAGCTGCAGTCAGTTTCTTTCTGGATAAGTCTCCTGACTTATCCAAGGAAACGGAAACAAAAGCAAAAGACTATTGGGATTTCATCAAAATAAAAAGCTTCTGCACAGCAAAGGAAATAATCAACAAAACTAAAAAGCAGCCTACTGAATGGGAGAAGATATTTGCAAATGACGTATCTGATAAAAGGCTAGTATCCAAAATATATAAAGAACTTATACAACTCAACACCCCAAAAATGAACAACCCAATTAAAAAATGCACAAAAGACACGAATAGACATTTTTCCAAAGAAGACATCCAGATGGCGAACAGACACATGAAAAGATGCTTAGCATCATTCATCATCAGGGAAATGCAAATCAAAACTACAATGAGATATTACCTCACACCTATGAGGCTAGAATCAACAATACAAGAAACAACAGGTGTTGGTGAGGGTATAGGGAAAGAGGAACCGTCTTGCACTGTTGGTGGAAATGCAAACCCATGCAGCCACTCTGGAACATAGTATGGAGGTTCCTCAAAAAGTTGAAAATAGAACTACCCTATGATCCAACAGTTATACTACTAGGTATTTACCCAGAGAATAGAAAAATACTAATTCATAGGGATACATGTACACGAATGCTTGTAGCAGCATTATCTGTAATAGCCAAATTATGAAAACAGCCCAGATGTCCATCAACAGATGAATGGATAAAGGAGATGTGGCATATATATACAATGGAGTATTAGCCATAAAAAGGAATAAAATCTTGCCATTTGCAATGGCATGGATGGAGCTAGAGAGTATAATGCTAAGTGAAATAAGTAAGTCAGAGAAAGACAATACCATATGATTTCACTAGAAGGTAGAATTTAAGAAACAAAACAGTTGTGCCAAAGGAAAAAAAGAGAGAGAGATACAGAGGCAAATCAAGAAAGAGACTCTAAACTATGGAGAACAAACTGATGGTTACCAGAATGAGGACGAAGTGGAGAGAAGGGTAAAATAGGTGATGGGGATTAAGGAGTGCACTTGGTGTGATGAGTGCTAGGTGTTGTATGGAAAGGTTGAATCACTGTATTGTACACCTGAAACTAATATTACACTGTATATTAACTAACTGAAATTTAAATAAAAACTTTTTAAAAATTATATCAAGGGGTGGTTGACCGATAGCAGATCTGAGTTTTGTGGCCCTCAAATCCACATGCTTATCACATTCATGAAAAAACCATCCTTGGGCAACTTCGCTTTTATCTGTTTTCCATATTGTGCATATTGACTACCTGTCCCTCACCCACTACCCCGTCACCCCATAGGATTTTCTTTGAAGAAAGAGTACTATGGCTAAAAAGTAGTGTGAAAATCTCTGGAAACAATGAGCTCCAGAACCTCTTCCAGCTCTAAGAAGCATGATTCAGATACATTGAACTGAGAATTTGAATTTGGCCTAGATTACCCTATTTTAACTCCATGTCGACAAAAGGAAAGCTGTGAACAAAGACAGTTTTTTCCCCACATAGTGCACACAGGTGTGACTTAGTGGAAACAGTGGAACTCAGCCAGGTCTTCAGTTCCCTAGTGTAGTGCTCTATCTCCAAGCTCTGCTTCCTGTTCTTGAATACAGTGATTTGCTAAAATAGACACACCTGGTCCCAGCACCTTGCAAATGGATTTTTCCTTTCAGTATTTCAAAATACATTCATGTATTGATGAAGGCGTTCTCTGGGAAGCCATCTGTCTGAAATTTGCAGTAATAAAAACCTTACTAGTCCTTTAGGTACTCATAATGGTATCTGTTACTTCATTCCTCTACTCTTTTCTCCTACTTTTTTTTCCTTATTTTTTTTCATTCATTCATTCATTCATTCATTGACAAGGCATGTGTTTGTGGAGGATCTACTATGTGCCCACACTAGGTATGTAATAGTAAACAAAATTAACTAGTCCCTGAAATTATGGATCTTGCCATCTGGTAGGAAGACATAGTAACAAAAACAACAAGGTTTAAAATTTTCTGAAATGGAGAGTATATAGATTATGATTTTAAAGTGACCTCTGGAGACGTATTCCCAATGTTCAAATCCCAGCTACACCATTTAACACACATTTGTGTGATTTTTGTGCAATTTTGAGCAAGTTACTTATCTGGGCCTCAGTTTCTTTATCTTAAAATGGGGATAATAATAGTACCCACTTTACAGAGTTCTGAAGATTAAATGAGTTGATACAGAGTAATGCCTAACATATACTAAGTGCACATAGAAAAATATCAGGCACATTCTAAGCATGCAGTAAGTGTTATCTGTGCATTGATATTGCTTAGAGAATATTAGGGAATCAACTAGTTAGGTGATCAGTATTGCCATCTTAATCACCATTATCACTGTCATCCAATATACGCATCTCACCTTATATACGTGGTTTATTCGCAGGATCTGCAAAAATGGACATAGGGGTGCCTGGGTGGCTCAGTGGGTTAAAGCCTCTGCCTTCAGCTCAGGTCATGATCTCAGGGTCCTGGGATTGAGCCCCGCATCCGGCTCTCTGCTCAGCAGGGAACCTGCTTCCCCTCTCTCTCTGCCTGCCTCTCTGCCTACTTGTGATCTCTCTCTGTCAATTAAATAAATAAAAAATCTTTAAAAAAAAATGGACATAGCACATTTCTGGACCCAAGAGTCCTGCAATCTAGTTAAGAGATAGAGCGAAAGGCTTAAAAGAAAATATCAGCGGAAGGTAAGATATGCTAAGTACCAGATAAATTATATAGTATGTCCTACAGGATTGTAGGAGAGAGGAGTTATTGTGGGCTCATAAAGTGAAGGCTACGTAGAGGAAATGCCCACTATACCATCTATTATTTAATTTCACATCCCCATGTTGGTCATCTGGCCAATAACTTTGTCATTGGCAGTGCTACCTGCGGTCTCTCTGCCCCCCAGTCCCTACTCCCACTGCACATTTTGATCACATTAATTTTTCTCAAGCACCACTTGTCATTTATTTACTTGGCAAGTTCTTTTAATGTCCCCTTGTATATAGCAGTGTTTCTCAAGTATTAGTGTGCATAAAATTTCTGAGAGTTTGTAATAAATGTAGGTCACCAGGTGTCACCTTCAGGTAAGATACTTTTGGCATGGGGCCTGACAATCTCTATTTTAACAGGTGCCCTAGATTATTTTGATTCCGATGGTCAAAAGGCTCTGCTTTCAAGAAGACTGGCAAAAAAACTAAGAATTCCATTTTCTTATCCTGCCACCTAGAATCTTGCTTTATCCTGCCTTTGCAGCCTCATCCTCCACTATTCCCATTAAAAGATCTCTTTTATTTGAGCTAAATGGGGCATTTCCTTTGCCATACATTTACCCATGCTCTTTCCTATCTTTTGTCTCTTCATTTATGTGGTTCCTTCAGCCTCAGTGTCTTTACTGCCATTTCAACAAGTCTAAATCCTGGTTTCTTTCAGTCTTGGAACAGATGTGTTCTAAAAGCATCTTTAGTAGAGTATCTCTAACCTAGAAGGTAAGCTTCGAGTTTAACTGATCTTTGTGTCAACTCTTTCACGCAGGAATCTAAATAAGCACCTTGCAAATGATTCAATTTTTTCTTAATTCATTCATTAAGTATGTATGGGGTGCCTTCTGTGTACCAAGCACTATTCTGGGTGCTGGTGATAAAGTAGAAAAATAAACATGCAAAAAGTCCTCTGTTTTTATGGACCTTACATTCTAGTGAGACAACTATAAGTAAATATTTTAAAAGTTTTGAGAAGAGTAATCTGGCAGTGTCATATGGAATAGGTTAGGAAAGGGAAAGACCAGTGAAAGAAACTAAGTAAGGAACTTTTGTAATTAGCCAGTGGATAATGGAAGGGCCAGTGAGAATAAAAAATACAAAGGAAACAGCAAGAATAACTAATGAAGTGAAGGAATGACCAACAGTATACTTGCTAGGGACCAGGAAGGTATATTTAATATTTGAGCCTTTTGGGAAGGAACTTAAATTGTAAAAGTGATATTTTGGAAAAGATATTTTAGAATGTTATGGTGATCTTTTATTTCTTTAGTTTTTTATTTATATGTATTTATTTTTGGATCAGTGTAAGTTATTTATTCAATCCATCTCCCACCATGAGCAAAGGAACAGAAGATCAGTATACTGGTCAACATTTGATATAAGTACGGAAGGTGAGCTTAAGGTCCCATTTGCTTTTCTAGTCCATGTACAGAGTCCTGGTCCAAACCAGTGCTGTGGTCCACATTGAGTAGTGGTCTAGGTTCTCTTTATTCATCTTCATGACCAGTCGGACGTGGATTTACCTGAGAGTTACAGTATAGAGTATGATTACCATCTCTCCAGGGAAAGGGCTTGGACCTGATGTGGAGATGAGGGTGGGAGATGAATTCGGGTCTCTCGTGTTTTCTGTGATGCCAGGTTAGAAAGATGTTCAGCATGCTCACTCCTATGCTGAAGAGTGCTAAGAAGTAGATGAGGGCCTTCCACATGCCAGCTGAGCCCTCCTTGCCATGGGCATCACTCTTTGACTTGGACCGCCCAGCTGTGCCCTGGACCACCCTAGCAGCCCAGAAACCCAGTACCCACCTGCCATTGCCGTTTTCAACTTGGACCTATGGTGATCTTTTAGATACATGATATTCATAATGGAACATCTAAGTAGAAATTCTCAAAGACAGCAATAGTAAGGTCTTGTAACAGTTCATCCCTCTCTTCTCCCTTTCTGTAACTCAGCTTCACTAATATTCCAGTAGTCTCAGCTGTCTCAGGGCCGAAATCCTCCCAAGAAATATTATACATCTCAGTTTGATTTTCTGGGGATGTGGCATGACTCCATCTCTTAGCCCACTATTCTGTCCTCCAAGTATTTGTGCAGAATGAGGTCTAGGCCCAAACCCAGAAAACCATCTCTAATTATAGCCCTCCCTTGAATTGTTCTTAGCTGATTGGGGGTTTGGTTTGCTAGAAGAACTAGGAAGGCATCATAATTAAACTAGAGAGTCCTTTGGGACTTTGGGTATGGTGGTGAGTGTCATAATCTCCCTATGTGAGGATCACTGTGTCATTTATGATTCTTGGGAAAATAGGCAAAGTTTGGAAGTCAGATTATTAAAGCATTGGCATAACACATAGATGGTTTGGGAAGCTGCTTGCATAACCTGGAAAATCCTCTTTTCCATTCTTATAATTGCTCAGGCAAAAAAAATTCAAATCATTTTTGTCTCCTGTCTTTCTCTCATATTAGTCCAACAGTCCAATCATTAGCACATACAGGTGTGTGTGTGTGTGTGTGTGTGTGTGTGTGTTTCACATAAATTTTATGATCTGATTTCCCCCACTAAGGTGTAAACTCCATGAAGGCAAGAACTTTGTTTCTGCTGTATCCCTAGCAGTACCTGGAACATGGTATATACTCAAAGAATTTGTTGAATGAATGAATAATGTGAAATATTTTTTTATGCATTTTGCGTAATAATTTTGATATTGGCTCTATCTTCAAGAAGCTCAAGAAGTCTTTAATCCCAACAGAATTATTATAGCTTAAGTCCAAACATTAAGCATACTTGACTGAGTGACATTATCTTACAACTATCATTCAAAAAAATCTTTATTCTTTAAGAAGTTTAGCGATATGTAAATTTTAAATACTAAGAACACTCCACTTTAATGATGCTAATTTATTGCTAATTCATGCTAATTCACTGTTGTGAATATGATCTTCTGAAATTTAGCTTTTTTTTTTTAGATTTTTTATTTATTTATTTGACAGACAGAGATCACAAGCAGGCAGAGGGGCAGGCAGAGAGAGAAAGAGAGAGAGAGAGGGAGAGAGGAGGAAGAGGCTCCCCGCTGAGCAGAGAGCCCAATGCAGGGCTCGATCCCAGAACCCTGGGATCATGACCTGAGCTGAAGGCAGAGGCTTTAACCCACTGAGCCATCCAGGCGCCCCCTGAAATTTAGTATTAACAGGAGACATTCTGATAAGACATCTAGAAATCATATAATAGCTATGATTAAAATTTATTAAAAATTTATTAAAAAGCTTTTTGAGAAAGTTTTCTCAGGAGTTTCCAGACTTACCTACAAGTTTAATGTTTATAGAGATGATCCTTGATACTTGGGAGGACTTAATGTATACTTTTCTTCTTAACTTCTGAACATTTACTCAAACATTTCTACATAATCAAGAATATCCTTAAGATATGTGTTGGATTACCTTCATTAATATACAAAAAAATTGTTTTCTCAGAACAGCAAGAATTACTTAGGACATATCAACATATGAAAATTAACTGATGGTGTAGAACTAGCTGACCTCAGCAATTGTTAGGAATATTTACCTGATTTAGAGAATAGTTCAGATTTGTAAGGGTTCAAGGGAGAGGCTGTGATCAAAGCAGTTTGTGCAGAAGGCTCTTTTGGCCTAGTGATGATTTTTATGGAGTAACAGCACAGAACAAAACTCTAATGGAAAAGAGGAATCGGCTGCAGGGCATAAGCAAATGTGTTTCTCTAACATCTTGACCATTTTTCATTTCAAGCCCGTTGCATGCATCATTAAGGTATTGACAGCATGAGAATCAATACAATACACAGAGAATCAATATGTAGTGTGAATTTGATCTGCTATCATGGAGTTAAAGGGTAGCCAAGAAAAGTTTCTAAGTGACCCTCTATTCTAGGTCTTGATAGACTTCAATGAAATCAGCTACAGAGTAGAGAATACTGAGATTCAGGTGTTTTGTTTTTTTTTTTTTAAAGATTTTATTTATTTATTTGACAGAGAGATCACAAGCAGGCAGAGAGGCAGGCAGAGAGAGAGGAGGAAGCAGGCTCCCTGATGAGCAAAGAGCCCGATGCGGGGCTGGATCCCAGGACTCTGAGATCATGACCTGAGCCAAAGGCAGCGGCTTAACCCACTGAGCCACCCAGGCGCCCCACTGAGATTCAGGTTTAATTTGAGAAGAATCTACAGTTAACTGAAGCAAGTTTGTTTAGATTTAGAAAATAAAATATATAATAATGAAAATCAGTTCACTATTTTTATTGAATAACCATGTTCTATTTGGCAGTGAAAACCAGCTACTGGATAAAGTTCATTATGGATATGCTGAAACCATTTTCATTATTTTTAACTTGTACTAAACCTAGGGGAAAATTCATTTTAAGAGCATGCTCTTGCTTCATTTCCATAAACCCTACATAGTTTCCGTAAAGGAATATATGTGATTTGAAGGATAAAATAATCAAATAAGAATATGTATATATTTATATCAATAGAAAGTTCTCCAAGTTCAACTGTAGTTTTCTTATCAGAAAATCGGGTTCATAGTTGCAAGGCAAAAGCCCACTAGAATGGTTAATAAGCATACTCTACTTCTGCCATCCTGCAGAAACTAAATGCAAACTTTTCTGTGACTGTTAACGGAGAATGCATAGGCTCGGTAAACTTTCATCTGCTTCAGGGTCAGGGCTGATTCAATCTTAAGGCAAGTTTATGAGAGTGGCTGATGTGATACAGTTGTTTCTAGTAAAATCAGACTAGCTCTAAGGAGCCAATCTAAGTCAGTCTCTGGGTAAAATTCTATGAGAAACAGACTCCAACTCAGACACAATTGTAAACCCTGATATATTAAGGACTTGCAGCTGATTTAATCCTATTGAAAAATCTTTAAGCAGCCATGAGACAAAATGGTTTCCACATTGACATCAGTGGAATGAACCTTGGATTTCATCAGTATGAAGAGTAGTTACCTTGTAACACACAGTAGCCACTTTTTAAGAATTAACAGTATGGCCATTTCAAAGCAGGTTGTTGTGTCTAAGGTAAAGGCATCTGTTTTGATTACAATCCACGTTCCCAGAATGTGTCAAGTTTTATTTTTAAAAAACTGAATTCATTACAAAAAGCAAACAAGTCAAATTTAAAATCAGAAGTCAGTATAAATCAATGAGATCTAGTCTCCTTGAACAAAAATGACCGACCTCTTCCAATTTTATATGTGACAGAGAAAGAGAAGGAAAGAGAATGAAAACTTCTGTTTCTGAGTTAAGACCTTCTATGCAAAGTTTCACCTGGAACTAATTTTTTTTCATGAACTTAGAAGCTCCTGAAAATGAGCTTATGCTATGAAATCATATATGTATAAAAGGACAGACAGACACAAAAGTTTAAAGGTCAATACTGCAGATAAAATCTCAATAAGTAGGATTTGAACTTGTGTGGGTATGTTGGTATGTATACTTTTTTTTATTTATTTGGCTTATCATATTGAAACACACTGATAATGATCAAGGTATTATAGTCCATTTAGCACTAGAACAGGTCCCTTTTTGTAATTTACAACTTTAATTAGAACAATAGACCAAACATGGGCTACAGTAAAACACAACCTTGCCTGAACTATCTCCATGCTTATTTTATTGCATTTAGTGCTGGTCTTGAAATGTGAATATTTGAACTGATACTTAGCAAGCAGTAGTGGCCTCATACTGTTACTTCAAAGAGCCGGAAAAGTAACTTCATGAAAAGGAAAACTTGAAACTATAGTACTCTTTACCATTCTATTTGTTAAGCAGTGATGGGTATCATTAGTTCTGCTCTTTTGCATAATTACTGCAGTATTGTGAAAACTTTTTTCGCCATCCAACTGGGAATAATTATATTATGTGGGATCTGGTAGAACATTTGGCTTAGAGAAATAAAATATAAAAAGCCCTGATTTTCTAAGCACCCTATCCATAGTACCAAGTACACACAGTGCTTGTGCAAGTTTGGTTTTTAAGTAAAAAATAACTTGGATTGGTGACACTTACGGAGATGTTTCATGCAGAGGGCAATTTATTCTTCTAATTTTTTTAAATTAATGTGCTTAGATAAATTTTACCTAGCATGTCACTGACCTACTCTGGTAATTCATGTATAAAATGTTTATTAAGTGCGATGCTGATATCACTGAAATTTTGAGACCTAAAGATATATATTTTCTTATTTACTTGCTTAAATGTATTCATCAAGTTGAATTCTCTTGCTGATTGTTACAACAATTTGCTACTTATGTAAAGTTTCCAGAATATGCTATCTCTGTGTTAAAGGTATATATAAAGACCCTCTCCCAGCAACACCACCCCACCCCAACCCCCAAACCAAACTTCTATAAGATACAGCTAGAAGAGTATGTTTGCAATGTTTAGACAATGAGGCATATAATTTTTTCAAGTTTGTAAAAACTGCTTTGTAATTCCAGTATGTGAAGCCATTAAAATAGTATAACCAGTTTTTTAACTGATTTTTTTTATTGTATTTGATTTTGTAAGATCTTTACTTCTTTGAAAACATTACTACATTTTAGCAAGGACAGTAAAATTAGAATAAATGTCACAGTGATATACAGATGTGTTTGTCACTTTGATTTTGTGGTTTCACACTTGATTTTTCGTAATTTAGAAGATATGAGAAATGATCTCGTGATTGCCAAACAATACTCTGATGAGGATTAAAGTATGACTGTTGCATGGTGGAAATACTACTTCAGTATTGCTGTTATAGAAAACATAGTTATGGTAGGAAGGTGGGAAAATATGTAGATATATCTATGCTCATATATAGTTAAGGTTTCCTTAAAATGATCAAGAAATTAAAAGAAGTAATGCGAATTAAAACATTGAAGTAGATGCCGAATTACCTTTTGTTGTCATCCATCAGAGCAAAAATTATATTTGTTTTACACCTGTTCATTCTCAAGAGGCTGGTTTCGACATATTTTTCTTTAAAAATTTTTAAATATCCATTTATTTGCAGCATTTTTATTAGTGAGGCAGATTCTTTGAAGGTGCTCCTGAAAATGTCAATATGACCAAACCGGAAGTTTCAGTCAATCAACCTTATCTTTCTCTGCTCCACAAGGCCACGGAAGAACATCTAACTAAAGTCATTTGACATTATTGTAATGCTTTCTTTGGTACTGTCACATACTTGAGTGTGGTTTTAGCCACTGCTCCTGAGATACTGTGGCTCTTGCCAGACTCCAGGGTGAGCTTGGAAACTTACCTATCTCCATACGTGAAAAGGAGGAATTAGCTACAGCTCCCCAGCTACTAGTACAGCTTTCAGCACCTTCTCCATGGTGGCTCATATCTGTGCTGTGGAGAACTGTGAAAGGATGGGAAAGTGCACTGAAATGATCGAAGAAGTAAACTATCAACTTGACATGTTTTCCCAGCCCTTGAAAAATCTTCTCATATTGAAACCCATTGATGGTGAAATTGTAGAATTCCTCTAAGTACCATCTGGTTGTGCTCAAGTCTTTAAAGCTGTTATCTCCGCATCCAATTTCAGAGTCCTATCCTTTTTTATTCACCAAACTATCCATTTGTAAGCCACAAATATTTTTCCAGCTCTTTCAGATTTTATCTAAAAGTATATTTTAACAGTATTTAAATAGTTCTTAAACAATAACAATTTATCTTGATAGATGGGATGCTGTGTTTTTTCATTTTATTTTAATTAGCCATTGTGGAACCAAATTCCCTTTTGTTTTAGCCTTTTAAATATTGTTTAATTATAGTTATCATGCCAGATATCTTAAAGGTTATTTTACCAATACAGTTTCATTTAACATAACCCATATGGAATCAATAGCCCAGTTTCCTAAAGTGAATGCTTGGAAAATCTTACATTCATATGTTAAGAGTACACATCCTTTCCTCATTAGTTGGAAAGTACAGGGATTTTGGCACGGGTTCTGTGTGGAAGCATTGTGCAGCTTTTATATGGATTTTGTTTTTAGCCTTTGATGACACTGTTTAGAATAGGAAGTATCTAATAAGTAAAGCATTTTGTCTCAAGTGTTGCCAGTGTGTTTAATATATGCCTGGAGGTCTGAAACATTATCTTCTTCACTGCAGTAATATGCATTTAATTCTCTGAAAGCAGAAGGTCGAACTTTTAAAAGGGACGCAAAGTACATTTTCAAACAGGATAATTCAAAACATATGGAAGAGGGGACCAGCGTAATGTACAGTTGGTTTTTATGGTTTAATCATGATCATGTTAATGCACACCAGTAGCTAATTAAAGAAAACTTTTATTGTTCATTTTAAATGAGTTAGGTAAAGAGTGGGTGAGCTGATATAACAGCACTGCCCCAAGATCCGTGTTTCTGCTGCCTTCACTAAGAGCAAGCAGATACTGCTCTTTTTTGACAACTTAAATTATTAGTCCCTTCAGACGATAATAAAGCAAAAGTTATTTTCAGAGTTACTACACTGTGAACTTTTCTTTTTCCACAAAGGAATAGTAAATTGATGCCCAAGTTTAGGGCTTAGCACACATAATTAATTATAAAACTTTTCTCAAGAGCAGGCCAGATACTCTTTAGTATAATAGATAAATCTGCAATGAACTGGTGACAAACCAATGGATTTTTAAATATGTCTCAAAAATCATCAGCTTATTTATTTCAGTGCTGCAAATAGTGTGGAAACTTAGAAAAATGGAGGAAATCTTGGCTTTTAACCTAGTTTGAAGAATTTCATTGCCTAGGACTGAGAAAGTTATACTTTTTTTTTTTTTTTTTTTTTTTCTGTCCCCAGTAAGAGTCAGAGTCTTTCATCTCTGGGTCATTGGTTCAAATTCCATTCTGCTCGGTAGTGACTAGAATTAGTTACCATCTGACTTCTGTTCAGTAACCTGTGTGACCCAGGCTGATAGCTGCCATCCTGCCTTTGCTGGTTATTTATATCTCAAGATCAGGCTACTTGACATTCACTAGAGCTGAATGTGGCAATCTCAACACACACTAGGGCTGGACACTGCATATCTACCTACTGGGAGTTTGTTTTGTCATGTTAACACCATTAGGGAACCCTTACTTTAAGGAAGGAGAGACCAGATTTTCAATACAAATCTCTAAATCAGAAAAAGAAAATACAATTCTCTATGCATAGAAAGTAGTGGAGTTTAAGTGTGGTCGCCTTTCCTGATGGAATGAAAATGGTTGAGTTCTGGATTTGAGTTTGCCTCAGAACTCAATGTAAAGGAATTCTTTATTATGTTGTATATAGGTACTTAGTTTGTAATGTGTGAAAATGTGGCCAGTAAATCCTAGACTAGTTTTTTCCATGTATTATTTGAGAATTCTTAGTTGGTAATGGATTTGGAGGTGTATTTGAACTTTTTATAACAGGGATAACTAAAAGCTTTAAAATTAAATTATTTTGATGATTGCCATATTTTTTTTATTTTACTGAATTTTTCAGTTAAATACGTTCACTTGTTTATTCAGTCAGCACTTAATTATTAAGCTCTGCTATGTTATAGGGAGTATGGTGTATGCTAAGAATACTAATGGCGTTCCGTCTTACCCATAGCCCAATATCTGACTGACCTTGGACCTATTAATTAATCTGTCTAAGCCTCAGTTTCCTCACCTGTGAAATGGGAATAACACTACCCCCTTCAAAGGGCTATAACACTTACTATAGAAAATGTAGGTGTGTGCTAACAACATTTGGCAAATAACAAACATAACTCAGTGGTATTTTTTATCTTCAGTTGCTTGCATTTGAATTGCTCTGAGACAGGACACAGTGTGAAAAGTGCTGTGACAATAAATATTAGCTTGTTATGAAACTGTAAAAGCTGGAAAGACTAGCACCATCTGGAAGGGTTAAAGAAGTCTTCGCAAAGAAGGTGACTTCTTTTTTTTTTTTTAACTTACCCTTTATTGCATGCTGCTATGTATTATGTTCAACACATTAACTCATTTAATGCTGAAGCAACTTTGTGGGTTGGGTATTAATGTCCCCCGTGTGAAGTTGAGGAACCAGCAGAGACTGTGAGAATAACCAAGCAGAAGTGTGATCAGCCCACAAGGTGGAGAGTACAGATCAGGAAAGAGCCCATGAATATATCTGGAAAGACCTTAAAGAGTATAGCATATGGGGAGGTTTGTGTCCACATGTATGTATATGCTGACAATCATGTGTTCCTAATCTGCAGACCAATTTTTTTATTTAATATTCTATCAGAAACCATCATCAAACATTTATGGATCCTCTCTGTAGCATGCCAGGCTCTCCTGTACTCCTTAGTGGTACACAGGAGCCACCTGATGTGGCCCAGTCCCTCTGGCAGTCCTTCACCTGGTAAAAGAGACAGGCTTGTGGCAGCTGCCCATTATTGAGTATTTACTGTATACCAGGCACTGTGCTGACCTCTTTAGACAAATTAGCTCATTGAATCCTCATACTCTTGAGATCAAATTTAAATCCCTGTTTTACAGATGAGGTTATACAATGTTAGAGAGATTTGTAATTTGTCTAAAATCATACAGTCAGAAAGCAGTGAACTTGACCCCACATCCATCTGCCTTTAAAGCCTGTAAATGTTTTAACACTATCTAATAGTGCCACTACAGAACATTGTAGGTATAAATTGAAATATGTGTAAAGTGTTAGGATCGCCAAGCAGGAAAAGAATGAGAGAACAATTCTCAGACAAGTCACGTTTGTTCTGAGTCTTGATGGGATAATCTATGTTTGCCGGCTCAGGAGGGACACTCCAGACAGGAAAGTAGCACCCTAGAGAAAGAATGGATGAAAAGGACATAAGTGTCTTCAAAGACTGTGTTGTTTTTGCTTCATATAGTTCATATTGGACTTTTATTAACAATATGCATCTCCTTCAACCACTTAAAAGTCAATAGGCAAGAAGTATTTTTAAAATTTTAATGACTGTTACAGCATTGTCTTGAATTAGTTAACAGCCCTTTAACATTTTCATAAACAACTCATGAAAATTTGTACCATGTGGAAAAATGATGCTATATTTATTGCTCAAATTAAAGAAAAGCCTAAGAAATGATAAGCAATGCCTAGGGGACTATTTTTCCGTTGATGGTGCTAATATAAATTAATGTAGCCTTTTTTGGAAGGGTGTTAACAATATTGGTAACCTTAAACTTTCCTATAACATTTACCTAATAATTCTACTTCTAGAGGCCTGTTCTAGGGGCACCTGGGTGGCTCAGTGGGTTAAAGCCTCTGCCTTCGGATCAGGTCATGATCTCAGGGTCCTGGGATTGAGCTCCACATCGGGCTCTCTGCTCAGCAGGGCGCCTGCTTCCTCCTCTCTCTCTCTCTGCCTGCCTCTCTGCCTACTTGTGATCTCTGTCAAATAAATAAATAAAACCTTTAAAAAAAAAATGCCTGTTCTAAGGAAATGTTAGATGTTTTTCATAGAGATTTTTTTGTCAAAAAGTAAAAACTGGAATATCCAATTATATGAAAATGTTTGAACAAATGCCCCCAACACTAATTATTATGCAGCTTTTTCAAACAGCTATGAAGAATAATTAGTATATGCCAGATCAGGGTACAGTTTGGCTCTGTGGTATGATCATAACCAAACAGGGGCTAGAGGGGAAGCACCTTTGCATAGGTGGGGAAGAAATGCTGACAGTGCACTAAAATATTACCATTGGCTATGTTTGGTGATAAGACTGTAGTCAAGAGGATTTGGGGTTTTTTTCTCAGATTGGCCATGGTTTCTTAATAATGAGTCTGTTTTACTTGGAGGAAAAAGCAAGTGAAATATCTAGCGTATCACAAACTGATGGCTGGGAAGACCTAGGAAAGGGAAGCCAAAGAAGCAAAGTAGAGATCTCAGTGCTGTGTGGCCCCCAAGTTGTTCTCTGTTCTCCACGGAGGGAGTGGTTAATGGAAAATTTTGAAAACGAGTAGCCTTTAGTGCACAAAAGAAAAATCCACCTTCGAGGACTTTAATTACTTGTATTTTGCTTCACCACTTATGTTTACTCTTGTTCCAAGTCCTACTACAGAGGAAAATAAACTTCATTTTGAATAAAATAATTTTATTTTAGTTTACTTTTCTTTGTCCTTCATAATTTAAGACTCTTGACTTTTCCCTTTCTTCCTATCCAAAATCTTACAATTCTATAATGACAAGGGCAAACAATATAAACTACTTCTGCCTAAAATATCATTTCAACCAATAGTAATAATGATTTGGAAATAGTTTATTGCACTACTTGAAAAATCACAATGAATACTAACATAATTCTTTAAACATAAGTATATACTACTGTTAGTCCAAAAAAAGGAAGTCTGATTCAAAATAGACTCCAAAGTCTCCTTCAACAGTAGAAACGTAATGTGATGCTTTTTCCCAAGTATTTCCTTGGCATTTTAATATGAATAGTTTTTTGAACGGTCCCTTTGTTTTTATGATCACTCTGGTACAAGTTATGCTAGAGCCATTTTTAACATATTTATAACACCCTTTATATATAATAACACTTGGAACGTAACCAGTTTAAAATACTTTCTTCCTCCTTACAGATCTCTAGACAAGAACAGAAAAAAACAGATATATTTGACGGAAGCATGGCTGAAACCTCCTCCCGGTACAGTGGCGCTCAGGATAGTGGAATCGGCAGTGACAGTGTTAAAATCCGAATAGTACAAATAGAACAGCACAGCGGTACCAGCCAGCATCGCATCGCCCGTCCCTCACGCCAGTCGTCAATCGTAAAAAATCTCAATTTTATTCCCTTTGACATATTCATTACTGCAAGTAGAATCTCACTAATGACCTATTCCTGTACGGCCATACCCAAATCAAAATCGCAAGAGCATAAGGATAATGAAAAAACAGGCAAGAGTTCGTTAAATCTCCCAGAAGTTGATTCAGATGTTGCTAAGCCCAGCCAGCCATGTATTTCTACCGTAACAGCGGAAGATCTCTTGAGCCCCAGCGTAGCTTTTCCTTCGGGGAAAAAACTAGGGGTCATCTCTCTTGAAAGTCTTCATGCCGCCACAAGGTCGTCTGCTAGACAAGCACTCGGTATAACTATCGTTCGGCAGCCTGGACGGAGAGGAACTGGTGACTTGCAGCTGGAACCTTTTTTATACTTTATTGTGTCCCAGCCTTCTTTGCTTCTAAGTTGTCACCACAGAAAGCAGCGAGTGGAAATATCCATTTTTGATGCTGTGCTTAAAGGGGTAGCCTCTGATTACAAATGTACAGGTAAGAGCCTTCGAATTTACTGGAGTGCTAATAACTACTACTACCTAGTAAGTTTTATTCCCAACGTATCAAGATCAATCAAACAGAAAACAGCTGGCAGACCAGACAAGACTTCTTTTCTCCGTGGAATACGTAAATATGTGAAGTTCATGTCCCACAGCTGAATTATGTTTAAGTAAACGTTTGAAATGTATTGAGGTTTAGCCTCAGCGTTCTTACCGTGCCTCTGAACATTCTTTTTTTTTTTTTTTAAGATTTTTATTTGACAGAGAGATAGAGCACAAGTAGGCAGAGCTATTCATTTTTTATTTCAAGAGCTGAATGAAACGGGTTCTTTTTGGCCTATAGAAATGCTTAAGAATTTCCACTGATTGGGAAGTCAAGCTTTTTTTTTTTTCGTACTAATACCCCATAGGTATGCTTTTCATATTAATGCAGCTGTTCAGGTTGAAAAAAAAACACCTTAGAAAATGGAAGTTTATTGTTTTGGTATTCTTTTAATCTAATCAGCTTGCTCTAACAGCGTTATAGTAAATGTATTTGAGAAGGTTTATTAGTAAGGTAAGATGGTTTAAAGATGTTTATTACATGTATAGCAAACACATTTATTTGTGGTATTGGCCAACTGGCTCTTGTTTCTCCATCCATACCTTTCTTATAACCAGAGAGAATCCTATATTATAATAATTATATTGAACTTCTGAAGCTTGTTGCCTTTTAAGAGTATTAAAGTGATCAGGAGTTCAGATTTAAAACGTGTTGGCTATTAAACAGCAAGGGCCAGTGGAAACAGGGTCAAATAGGGTATAAAGACCTTTTCCCTGAATAAATGTAGAATTAGAGATTCGGCAGGGAAACTGGAAAAGGTAGTTGGGCCATCTAAGATTCAGTATTGGAAGAAGGTCCTAGCAAGCTCAGGTATAAATCAGGCATTTTATTGCTATCAGGTGGTCCCATCTAGCAGATGGAAGCCAGCAGTGAGGCATTTGGAGAATCTGTCCAACCTGGAAGTCAAGCTGGTTCGTTCTTGGCATTAAGGAGAACCATTTTACACGGCAGGCTCCTGGAGAGTAGGTGACAGGTGTGGGGATCAGGATTTCATTTCAGCCCAAGGAAATAAGGTCAAAGAGGCCCTTGGCTTTTGCTGAATCATCGTACGGGTCCTCTACTTCAGAAAAAAGAAACTAGGCTGTTGCTAAGGAAGAGCATACCCTAGGGTTACCTCCTGAACGGCCTGCTTGCCCTCTCTCCATTGGTGTGCTGGAACTAGCTCAAACTGGCTTGCAAGGGCCCACTGTTAAATTTTTAGGAACTTTGAAAGACAGTTGTTAAACCACTGGTAGTTTAAATCGGCCACGGTGAGAATATTTCTGCCACATATAGTGGCAAATGCCGTCAGTCAGCTCTCCTGCTCTGAGAACCAGTTGTTAAACGTTTACCAGCAGGCACTGCCTCCTTTCCTCAGACAAGTCCTCGTTTACTGAGTGCCTACAATGCAGTGGGGACTTCAAGGGCACTGAAGATGGGCATGGTGCTGAGGTTGATGTTTTATATGATTCAGGAACACATGCCTGTGTACCTGATACCTGTTTGGGGGTCTGCTCAGCATTGGCCAAAACTAGGTGCAGGAATGGGAAAATAAATCTGAATTCCAGGGCCCTCCTGAAATTCTTTCAGCTGTCGTTGCTTGTAGGTGGGTGGCTTCACTGACCTCTACTAGGAGATACTAATAACTGAGTTCAGCAGAACTATCAGGACTCATATCAAAGATGTGCAGTTGATTTATAATTAGTTCTTAGGCTGAAATATTATATACTTTTTGTTTAAAAAAAAAATCCTTGGGGGGGCGCCTGGCTGGCTCAGTCGGTGGGACATGCAACTCTTGATCTCAGAGTTGGGAGATCTCTACACCATGTTGGGTGTAGAGATTACTTTAAAATAAAATCTTTTTTAAAAAATAATAAATATATTTTTAAAAAGTTTTAAAATTCTTGTATATAGGCCAACATGGAACCCAATTTCAGTAGATGAAGCTTAGAGTGAAGGTTATGAGCCAGTTCACTACAGGGGGTTCCATGTGGGAGGAAAACGACTCCCATACCTTCCCAGGAGCATCCTTTGCATAATATCCTTGTGGGTGCCTTTCTCTACACAAAATGTGTCTACTTCGACATGTACATTATCCAAAAAGAGTTATCAGTATAAATGATCACATTTCTGAAAAATGAATTTCATGATTTGGAGACATTCATCAGAAAGTAACTAATTAAAATAGAACAGTGAAAAAAACTGAAGAAGCAACTTACTGAGTACTCGTTCTGTGCCAGACGTTGTACTAACTTCTTCAAATGCATTATCTCATTTAATCCTTTTAACAGCTCTATGGGAAATGTTATATATAATCCCGTCTTAGAAAAAAGGAAACTAAAGTTTGCAGAAGTTAAATAACATGTTCAAGATTACAGACCTAGGAATAAACAGAGCTAAAATTCAAAACAAGATTTGTTGGATTCCTGAGTCTGGTCTCATGAAGCTGACTTTCTAAGAAAGGTCTGGAAAAAGTTTATAAGTTAAAAATGAAAGAAGTGATGTATTATATCTTTCTGCAGTACTTATATTTTTTTATTTATTGAGATATAGTACAGTATTATATTACTTTGAGGTATACAACCTAGTGAGTCAACATTTGTATACAGTATGAAATGGTCACCACAGTAAGTCCAGTTAACATCTGTCACCTTATAGAGTTAGTACAATGTTGTTGACTATTTTCCCTATGCTGTATATTTTATCCCCAAGACTTAACTTATTTTATAACTGGAGATTTGTACTTCTTAATTTCCTGCACCCATGAAGGCCTCCCCTCTGGTGACTGCCCATCTGTTTTCTGTATCTATGAGTCTGGGTTTTGTTTTGTTTTATTTCGATCCCATATATTAAGTGACATTATATGGTATTTTTCTCTGTTTGACCTATTTCTATTAGCATAACACCCTCAAGGTCCATTCATATGTCACAAGTAGCAAGATTTCTTTCATTTTAATGGCTGAGTAGTAGTTCAGAGAGAGAGAAAGAGAGAGAGAGAGAGAGAGAGAGAGAGAGTGTGTGTGTGTGTGTGTGTGTGTGTGTGTGTGTTGTATACACGTGGTAGCTCTAACTTTTTGAGGAACCTTCATTCTGGTTTCTGTAGTGGCTGCACTAGTTTACATTCCCACTAACAGTATACAGGTGTTCCCTTTTCTCCATATCCTCACCAACAGTTGTTATTTCTCGGTGTTTTGGGGAATAACCTTTCCCACTGGTGTGAGGTGATACCTCATTGTGGTTTTGATTTGCATTTCCCTGATGATTAGTGAGGTTGAGCATCTTTTCATATGGCTGTTGGCCATCTGTATGTCTTCTTAGGAAAAATGTCTCTTCAGATCCTCTGCTCATATCTTAATCAGATGGTTTACTTTTTTGTTAAATTATACAAGTTTTTATGTAATTTGGATATTAACCCCTTATTGGATATATGACTTAAATGTCTTCTCTCATTCAGTAGGTTGTCTTTTCAGTTTGTCAATGATTTCCTTTACTGTGCAATAGCTTTCTAGTTTGATATAGTCCTTTGTTTATTTTTGCTTTTGCTTCCTTTGTCTCAAGTCAGATCTAAAAGACATCACTAAGGCCGATATCAAGGAGCTTGCTGTCTATGTTTTCTTCTAGGAATTTTATGGTTTGAGGTCTTATATTTAAGTCTTTAATTCATTTTTACTTGATTTTTATATATGGTGTAAGATAATGGTCTAGTTTCATTCTTTTTGCATGTAGCTGTCTAATTTTTCCAATGCCATTTATTGGAGAGACCATCCTTTCCCCATTGTATATTCTTACCTCCTTTGTTGAACATAAGTTGAACATATATGCATGGGTTTATTTCTGGGCTTTCTATTCTAACCCTGATCTATGTATCTGTTTTTATGCCAGTGCCCTACTGTTTTTTTTTTTTTTTTTAAGTTTGATTTATTTATTTCACGGATCACAAGTAGGAAGAGAGGCAGAGAGAGGGGGGAAAGCAGGCTCCCCACTGAGCAGAGAGCCTGACACGGGGCTTGATCCCAGGACCCTGAGACCATGACCTGAGCCGAAGGCAGAGGCTCAACCCGCTGAGCCACCCAGGAGCAGCCCTACTGTTTTGATTACAATATTTTTGTAGTATAGTTTGAAATCAGGGAGGCTGATACTTCTGGCTTTGTTCTTCTTTCTCAGGATTGCTTTGGCTATTCATGGTCTTTTGTGGTTCCATACAAATTTTGGGATTATTTGTTCTAGTTGTGTGAAAGATGTCATTAGAATTTTGATAGTGATTGCTCTGATTTATAGATTGCTTTGGTGGTATGGACATTTTGATAATACTCATTCTTCTAGTCTATGCACATGGAATATCTTTCCATTTATTTGCATCATCATTGATTTATTTCATCAATGTCTAATCGTTTGCAGTGTACAGGTCTTTTACATCCTTGGTTAAATTTATTCCTAGGTACTTTATTCTTTTTGATGCAACTGTAAATGAGTTTGTTTCCTTGATTCCTCTTTCTGCTACTTTCATTATTAGTGTATAGAAACACAACACACACATATTTTTGTATATTAATTTTTTATCCTGCAACTTTCCTGACTTCATTTGTTACTTCTAATAGTCTTTTTAGTGGAGTCTTTATAAGATACTGTTCCACTGTCTTCTTTCCTCTGTGGCTTCTGATGAGAAATCCATAATAATCACATTCATTGTTTCCATATATGTAATGTGTTGATTTTCCCTAGCTGCTTTCAAGATTTTTTTCCTTATATTTGGATTACTATGGGTTGATTATAATGCATCTAGGCTTGATTTCTTTGAATTTATCCTTTTTGAGGTTCTCTGAGCTCCTTAACTCTGTAACTTTATGCTTTTTAAAACCAAATTCAGAAACATCTTAGCTATTATTTCTTTAAATATTTTTCTGCACCAATCTTTCTCCTCTTCTTTTGAGGACACCAACATTTAACATTTTATAATTGTTCCACAGGTCCCTGAGACTCCATTCTTTTTTTTTTCCTTTTTTCCTACTTTCTTTCTTCTTCTCTGTTCTTCATATTAAATAATTTCTATTGAATATTCCAGTTCTAAAATTTTAATTTGTTCCTTTCTGTAGTTTCTCTTTCTCTTCCAAGAATTTATGTATTCCCATTCATTTCAAGCATGTTTACCTTACCTCCTGAAGCATAGTTATAACACCTGCTAGAATCTTAAATGCTGTGTCACTGCCGCCATGGCCCAGCCATTACATTAGCTGCCCCCAACCTCCCCGCTGCCCCGACTCACTGTGCCCACCCTTGGGGCAAAACCAGGAGAGAGAAAGAAATATAAAAGGCAGGGGTGCCTGGGTGGCTCAGTGGGTTAATCATCTGCCTTTCAGCTCAGGTCATGGTCTCAGGGTCCTGGGATCGAGCCCCACATCAGGCTCTCTGCTCAGCAGGGAGCCTGCTTCCCCCTCTCTCTGTCTGCCTCTCTGCCTACTTGTGATCTCTCTCTCTTTGTCAAATAAATAAATAAAATCTTTAAAAAAAAAAAAGAAATATAAAAGGCAGCGGGTTTTCCTATGTCCTTCAAACTGGGAGCTTTGTTTCCCAGACACAAGGACTTTTGGCTGTTCTTGCCGTCGCTGCGCACCACAACCGAAGACTCCCTCTCAAAGTAGAGAAAAGAGGAAAAACAAAACAAAACAGGAAACCCATCACTGTAGGGGTCACATCTGCAAGTTTGACTGCCCTCCTCAATCTGCATTATTGTTGTTTACTTTTTCAAGTCCTCAGGCATTTGTTTTTTGTATTTTTTCTCAAGTTTTTGATTGTAAGCAGCATGAGAGTTAGGTTGCAGTGAGCTTATTATAATTCTGGCTGGACCAGAAGTCCTGCGATTGTAAAATAATAAAACTGTTTTGTAGACATTTGCCAAGACATGGTTTTCTGAGAAACTTAATACAGGATTTCCTCCAAAAGTGATACTTCAATATCTTTACATCTGTGAGCAAAGATCAATTAATATATTGTAATGAATAAACTGCTTCCAGGGAATTGTCAGAATTAGCTTGATTCTGCCCATGTCACCATCAAGCAGAGAACGTGTTCGGATACTCAGTGGGTGGTAATTGTGTTCTTTATCTGTGGTCCTGAGGGATATCCTTTCATATATTATAAAATCAAGTTAGAAGTTAGAAGTGCTGTGAAATTCATTGTCCTTCATGTCAGTCTGCCTTCTCAGCCCATGTGACTGATACGTACGTGTGTGTGTGTGTGTGTGTGTGTGTGTGTGTATTATATATGCCATTTATGCACATACCTGTTGAAAAACCTGAATTCTATGAGAGGCTACCCAGAACAGATGGTAAATGAATCTATATTTGTACCTATCCCTACACCTTTTTTTTTTTTAGAAACCTGAAGTGAAACAGAAGTGATGACATTTACTTACAATTTTGAAAGATTAATAAAGTATAATTCCATTCCAATCCTCATAATTTAGTGATCTTAAATTATGCCAGCTTTACCTTTACGTGTATATATGGTGGTTTGTTTATACCTGTAAGTGTATATATAATTTTAAAAATGGCAGATTATCTAAAGCCTAAATTATCAACTTGAATTTCTTTTATGACTGTTAATATCCTATGCATGATCTTCCATCTAGTCCCGGTAGATAATACATTTGTGAGTCAACAAGTTCCTTTTTAAAATGTGAAAATAATGTGACAGTGGGCTTTCCCATGTCCTTACCTGGAGCAACCTCTAACAGAAATGAGATCTTCTGCCAGCACCTCTATATGCAGCAGCTGTAATATTGGCAGTTCTCATTTAAGTAAAGATGTATGTAGTTGTTTTTAACATAATCGTATTAGTTGTGTTTATAAATATTTAAAATTTGGTATTTATTTTGTTTTAAGGTAATGCAGTCCAGATTTGAAATTGCCTCATATCTTGACTATGCAGCCCAGGGCAGACTTAAAAAGTCATTTTTCTTCTTGTTTGTTTGGGGCTTTTTGTTTGTTTCTGGAGAAATGACTGTGCCATCTGGTCAGTTGTGAAGGATTTGAACCATTCTGAGGGAATTTAACTAACCCCCACACTTCCTTGGCACATGGTCAGTTAGTCCGGTAGCTTATTACTCATCGTGTAACAGGAACTAACCAATTTGAAGACAGTTGCTTCAGCCATCCTGCAGCTTCCTTACCTTCCTGTAATTTTTCAAACATCGGCTAGACTAAAATACAGAAATTAAACTTGATTAGAATTTATACTGAAAGATCAGGTAATCATATATTTCTGGGTATGACAAAAATACCCACAACATGTTATCTATAGTATGGGATACTTTCCACATTTTAAAGTCTTATAAACATTACATATGTGACTTCAGATCTAATTAAGAGGCAAACACGGAATAGAGTTCAATAAGAGCTCAACATTTGGAGTCAGTCAGTCCTGAGTTCTAATCCCAACCTGGCTTCTTAACAGCCATGTGACCTCAGACAAGTTATTTAGAATAGGTGGTTAACACTTATCTAGAACAGGCAGAGAACAGTGGTAGCAACCTTCTAGAACTGATGTGAGAATTAAGTGATATGTATGTATGGATGGAGCACTTAGCTAAGTGTGTAGCACAGGGCTCCAGGAATGTTAATATTGCCATTGTTGCTTTTATCATCATTCTTAACATCTTTAAGTTGAGTTTAAAATAGTGGTTGTGGGGCGCCAGGGTGGCTCAGTGGGTTAAAGCCTCTGCCTTCGGCTCAGGTCGTGATCCCAGGGTCCTAGGATCGAGCCCCACGTCGGGCTCTCTGCTCTGCAGGAAGCCTGCTTCCTCCCTCCTCTCTCTCTGCCTGCCTCTCTGCCTACTTGTGATGTCTCTCTCTCTCTGTCAAATAAATAAAATTAAAAAATAAATAAATAAATAAAATAAAATAAAATAAAATAGTGGTTGTAATTAGCCAAAAAAAAAATTTTTCACATCATTTTAATGCAATTTATGGCTATTGTGTAGTTTTGAAATTTTCAGTTACAGTAATTGGCCTCTTTATCCTTTCATGAATAGGTCTGCAAAAAATGTGCCGGAGACATCTGAGTAAACCAACAGTTGGAAAATCATAAACTGCCTTCTTACACCTCATAAATCATATCTTGATTTCATTTAGTTATTGTGACTTTAAGAGAAGGATTGAATTACATGTCTCTTTAGAATTAAAGGTTTTGCTAATGTCTCTGGAAAGGCTTCGAATTAACCTGTGACTTTAATGTCATAATGATCACAACTTGAACATTTATCTGAAAATTTAGCTGCTGGGAACATTTCTTGCTGGCCAGTAATATGAAATGAAATTATTACTTTGACAGAAATCAGCAAGTAAGTAGGTCTCATAAGTGAGGAACTCTAGTGGATCACTCAAGGAGAGTTGTGGGGAGACTGTTACATAAGAAGTTGACCCCAGCGAGCAGGGGGAATTAACATATGGCAAAGGATATTGGAATGGAAATTAGAAATTTTGACTTTTAGTTTTGGCTCTAATACCAAGATTCTTTGATGCAAATAAGTAAATTTCTTGGTGTCTTAGTTTCCTTATATCTAAAATGGGTTTAATAATACCTGGTCTTTGTAGTTTCATGGTTTAATCTTAGCTCCAAATGAGATATTTATGAAATGCCTTGGAACTATGAAATATTATTCAACTGCAAGTGGGGACTTCTGTAATTATTAGGAGTTGAAGGAAGAGCTTACTAGACCTCACTTTTTGAACATGAGAAAGACTACTATCCTGGCCCTTTTGGCATCCATCTCAATCATCAGCATTTACTTAAAATGAATGAGAAATGGGAGGAATTATTTAAAGCCATTGAATTAACTTTCAATGCTACAGAACTCAGACTTTGCTCAGAACAGACAAAAGGCTATTAGGATTAAGTTGAAAAAAAAATATATATATATATATATATAATCAAATGTCCTGTAAAACATCTGAAACCCACATTAGAATTTAACATGAAAACAACCAAATAGGAAAGAAATCAAGAATACCACAAAACAGCATAGAAAATAAATTGAAAGGAATTCGTTGAAATGATATTTCACATATTATCTACTGGTCAGCATCATCAAATATAAATAATGTAGTTCCTCATAGCAAGATATGGAAGATTTGTTTCTAAAAGTAAGAGCCAATGGGCACTGATGATCACACACATTTAAAGCAGCCACTTTAATCCTTCCTCTTCCACTTCTCCCAGGCTCCAGGCTTGGGATTTCAAACTAGGAAACTTCCTCTTTTCCTTCCCATCACATCTTATGAAACACATGGTATTGAGCATAGGCCAAATGCCTGGGTCTCAGCAAGAAGATGGTGGCACTTACCTCGCTTCCGCAGCAATTTAGAACTGGTTTCTTGATTGATTTTGTTGCTCTGACGTTGAATCTTGACTGTGTTTTAAGGATCTAGGTTCCTTCACAATTTAATTTTCAGGCATTTTGAGGATTTTATGGACTACATTTGCTTCTGTAGCTACATTATAAAAAAAAAAGGAAAAGAAAAAGATAGCCATCTAAACTAAGGATCATGAAATAAATATAGAAAATATGAGAAACTCGGTAAGCCTGTATGTAGCTTTGCCTTTTTTTTATAGATGGTGGTCAAAAGGTGTCTGTTCTGATTATGACTTCTCACTGTAGGGAGAGACACTTCCAGCCTCTGAGTACAGGCAAACCAAGCACCCTAGTGGTTTCTAGAAGAGGCCCCTTTGGAGCTTAAAAATATCAATTTCATAGGTAGAGGTAAATACATCTGTAGATGCTTTTCTTTAAATTTTATTCAAGTTCTATTAAGAAACACCTTTGTGTATTCTTGGCTTTGCACAAAAGGATTAAGGTAAAAGACCATCTAGGAGCATCTTCTCAGTGAACTTGGAGAGAGGATGGGAGAATAGGGAATCTCTCTAAGACCTCACCTACTAACCTGTTTCTCTTTTAGGTACTCTTTCCCTTTCCCCTCTGACAAGCTGTTAACTCTGCTTGATCCTCTTTAACAAAAGAAAGCTGTGTGAAATTGAAATTCTGATGCACTGACCATGTTTATTGAACACTGAAAATGATTTTAAAGTGTCATTCCAATCTTTTCTTTGTATAAAACTTGATATACCCAGATACCTTACTAAAAGGAGTCTCGAACTCCTGGTTTAAAAAATGGAAAGGAGTCTGTTTTGGCTTACAGATGATTTACTTCCTTTATTCATACATAGGCCAGATATTTCTAAGGGATGGAAAAGAATGTAAGACTATAATTTTGATAATTACCAGAACCCAAATGCAGGGAAATTTTTAGGTCAATAAGTTCTCCTCAGCCAGGAGTATTTAATAGAGAAGTGAAATACATTGACTAGTATTTTAAACCTAAGTAGTTATTATTTTAGGAATTAAATATAAATAAGCTTACTCTGTTTTTTAAGATTGAAATTGGATATAATTTCCACTAATAGACAGTGTTTTGTTTTTTATCTGTTATATTCCCCTTCAGATCAGTGATAAAAAAGATTTTTCAAAATTATAAATCAAAAACAAAAACGGGAGGAGTAGACATTGAAAGACACTGCATACACGTACTCCTCTTTTCTTTAAAGGTTGTGTTTTAGAAACAAAATAGTGACTGTTCATTGAAGTCTTACCATGATGTGTCCCACACAAACCATGTTACACATATTATCTGATATAATATTCTCAACAACCCACAGCCCATTATCCCCATTTTTGGAAACTAAGAAACTGAGACTCTGTGAAGTTAAAATTAAATTTACCCACTTTAAGGAGTCAGGACTTAAACTCAGATCTGTATGCCTCCAAAGTTCATGTTCTTTTCATTACCCTGAATTTTCTACTGTTTTATAAACTGATGTAAACTCTTCTATGGAACAAAATGTGAAAAAGCTCAATGAAAGTAGGACTGTCCATGTTCAGTAAGTCCTAGGTTAATGGCAATCTATTTCATAAACCTCTTCCATTTGACAGTATCCTTTCACCTGCTGCTTGTCCCTCAAGAGTTCATCAAAAGTCACTTAAATGTTATTTCATAAACATAACAAACCAGTGTACCTCAGGCCAAAGAGAACCAGTCTTCCTGAGCAGCTATAGATGTGACTGGCCTGGGCTCATTAACTATGGCAGACTGCGACATGCTTGCAACCATAATAGGTCATTGGAGACTTCGCAAAAAGTGAATAAAATCTAGTCTTCTTTCTTTTAAAAAACAAACAGTAGATCCTTTTGGACTTTGTGGAACTAACAAAATGAAGACAGAACTAAATCTTGAGGCTATTTGCAGTGCTACATCATACAAGCATTTTATGCTTCTGAGGAATTGTACTGTCAGAAAACTCAGTGCAATATGGCATTGGAGCAAAAAGTTGCTGAAATTTAAATCTGCAACAGTAGCTTAGGGAACACATTAATTTTAATCATAATGATTTAGGGATGGTAACATTAGCATCAATAGGATTAGAAATTAAAGCATGATGTAATTTCAAAAGTTGTTATTAATATTGAGCAGGATTTTGTTACCCAGGACTGCCAGCAGCAACAGGATCAGATTAATCAGATGAATACAGCAAGAAGCTAATACTGAGAGGGAGATGGCAAACTACTTACTTACTGGAGAAAACATGGTTAAAATGAGGGATGCCAGAAGGCAATTAATCAAATGTTTATTTTTCAGTACTCATCCCCCAAATTTCAATTAATAACATTTTTTCCAGAAACACAAGTTTACAAGAACTTTCCATCAAAGGAAAATTTTGTATCCTTGACCTTGCTCTGTATTTGCGTTAGCATTCATTTTCTGCAAAAATGTAAAGGACAAAGGTATCATGAGACAGTTGAATCAAAGGGACAAAAGCATTATTGCAACTATAGTTAATTGCATCTTGCACAACAAAATCTTTGCCTGGAACTGCCAGGGAAAACACCACTGGGCTAACCACTTTCTGCCTTCCTTAATCAGCCTACTTATGGAGATGTTCTTGAGCACAAAAGTGGCCAAGGGAGAGCAGAAAGAGGCACAGATTATCAACTGTTTTGTAAACCTAAGACTAATAAAAGTAACTGTTGTGGAAGAGGGAGAGAGTGAGGAAGAAAATAAAAGAGAGACTTAGCTTTCAAATAAATTCTTATGGCATGGGGATTTTTAAAAATTTGAAGTTCAAGTTATTCACATGGCAAAAGAAATGAAAACATTGTTTCTGCAATGGCTAACACTTAGAAGTATCGGGTATAAAAGTAGCTGGACTTCATTCAGTGTTAAGTCAATCTTTAAAATGGGGAAATTATCACTGACATCTGTGGGGAAATGTCTTCTCATTGGGACCTTAGCAAAAATTCAGCTTAGTTATGGGAAAAAAACAAAACAAAACAAAACAAAACAAAAAACACCCAGAAAACAAAAAACTCCTGCCACACAGTACAACAAAGCAAAGTAGAATAAAGTAGTAGAATAAAGCTTATAAAATCTGTAGCATGCAGCTGTTCTATGAGAACTTGGGAAACAAACTTTTTGTTAAGTAGAAGATTGCAAAGAAAATAAAAGTTGGTCATGCTGAATCATGTTATATTTTATATAAGTCAAATATTAGACAAAAACATACTTTGTGAATATTTGCTAAGGTTTAAAACATAATAATAATAATGAGCAGCAGTACAAAGACCACTTTTACCAGATTCAGAAGAGGACCTCCCAAGCAGTTAAGTGACATGAAGGTTTGTGAAGAAGAGCAAAGTAATCTACGAACACAAAGAATACAATCTGAAATAAGTCTCTGTGTAAGCTAATAATATCTTGATCCATCTGTGAACGTACTGGAGACTTCCTGAATCTTCTCTTTGGGTGTTCTTTGTGACTTGATATGAAGAAGTGTTTTCTTTTGAAGGCCAGGTCAACCCAGAAGGAAAACAAATAGTATAATTTTGTCAATACGATTGTCTTGTTGAAGTGAATTCTCACTGATTTTGAACAAAATTTATGGCTATGAGCAATTTGTCATTTGTTCTGACCCATTTCCCCCACTCTGCAACTCCTAATAAGATGCCACTATCTGGGGCACCTGGGTGGCTCAGTGGGTTAAAGCCTCTGTCTTCAGCTCAGGTCATGATCCCAGGGTCCTGGGATCGAGCCCCACATTGGGCTCTCTGCTCTGTAGGGAGCCTGCTTCCTCCTCTCTCTCTCTCTCTCTCTCTGCCTGCTTTTGACCTCTGTGAAATAAATAAATAAAATCTTTTTTAAAAAAAGAAAAAGATACCACTCTCTCCTGTTTCTTAGGCTTAGGGACAACAGCATAAATGTGCTCATCGACATCAGCAGGAGTTTACTCTGCCTGAGAGCTTTCTGTGCTCAAATAAATAGGTGTTTGCTCAGTACAGAGAAGAAAACTATCAAAGTCTGAAGGAGCTTCCAGTATGAAGTAATCATCCCTATCTGTCATTTTATTTATATTATATTCACAGGCTCCTCTAATCTTAGTTTATCTGGTACTTTCCCAGCTACATTGACCCTGAGGAATATGTAATATGAATCTCATTTTCTAGACTTGATGATGGAATTAAGGAGAAGTTAAATTGAAGACATTACAGAAGTCTAAAAGTCATGCCCCTCATCATCTAGCCAGTAAAACATAAGGGACTAAATAGACTTCCAGACTTGAGCTATTTCTGTGGGATTCTGACAGACCTTTCTGCTACTACTGTCGCTTTATTCAACCGCTGTGACTAGAGGCATATCCGAAGTAGAGATTTTAGGTAAAACTGGGAGAGTAGCCACTCTCCTGTCATACATCAGTATTCATCAACCATGCAACCTGTATTTTCCTGAATATTCCTCATTTCAGTTATTCTTTTCTGTCAACTCTATAAATACATCTGTACTTTCAAATCAATTGTGTAGCCATATTAAACCAACAATATCATTAAACCAGTAATTTGGGGGGAAAACAGTCATTGAAAGTTTGGCACTTTGCATGGATTTCCTGGACTTTCACATTTTTTAAAATTCCAAATTCCTATTCTGCTTCCTACTATTGCCAGTTTGTTTATTCTATCTCCATTAAGTCATATCCCCCTGTAATTGCCCCAGTGCAGACTCCAAGGCTGGGTGCCAGATGGCCGGCTCTGTAACTTCTATGAAAAGAGAAGCAACCTGCACAAAACCTATCTTCCCTACTTGGAAAACCCTCATCCACAGTATCAGAATATTGTGCTTCCCCCCTCTATACCTTGATGAACATAGAACATCAAAATATCCTTTGACATGCTTTTTTTCTCTCCCCTTCACTTCAAATTTTTTTTTTTTAGATGCTTGGTGCATCTTCCTGTTTTCCTCTTCAGCTGTGAATATAGGTCCATATATCATTATATGCTTAGGATTGTCCTAAAGATGATCACCCCCCAGTATGTACATATATATGTATGCAGGTAGATGTATTTCTTTAAGGTAAAGTCCTTTGTGTGGCCTTTCTGATTACAAGGGCATGGGTATTTAGGGTTTTGGTAGACACTCATTTTCAACCTCTCCCCTACTTGTGTAGAAATACAGTATTTACACTCTTATCAACCATACATAGGAAGATCCATTTCTCCTCTTTCTCCCCCATGCAAGATATTATCAGTATTTTTAATTTATGCTAAGCTGATGAGTTTAAAAACCTCTTGCTTTAACATGCTTATGGTTGATTGTCAGGCTGAGCATTTTTTCCCATTTTTCATACAACAGTGCTCTCTAGAAGTATTAAACAGCTAAAGGGAAAAACAAAATGTTAAAAATGTTTCAAGAAACTATAGGAAAATATGTAATCACCTAGGGATAAATCCATTAAATGAAAGTTAATAGATTTTTGTTAACATCTATAAAGTATGCTTGCAAAAAACATCAGAATTTATTTTAAGGACAGCTACCATACTAAGAGGAAATACTTTCTACATGTGACAAACATTAACACTCATTAACTAATAATAAAAAAAAAGAATGGGTAAATATTTTGTAGAAGAAGAATCAAATGGCCAGTCTATGAAAAGATGCTTAACCCACTTCGTTTTTTACTATTAACAATATAAAATGGCTCTTATTATGTCAGTACATATAGATCTTCTTGATTCTTCTAAACAATTTTGTGGATTATTATTGTTTATTTAGGCATCAATCCTTTGATTAATGTCTAGGTTGTTTTCTACTGTTTGCTATGATTAGCAGTTCTTACAGTGTGTGTGGGCACACGCATATGTGTGTACATGTGTGTGCGAGCTACATAATGCATTATCAGTTTTTTAGTCTTGGCCTATCTGATACGTGAAAAATTCTACTTATTTAAAAAATTTTTCTTTGATTTTTACTAAGATTTGGTATCTCATGTTTATATTTTAAATGTTTATATGACATTTGTTTTCTTCATCGGATATTTGTTTCTTTATTAATTTCTTCATTTAATAATCACTTATTTTTTCCTCTACCCATTTTTCTCTATTAATATCTACATTTACTGTATGAGCTCTGTATAATGATATCTCTTTTTTGTCGCTTGAGTTTGAATATGTGATTCCTATAACTTGTTTTGTTTATCCTAAATTTTATTTGCCAGTCTTTTTTACACATCATATAGATATTTCTACATCAGTTTAATTCTTCTCTGTATGTTATTTATTTAGTTACATCACTTATGTCTGTTTTCTCTGTTAGGTCATTGTTCTCTCTCTAGATTGTATTCTCTTCAAAGTGAAGAATTAAATCCCCTCATACAGGTCTAGCACAGTACCATCTACTTAATAATAACTGCTTCTTGATGACGGCTACACAGGTGGGTCCCTAGAAGAAGACACTCAGGTCCTGTCAAGTTACATAGCTCCTACAGATTGATTATAGAACCTACCAGCAATAGACTTTTGCTATTATTTCACAATACTTGACCGTTATATTTGAAAGAGAGAATAGTATAGTGTTACTATGTAATGGATCTACTATGCATATTCTCACTGCTTTAAATTCACTGATCATATAAAAAGAGAAGAATGCACTAGCTTGGTGTTTGATCTTTACCACATAGATCTAACGTCATGATCAATCGCTTTCAGTATTTTCTTTGAAATCACATAAAGGTTCATATGTGCCAAATTTCATAAGAATCACATGATAAGGTCAAGAAATACAAATTCCAAGGCAGAATTTATATGCCCAGTTCACATATGACAGTAATACTATATAACCATATGTTGAATATAATACACTGTATGTAAATGCTATTCTTGAAAGCAATCCAATCAATAAAACTTAAAATAAATAACACTTTAATAACACATTTCAAATCGACTGAAAATGGAATAGATGGACTCTGTGGCAAGAACATCCCTGTAAAATTGACATTCAGAGGCTATTAAAACAGAGAATAAAACAATCTTGAAACTAAAGAAAAACTGTGAATATTTAGAAGTTTTTTTGTAAAAAGCCTACTACATCGTATGCCAAGATATAGCAGTCGTTTTTATTTAAAGAGCTATTTCAATAAAAACCGGATTGCCAAGCAGTAAAAAGCAAATTCCGTTTGCATTCACCAATAGCTAAAAAATACTTTTTAAAGAATATACTATATAAACCAGAAAAGAAGTTTAAAAAATACACAGTAACAGAAAAGTCAAAACAGAAAAAAGTCAATATTTAGTCATAATTGGGACTAATAAAAGATTGACCAATCTTTATCATTAAAGAAGGTTATGGGAAAGCTACTGAAGTTAACTTCAAAAGCCTAGCAGTAAAAAGTGATTGTAATGTCAGTAAAACTCTGAAACAGATCAAATAGAAACTAAGTAGTACTAATCCACTGCATCTTTGAACATATATATTTGGCTTTTTTTTTAAAGCTGAAAAGCTTTTCCTTTTTTTCTTTAATTTGTTTCCAACATCCTGTTTAAAAAAAAAAATGAAAGAAGAAGAAGAAGGAAAGAAATCCAACTATACAACTATTAGCAGCAGCTCAGAGTATAGAAACTTTACCTTCATTCAAAGACAATGTGAGTTAAGATTTGAAATGTCTTTTCCTTTTTGGCCTGGTTCTGGAAAACATGGTTTCATCATTCCAATGTAGAGAGAGAGAGAGCTTCTCTCTGTCCATACGAGTACTTGTATGACAAGGATAAGTACAAACAGATGAATCAATGGAAGTTACAGAAGTGAATTTAACTATTTTTCCTTCCTGTTTGTCAGCTTAAGTTCTTAGACCAAAATGAGATGTTTGTAATGTGATTGACATTTTTCATTTCAATTTTCTCCCTTCAGATCCTGGGAAGACTCTGCCCGAAGTCCTTGATTACTGCACAGTTTGGCTGCAGACAGTGCCCGGAGAAATAGACAGCAAAAGTGGTATTCCGCCCTCCCTGGTAACGCTACAAATTAAAGACTTTCTTAATGGACCAGGTAAGAAAGTCATAATTCAAATGCGTATACACTTTTTTCATGTGAGTATATTAACATGTACTTATGGTCTGTTAGAAATTGTGACCTCCTTGCAAAAGACAAATAGTTCGTTTATTTTCCAGAAGTGGATTCTTCTCAGGCTGCCCATTTTAGAGATTAAAAGACAAATATTAATATGCGTTAAAAATTACCTTTGGTCTGGAGTGCCCGGGTGGCTCAGTTGGTTAAGCATCTGCCTTTGGCTCAGGTCATGATCTCAGGGTCCTGGGATCAAGACCGGAGTCAGGCTCCCTGCTCAGTGGGGAGTCTGCTGCTCTCTCTCCCTCTGGCCTTTCCCCAGCTTGTGCTCTTTCTCTCAAATAAATAAATAAAATCTTTAGAAAAAAATGTCCTTGGTTCTGACAAAAAGTAGTTATCAAAGAATAATGGACTATAAGCCAAAGACCAAAGACTTTATTTCTACCTTTTCTGCTAATTGTGTGACCTTAGGCAGTTGATCTAATCTCCTATGCCTCAGTTTCCTTACTGTAAACAAAAAGAATAAAATAGATGGGTGGTTGGATGGATGGATGAGATACGTGATATATATACATAAAATAGTATACATAGATATATTTGATTAGATAAGTATACTTATTTCAAATACTTAGCAATGCACTTGAGAGATTAACACTCAGTTTTAGGTAGATAGAGATGGTTATCAAAATGTACTGAGTGGGGGCGCCTGGGTGGCTCAGTGGGTTAAAGCCTCTGCCTTCTGCTCAGGTCATGATCCCAGTGTCCTGGGATCGAGCCCCGTATCGGGCTCTCTGCTCCGCGGAGAGCCTGCTTCCTCCTCTCTCTGCCTGCCTCCCTGCCTGCTTGTGATCTCTCTCTCTGTCAAATAAATAAATAACATCTTTAAAAAAAAAAAAATGTACTGAGTGTTTATCAGTCCCAGGTACTAAGTACTTTACATACTCATTTAGACCCAAGGAGGAGGCACTGTAATTATCCCTGTTTTATGAAATTAGGAAGTTAAGACTTAACGATGTGAAGGAATGGCAGTGGAGCCGTTCAAACCTAGGTCTTTATGACTCCAAGACCTAGATCACTTCTGTACTACATTGATTTTAGCATAACCATAGATTTTTCCTCTCTTCTCTTTTTCCTCTTCTTTCTTTTTCCTGCTCTGTCCTTCATGTCATGCTCCTCTTCCTCTTCTTTTTATTATTATCCCTCCCTCACTTCAGTGAGACCTTAACTAATTATTTAACAAAATTACTACATTTTGATTTGTTTTATTTTATACCTGTATTGCTTCAAAACATATTAGTCATCAAAGGAATATTAGTTTCTTCATTTTAATTTAAAATTTAAAACAATGGTGTTAAACTGTCTTGAGATCTCTAGCAATATTCTGCAAGGCATGAATTTTGATGAGTGAAAATATCCCTGCATAGACCTGGTTTAGTGTGTGTCATGGCCGACCAATGCACTCATGAACCATAGCAACAGATTGAAGAAGGCCACTTGTCAGTATGTATGGAGTAAAGAGAGCCTAAAGCCATCTACACTGCCCCTTTCACTGGGGTCCTGTTCTTCCCAGTGCTGGGATTTAAAAGGTGTAGAAGTATGAAGAACTATTTCTAATCATTATAGGTATCTAGACATGGTTTTAAGGACTCAAAGGAAAGCGAGAAACTGATTATGAAGGCTAAGAGAGTCATTAAAGTTGGAAGAAGGCTTTGGGGTGAGGTAATGGATAGATTGAGAGTAATGTGAGTCCTAGTACTTGGCTAGTGAGTGTGAAATACCATATTTCATTGAGTCCAAGCCATCATCAATTGTAGGAAAAACATTTTATGTACCAAGAAAAAAAAATATCTGCTATTTAAACTATGATACAGTGCTTTCTTATTGTGTACATTTCAGGGCACTTCCTGACTTCAGAGTTGTTCACATGTAAAAGACTGAACGTGTTAGAATGGGTGAACTTGGGTGCGAACACATGGTTAGTTCATGGAGAAATGAGAAAGAAACTTGGGTTTCCCTTTTTTCTTTTTTAGTTTCAGATTTTTTTTGCTTTCAGGCACATTCTTCATTCACGGGATAGAAAGTTCATTTCTAGTTTATATTTGATTGATTTGTTAAAGAATGGGATCTGCAAATCCATAGTTGTGTACCATATTTTCATGGCAACCAAAGAAATTGAATTTCAGGAGAAATGTCAGTGAATGAATGGAAAGTCATGTTTATAATTCTAGCATTTAATGTGACTAGTAGAAATGTGATTTTTTAAAATAGATATACTTTTGTGTTTCTTACGCTTAAGTTCAACATTACATATATGCCATTCCTTATTTTATGTTTATTCAATAAGAGTGATAATCTTTCTGGAGATTCAAACTTTTAAACAAATGGGTTGAAAGCGTTATTTTATAGTAGAGCTTCTCAGACTCAAGTGTGCATCTGAAGCATCTCTGGTGAACATGTTCAAATGCAAACGGTTTGGGATGCCTGGTGGCTCAGTTGGTTAAGCGTCTGCCTTCAGCTCAGGTCATGATCCCAAGGTCCTGGGATCAAGTCCCATGTTGGGCTTCATGCTCACCAGGGAGCCTGCTTCTCCCTCTGTCTGCTGTTCCCCCTGCTTGTACACTCTCTCTAACAAGCACATAAAATCTATTAAAAATGCAAATGGTTTAATAGTTCTAGAAGGCGGGAATGAAATTCTACATTTCTAACAAGCTCCCAGGTAAAGTGGGATGAGGTCTGGGGACTACACTTTTGTAACAAGCTTTTATGATTCATGAGTGAATGAATGAATGAATGGATACACAAACAGACACACAGACACACCCACACACACACACAGAGCTGTTGAGGACCAAACTGCAGATATTTTGGGGCACAGGAGAGGGGAATTCTTTCTAAAGAATGATGAGTGTTTTTTTTAAATGGTACTTTTATTATGAAAAATCAAATACAGTGTCTAATTAATGGTTTAGGTTTTTCAAACTCTAAAACATTTTAACCAAGAGTAGTTTGCTTTGAGGGAAGATTAGTTTGAATGGTATATCCAGTGGTGTGAAATTCCACTACCTACTAACCTAACATCTTTGAACTGCTCCAGAATTTACTATCTTAGACAAAAATGTCCGAAATGCAAATAATTTCTCATGTAAAGTCTATAAATAGATGTTAGTCCATAGACTAATCATATTCTCTTACTACACAGCCAAATTGCCACTCTGTATTAATTTAGAGGTCAATAGAAATACAGGACACATAAAGTACTTTTTATATTATTTTATAGATTTTTGGCAACTCAAGAAAATTCTTTTTTCCAGATTTTAGAAAATAGTATACTAAGAGGAATATCATTTATGCTAAGACTATGGGAACAAGCTTCAGCTTTATAATATTCCCTAATGTCATTCCCTTCCTTTAAAAAAAATATTTTGATTTGTATGTGGTGTTATCATTAAGAATCTTTTGCTACCGTTAGTTTTTTAATCTAGATGCACATCCTATTTAAGTAACATTCCCAGAGTTTTATACTACAGCTCTAAAATGGTGTATTTACACTTATTCTTTTCTTGCTCCTGAATTAACATTTCAGGAGCAATAAAAGTTACGACCCTGAAGAATACAGGAAATACTGATTATAACTACCTAACCTTGGGTTTTCTTCTTAAGGTGCAAACTTAACAGCTTTTGAATTCAGCCATACAGATTTATTTTGCAGGGATTATTTGTCTAAACAATGTGATACAAATGCTGCTCTTTAGCACTTGTTTTTGGAAAAATAATTCAGAGTTCTTGAGTATTCCCTTATTTCCTCTGTTCACTTAATAGTACCATAGAGCAAATAGTAGGTCCCAACTTCTACATCAAAAAGCCCTTCAAAGCTCTCTCACCCCCATCTCCTTCCTTCAGAGGCAACAGTTGTACCCATTAGCAAGGTCAGTGGCTTGGAGAAACCTGGAAAGCAGCAGCTACCAGAAACCCACTAGAATAATATCTCCAGCAGGTGATAGATTAGTTGGAACAAATTGGAACCATTGCAGTTCAGCAATCCTGGTTTCTTTCAAGCTGTTTTTAAAATGTCGTCATTTTAATACACAATCTAAGCCCTGCGGAACAGTCCACAGCAGGTTAATTTGAATCATATGATGTGTCACTGCCCTCAGCTGACATGAGCTCTATTCCATGTGTGAAGCCATAATAAATCCATTCCCAACCGAGGAGAATTCCCCGTGAGAAGGTGAACTAATCCAGGCCTCACACTGGCATGCTAGCCCCCTGTAATTGAAAGCAGGGCCACCTGTTCCCAGCACAGTTAGCCTATAGAGAAAAAATTAGCATTAGATCAGATACTTCTTATATTGAAAAATCATTCATAGTTCTTGCAAATTCAAATTCAGCTGTGAACTGCTTGGTATGACATCATACAAAAACGTAGGAATGTGCCCACTTGATCCCAGTTTAAAAGTTTTGTTAACCATAGGATTCCTTAACTTTGAAATGAGAAAAAAAATTTTTTTAATTTAATGAGAGCTGACACGTGAGAAGAAGAACTGGGAAGGGTGCATATTTTTCTAATTAACTCAGGGTCATTTGTAAAAACATTTGAGCTCCCTGGTATTTTTTTCATTGTTCCTTTGCAGACATATTTTTGAACACTGTCACTGTTATGACATTTAATGAAATGACATTGAAATGACAAGAAAGAAAAATTTGTGCCAAACTGGGAGAACATTACCACATCATTTATGTTTTCTTATAAATTAATTAGCATACTGCAATCTTCATATAATTTAAGTAATAGGGTTGCATCAAACACGGTTATGACTGTAATTTCACATTTATTTTAGTATACGGTATACTGGTGTTTCTAGAGGAAATACATAACCACTAAAATCTTTTTCTTTTAATAAAATCATTTAGCCTCTCCCTGTTTACCCTGCTCATTAATTTGCCTGTATAGTTTTCACGTCATTTTAATTTCATTCTGGCTTTGGATTGGTTTCAGCTCTGGTTTTATTTGATTTTTGGTTTTAAAAATTTGACTTTTAATGGGTTGTGATCCTATTTTAAACACGTTTCTTATGTTTTATGGATTAACTTACTGTTTTATAGGTTGTGATTCTGATTTTTATTTTTACAGAATTTCTGAACATCTTAGTATAATCCTATTTGCATAAACTTCCTTGATTTGAATGAAAAAATATTTTAATATATACCTATTAAATAATATAAAATATTACTTTAAAAAACTCAGATACAGTATCACACCATTCAAATAGGTTTATGGAAATAGACAGAGATTTTAAGCTATTTACCTCCAGATGTGTATTTTTGAAATGTTTTTATTTTTCTTGGTGAATTCTGCTTTTATATTCTTTTACTACTGAATTTATTACTCAGTGGGGATTAATTCAGATATACCTTGAAAGTACTTGTTCAGAGGAATTAAGGTACCTAAAAAGGATGACCCAAATAACCTCTTGACATTTTCTGGAGTGGAAAATAAAGACGAAGTAACAGAATATTTAAACACAAGATTTCAGTGTGAAAGAAAGCATCTTAAGGAGCTCATTTTAATTAATTTCTCTTCATGCTTCCCTGATAGTTAACCCTTTGCCTCTTTTCTCTTTCCAGAAATGGAGCCAAGGCCCAGGCCCTTGAGTTCTGACTCTGTCTTAATAATTCACTTTTACAACCATACTTGCAAGCTATCTTCTACATTTAAGAAATGTAAACGAGTTAATAAAACAATAGGAACCTTGACTTTTACATTTCCCCAGTTTTATGGGTTCCAATTTGCAGCATCAGCATTACATTATCATAGTTCATTTTCCCCCTGACTTACTGAAATGAAATGGTAAACTTGATGTCAGGGTGTCAAATAGGGAATGGACCAAGAATTTTGTGACCCAAGATAGCCTCTCATTATTTCAACCTTACTTTTCCAACTCTAACTTGTACCTTTGGAAGAAATGAGAAAAGTGGATGACTTCTAATTTTTAAATGTTTTTCTCTTACTCCTATAACAACATGATTTTAATACCAGATTTTTCACTGTACAACCAGGAAACCATATTAATTTTCTTACCAACACTGTACAGTGAGGGGACTTGAAGTCTTCTTTGAAAGTTGGGTGACCATGGTGCCTCCAGGGGACTATACTTGGCTATGTAATGGGACTGGAAGAGTCACGGATGCTGGTTTTAGGTGTGGCCAGATGGTAAGAGGCAGTACAAGGTCTCCTGCAGGGAACTCAGTGGTATGTCAATTACTTAGATTCCTTATTTCTTCATGTGGTCCAATTCTGTCAGGATTATTTCTTCTACTGAAGAGAATGAGGGTAATTGAGGGGATATCTTTCTAGGATCATGCAGCAGGCGAAGGTGGAAGAAAAAGAGAGCATTATTTGGCTTCTCCTGACTGTAGCCTTGCAACTTTGTGCTTATATGCAGGTCTTCTTCCTCTCCAACCTGTGCCTTTCCCAGGGACACAGCATGGGGCCTTCTCTCCATCTCTCTATAGACAGTAAGCTCAGCTGTCTCTTTTATGCTAAGAACTCCCAAATGCCTAGCTCTGGTTTTGGCTTATTCAACTCCAGAACTGTTTCCCCATCTGCCCATTAGATGTGTTTAGTTATTTAAAATTCAATACGTTTGCATTAAATTAAACCATTTTTCTCTCCTCTCCTTATTCATCCCTGCCCTTAGGTATAGTCTTCAAATTTCTTTTTTTTTTTTTTAAAGATTTTATTTTTATTTATTTGACAGAGAGATCACAAGCAGGCAGAGAGGCAGGCAGAGAGAGAGAGGAGGAAGCAGGCTCCCTGCTGAGCAGAGAGCCCGATGTGGGGCTCGATCCCAGGACCCCGAGATCATGACCTGAGCCGAAGGCAGCGGCCCAACCCACTGAGCCACCCAGGCGCCCCAGTCTTCAAATTTCTTTACATGTGCTAGTGATAGCAACATTATTTCAGTCATGTTTTCTCACAATTTTACTATCACTTTTGGTTCATCCTTTTTTCTTTTTAATTTTAGGTCCTCTTCATTTTTCCCTTGAAATGGTCCTCCATTATGTTTACTATATCCCTAGTTTAGGTTTATGCCCTACTGACTTCCTCGGTCTGTTTACTGGCAGCCTTCCCTCCAGATTCTCCTTTTACTCATGAATCCTGTCGTCCCCTGTGCCCTTGCTAAATGAGCCTCCCCTGCCAAACTCCTATGATGTTGACCACCCAGCTCTCTCAGTTCATCTGGTCAAAGCTCTCCTCAGCCCTAAAGGCTCTCTCTAATCTGGTATCATCTGGTTTAGCTGTCACTAAGCAGGTGATCCTAGGTAAGATTATTTTACTTCTTTGAGCCTCAGTATTTTCTTCTATAGGAGAGCTATTTTAAGATTCCTTCAAGTTCTAAAATGATGGCTGTAATCCCTAACGGAACTCTTCATTTATTTTCACACCAGATATTGTGAGCAATTGCAGTATGCCTGGTGTTGTTCTAAGCAGTGCCTTCTCTCAAGAAATGCACATAATCAGATAGAAAAGACAGAGTTTGTTGGTGAAATCATCATGCAAAGTAACATATAATGATAAATCAATATATGTGTCGTGAAGTTCTGTGGATTCATTAGAGGTTCAGGGAGGCTTCCCAGAGTAACTGACCCTGTGGCTGGTTTGCACAGGATACAAGGGAGTTGACCAAGGACCTCAGAGGGGCAAGTGGATTTCTTGGAGGATATGTGCAAAAGACAGGATGGGGAGAGGCATCATGTCAGATTACAGGAAATGAAAACAGGGAGGAGTGAGGAAATCAGTGCTATGAGGTAAGACTATAAAGAGAGGCAGAGACCAGGTCTTACTGACCATAATCAAGGATTTGGGGATTTTTATCTTAAGAGTGGTGAGGAATCATCAAAGAGCTGTCAGCAGGACATGTATGTGGTGGAGGAGGGAGGAGGTGTGTGTGTTGATATGGTTATATCTGCATTTTGAAAAAATAACTATTTGCAGGGTGGAGAACACTGATAGGGGCTAAAGTAGATGGAAGGGAGCAGTTAGGAGAATATTGCAGTAGTATTGGTGAGAGGTAACTACAGGTCGGATCAGGGAATGGTGATAAGAAATAGGGAAAAGTGAAAGAATTGGTAGAAATTGGGAAGGCAAAATCTACAGACCATAGTAATGGAGTAGGGAGATAGTGGGTAAGGGAGAAAAACATGGCTTCTGGGTCTCTGACTGGTCTAACTGGATGGATGGTGGTTTGTCCCCACAAAGTTCATGTGTTGAAATTCTAATATCCACTATGATGGTATTTGGAGATGGGGCCTTTGGGAGTTAATTAGGTTTAGATGAAGTCATGAGGATGGTGGCTCCCTCGTGATGGGATAATACACTTATAAGAAGAGATGCCAGAGAGCTTGCTGTCTCTCTCCCTCTGCCATGTGAGGACACATTGAGAAGGTGGCTATATACAAGCTAGAAAGAGAGCCTTCCCCAGAAACCAATAGTGCTGGCACCCTGATCCCAGCATTCCAGCCTCTAGAAATGTGGGAAAATAAATTTCTGTTGTTTAAGCCACCAGACTCTGGTATTCTGTTACAGCAGCCCAAGCTAAGACAGGTGGTAATTGTGATTACTAAGATGAAAATACTTGAAGAGAACCACATTGTTTTTGGTTTGGTTTGGTTTTCATTTGTGAGAGTATGGAGAGATCATAAGTTTTGTCCTGGATATGTTGAGTTTGTGGCAGTTATTCATACAGATCTGGGGCTCACAAGACGAATACCAGTGATAAAGGATTGAATGTTTTAGAGTCTTTGGGATATAGATTCTAAGTCAAGCCATGGGCCTGGATGAGAGATTACTCAAGAGAAGAGTAGAGGGGAAGTAGAGAAAAGAACCTAAGACTGCATCTTGAGGAAGTCCAATCAGGATTTTACTGGCCAAAAGGAAACTGTGGGCTAAGAGGAGAATTTGAAAAGCATAATGTCCAAGAAGCCAAATCATTAGCGCTTTGAGACACAGAAAGATGAGGAATTGAACATATCTTGTAGATTCACAGTCATTGTGACTACTAGTGTTTTCCCCCATCAGGTTAACCTGGATAGAAAATAGTCTAGAATGCATTGAGGTAAATGGGAAGGAAAAAAAATAGTAGAAGCGGAGAGTATAAATAACTCCTTCAAGAAGTTTGTGAAGAGTAGTAATAAAGGGTAGTATATGGAGGAACACCTGGGATCATGGTCTGGGGATTTTGTTTTTATGATGAAAGGAACTTGGGTTTTCTCATATTTAAATATTCACAAGAGGAATCCAGTTGAGAGAATTAGGTAAACTAAAAAAGAGAAAAGATCAATGTGGTGCCCAAGAAAGAGGGAAGGAGAAGTATCCAATACATATTTGAGAGACCCAGTTTTAAATTAGAGAAGCAACAGATTCTCTAATTTGTATAACAGGTTAAGGAAGGGAATTGGAAAGGGGCATATGCAGGTAGTTTTTTAGTTTGGTAGCAAGAAATTGGTGGAAATCTAATAGCTTTAACTTTCTCCCTGAAGTTAGAAACAAGATCACCTATTGAAGTTGAAGAGGGACAAGAGGGTATGATGGTTTGGAGGCAGAACAGCTTGACATCATGTTCCAATGTGACTTTTTCATATGCCATGTGCATTCTCATCTCTGTGTCTTTTTTAACTTTTACATCATGGAAATTTTCAAATATATACAAAAGTATTGTACTACGTAAGTAATTGTCAGCTGTGGGCAGTATTGTTTCTTAGTACACCACTTCCTTACCTTCTGTATTATTTCGAAGCGAATCCCATGCATCATATCATTTATAATATTTCAGTATTATGTATCTCTGTAATGTAAGAACTTTTAAAAACATGACCACAATACTATTATCAAACATGAAGATAATCATTCTTCAGTGTTATCAAATATGTAGTCAGTGTTCAAATTTCCAGTTATCTCATACATATGTGTGCAGAGAGGGGAAAGGGAAAAATGTATGTGGATGTGTGGGTGATTGTGTGCATGCGTATTTCTTGAGTTTTTTTTTTTTTTTTAAGCAGAAGCCACATATGTTCTGTGCATGACTATTGGTTGATATGTCTTTCTAGTTTCTTTTAATTGTTAGGTTTTCTACTCTATCATTTTTCATCTCTTGTAATTTATATATTGAAGAAGTTAGATCATTTATCTTATAGAGCTTACCACAGATTGTATTTAGCTATTTAGTTGAGAGAGAGCGAGTGAGCTGAGAGAGGGGGAGAGGGAGAGAGAATCCCAAGTGGACTCCCCACTGAGTGCAGAGCCCCACACAGGGCTCTACCTCACAGTCCTGTGATCATGACCTGAGACAAAATCAAGAATCAGACCCTTAACTGACTGACCCACCCAGGCGCCCCTATCACAGTTTGGATTTTGTCTATTCCCCTGTCTTCTGTATTTGCTACATAAAAATTGGTAGTTGGTTTAACCTATTCAAGTTTGCTTATTACTGTTTTTTTTTTTAGTAAGACTGTTCTGTAAAAGGGTTTGGGTTGTTGCATCAGAAAGCACATACTATCTGAAGGTCTCTTTTTGTGATGTTAAAGGCCATTGATGCTAAATGCCTGATTTCATTGGAGATTACAAATAGTAATATTTTCATACTAACACTCCTTGTCCATGTATTAACTAACTAAGATACTAAAAAAAAACATTTCTTCATCTACTACTTGTTTACTCAATACTATTGCTCATCTAAGGAAGGTAGGTAAATACTGAGTTCTGTTCCTTTATTTAAAATGAGTTTTTTTAGAATGAGTTGATTTTCTAGAAGAGAACTTTTTACAATGTATGCATGTATCAGATCATCATAATGTATACTTTAAATAACTTAAAATGTCATTTTTCATTTGTATCTTAATAAAGCTGGGGGAAATGAATTATTTTTCTAGTATATTCCATTGGTAGCCAATTAGTTGTTGCTTGGTATTATTCTTAAGTCATTATTTTTAATACTACTCCAATTATCTCATCATTGGAAGTGGGAGTCTCTAGAAATCGGATTCTTCATGTTTTTAATCTTCCCTCACTGTGGGATCTTTGTTCCCTTATCGCAAAACAAAATTTGGCTGTTCCCAAAAAGTAGCTCTGCTGTCTCCAACCCAGGATGAGTACAAGCCATCACTGAGAAAAGCAAAAGAGAAAAAGAAAGGACATAGACATCAAAAGAGCAGCCAAAATTATTAGAGCAATAGAATATGCTTAGCCCTTATTTTTTTAAAGATTTTATTTATTTATTTATTTGTCAGAGAGAGAGCGTGCACGCACATGCAAGTGCACAAGCAGGCAGAGTAGCAGGCAGAGGTGGAGAGAGAAGCAGGCTCCCTGCCGAGCAAAGAGCCCAATGAGGGACTCGATCCCAGGACCCTGGAATCATGACCTGAGCCGAAGGCAGCAGCTTAACTGACTGAGCCACCCAGGTGTCCCATCCCAAAAAGGCGAGCCCTTTTTGATGACTGTTTAGAGAGAGAAGTTCATTTAGAGAAGTTCAATTTAATATACTCATTTTAGAAAACCAGTACATTTACCCTATAATCAGAACACTTATGTTGTGATTGGAGAGCGGGGATAAAATGTAGTCAAAAAAGTCAATGCCTGATCATAAGAATATGTGTACGAGAAGATTGCTGGTGGTGATGATGCCCACATCCCAGGTGTCAACACTGTGAACTGCGCCAGCTGACCGGGACAAGAACATGTGTCAGGCCATGTCTCTGAGCCTCCTCAACAGCACGTGGGACAGCTTATTCCCAGTTGCTTTGGTCTACCATTGTTAACTGGACTACTCATAGGTGCCACTGCTGAGGTCTTTACACTTCACACCTTCAATAAAAATACATTGATCTCATTGTCATGGGCAACTTTCCAGGTTTTCTAGTTCTCACACCTGTGAATACTCAGTCTCCACTGCCCATTATCATCAGGAGTATGTTTACTTGGACACCGTCGTAAAAATCTGAATTTGAATTGCTGAATAAGAAAAAAATGTTCTATGACCTAATAACAAAAAATATTTTTTATTAGAGATGCTATAATTCATAAAGTCAAGGTTGATTACAGATTTGTTCTGTTTTGCATTTACCTCTCTAAAATGGGGCTAGGGTGTAGGAAGCACCATCATTCCTGTGCCTATACATAGCCACCACCACGTATGCACTGTTTACTGAGCAAGCCTTACTGGTCTTTAAAAAAAAAAGAAAAAAAGTGTCTCTTACAAATAAAATTCCAAAGGAAGAAACACTTAACAAAGAAGTTTTCTTTCATAAATGTTATGATTTGGATATAACAAGCCATATTGAATCCATTGGGTTTTTGGTAATAGATTTCAAAATACATCATAAATGTAAGTAATATGATGACTAATGGGTCAAGTAAAGTTGGAACATTTTAAATGAGAAAATAGCTGGAACAGTTTTCAGGAAACTTTTCCAGTTGATGTTTGGTCCCCCACAAGGTGTGTATTAACATAAACTTAGGGGAATCACCTCTGGGGCTTGAATTCGCTCTCTGATTTCATTACTACAATATGATTCTTTTGCTTTCACTATTAAGTCATCTCCTAGGGTGATGGGAGCGTAAAATAAGTGTAATTTATTTGTGTTTGTCTAATCTCCTTTTAACTCAATAGTCATTTCATCATTCCGTTTCCTGGTAGCTGTTCAGAAAGTTTTGAAGGGTGATTAGAATCTGATAATTGACAGGCATGGGTTTGCTTGGTAACTTAAAGATATAGACTGTGTTCTGGGGATGATGAGAAATTCTATCTGGCAAAGGAACAGATGACTCAGCTGGCAGATTCTCTGTTACTGCATATTCTTAAAACCTGAACTTTGAAAGTAATCCATTTATTAAAATTTGATGAGGATTATGAAAAAATTCTAAACCTTTTAAAACAATCTGATAATAACTGGAATAAAATCCACATTGACAATTTATGGCTGGTTCTTTATCCAGGTATAATTCCAGTTCCTCTAAAACATTATATAGCTCCCACTGTGTCACTGTTGAAGAAAACTTTTCTAGTCCATTTTTATTACTGTTTTCATCTTAATAATGAAGTTAATGTTTTTCATCACTTTTCAAGTATAAATACTAGAAAATACAAACTACATTGCTCATTTCTTTTTGTTTAAAAATGCCAGACTCTTTTGTTGCATAATTTTTCCCATTTGTAAAAATCATCTTCCTGTCATGATGAAACTGAAAATATTTATAATAAAGGCACTAATTTTTCTACCCAAAAAAGTGATTGCTAGTTCAAGGATGTGAAAGTTTTAAAGGCACTGGGTGGGTAATAAATGTAACAGTACAAATTTGTAACACTTTCGGATATGACAGTAACTTCATGATTTTAGTTGAAGGATTCATACATGTTGATGGACTTTACCCAAACTGTAACAGGCACGATTTCATTTGTGGTGCTTTTCATTCTGGTACATGCTTCCTGTCTCTTGGTGCAGCTGGTACTTTTGAAAGCAATACCTGGTATTACAGAGTAGCCTCATTTTCACTCTGCTTTTAGGGCTCTTGGCTTTATAGCACTCTCCAGCTTGTCCAAATGGGACTGCCCAGCCCCTCTGTTTACACCTGGACCCAGCTCTAGAGGGGCAGGGATGAGGGACTGCATGTGCCACTTGGGGGGCACCCTGCTGAGAATGTTGCACCATATGCAAACAAACAAACAAAAAAAAAATTTTTAAGGTGAATTACTTAAATGTTCTAAATCTCGATTTGTTTCTTATAAAAAGTTAACAACAGCTGTCTTGTGCTATGTATATATAGTTCTATTAGAGTTTTGAACTTTATGAAAACTTTCACCAGCTGCTGTTCAGTGACTGTGAGATTGTACTCCTAGGTTGAAGATCACCCAAAGAATGAAGTTTTGATGTATACATCAGTTTTGACATGACCCCCCCCCCCAGGAAGGATAAGTCAAGCAAATGAAGTGTCCAAAGAAGAAGCCCTCCTTGACCAGTCCACTGCTTTGAGAGAGGGTTGTCTAGAAACCAGCACCACAAAAAATTAACATTAAAAATTCACATTTCAAATTCATTAAATAAAAGAAATATGAAAGAAATTTAAGTAACTAAGCTTTCAAAATATTTTAAAAATCTATGGCATTTATGCTTCTGAAGTTCTTAAAGTTTAAGGTCACACCCTCACTCTTGGGACAAACTGTATGAGAAAGGAAAATCCAAGAATGTCTTTTTCTTAAAAATTTATTGAGTCCTGCTGAATTGTTATGTATAAATTAGTGACCTAATAGAGATTCATGACTTTTAAAGATAGGACAAGATGGGCAACTGTATTAATTATATACTTGCCATCTCTGTTTGAGGCCGTTGGAGTTGTATGCAGTATGTATTGTGCGCTGTCCTTACTGTTGCTTGGGAAAGTGGGTCTTTCTGATTTCAGACTAGTCAAAGTAGTTATATTTGATAAAAATAAGGTCAATAATGTGACTCAAATAGATTCATAGTTGAAATTCAGCAATATAATTAGATTTTAGTACACGTTTCTTTCTCTGAATTATCAGCATTTGAACTCTACTGACAAAAAGAAGCCTTCTTTTAAAATGTATTTTAGGGGTGCCTGGGTGGCTCAGTGCGTTAAAGCCTCTGCCTTCAGCTCAGGTCATGATCCCAGGGTCCTGGGATCGAGCCCTGCATCGGGCTCTCTGCTCGACAGGGAGCCTGCTTCCCTTCCTCTCTCTCTGCCTGCCTCTCTGCCTACTTATGATCTCTGTCTATCAAATAAATAAATAAAAAATCTTTTAAAAAATAAAATACAATAAAATGTATTTTATAATACAAACTAGGTCCTATGAAAGAATATATTCTCACTTGTGAATTAACCTATTTTAGATAGCACCAAACTGACCTGTGCTTTTGAGTTTTACCAGCTTAACTGATTCTAGTCTAGCTTTAAAGCCCCTAATTTTAATATGCCTCATTCGGTGTTAGTAAGATCAAGAAGTGTCCTGTGGCTTCCCTAATACATAGGAATAGCATTCCACTTTTTTCACCTTCTACAGAAGGGCCACCAACAATGTTCTACTCCCTTCTTGGAGGGGCCATGGAGAGTGGAAAGCAAACCTCAAAAACTAACCTAGTAGACGTTTGGTTAACACATAGGCCTAAAGTGGGCTTCCCCTACGTATTGGAGCCATGGACATATTCAAGCTGTTTGGCCTTTTGAGGAACACATGAGACTAAAAATTAATGAAATGAAATGGAAAAAAAATTATTCTATCATGCATATGACAAAGTCATTGAAATAACATTGTTTTTTATTTTTTAAATTAATATACAATGAAATCCTTTTTTGGTGTACAGTTCTATGAATTTTAATATATATGTAGATATACATGACTGCTACCACAATCAAGATAACCATTCAATAATGGTTCTATCATCCAAAAAAAAAAAACCTCTCACCATATTTCTTCATAATTATACCCCCCCCAAGCCCTAATCTGTGATAACTACTGCTCTCCATCACTTTAAGGGGTTTTGTTTGCTTATTTTCTCTTTTAAGGAATGTCATACAAATGGAATCCCATAGCATATAACCTTTTCAGACTTGCTTCTTTTGCTTACATACTGCCTCTGAGATTTACCCAAGGTGTTACATGTATCGGTAGTATATGCCTTTTTATTGCTGAGTAGTATTCCATTGTGTGGATGTACCACAGTTTCACAATTCATCCATTGAAGGGCATCAAAATTATTTCCAATTTTAGTGTTTATGAATAGAGCTACATCAAACATTTGTGTGTAAATTGTGTGCACGTAAGTTTTCATTCCTTTATGATAAATGCCGAGGTGTGGGATTGGTGGGTTATATAGATCATATATGAAACTGCTAAAATGTTTTCTGGAGTGGATGTATCATTTGGTGTAACCACCAGAAGTGCATGAGAATCCCACTAGCTCCAGCCTCTCTACCGCACTTTATATTGTCAGTATTTTTTATTTTTGTCATTCTAATAGATACCCCATTGTCATTTTAATTTTTTTTCTGATGACTAATGATGTTGGGCATCTTTGTATGTGCTTATCTGTCATGAATATATCCTCTTCAGTGAAGTGTCTATTCAGGTCTTTTGCCCATTGTAAAATTAGGCTATTTGTTCCTTATTACTGAATTTTGAAAGATCTTTATTTTGGATACAAATCTTTTATAAGAGAAGCAGTTTGCTAATATTTTCTCCCAGTACATAGCTTGTTCTTTTCATTCTCTTACTACTACTTTTTACAGAGCAAAAGTTTTTAGTTATGAAGTCCAATTTATAAATTTTTTTAATTGAATCTTGGTTTTTTGGTACTGTATAGAAGAACCCTGCCTAATCCCAGGACTCGAAGATTTTCTCCTCCGTTTTTATGTAAAGTGTTGAAATTTTACATTTTGCATTTAGATCCATGATCTTTGATCCATTCTGAGTTAATTCTGTATAAGGTATAAGGTTGGGTTCGGGCACTTTGTTTTTTGTCTTTTTTTTTTTTTTCCTATGGGTGTCCAACACCATTTGTTAGTGAAACTATCCTTTCTTCATTGAACTGCCTTTGCACCTTTTCCAAAAATCATTTGACAGTTTTTGTTTGGACTATATTTTTGTACGCTCTGTTTTGTTCCACTGACATATGCGTGTATCCTTTCTTCAAAACTATACTGTCTTGATCATGGTGAGCTTCATGCTAAGTTTTAAAATCTTTTAAGTCCTCCAGTGTCCCTCTTCTTTTTCAAAGGTGTTTTGGGTATTCTAGTTTGCTGTCCTGTAAAAATTTTATAATCAACTTTTCTATATCTGAATAAATACTGCTGGGATTTTGATTGGAATTTTTCCAAATTTATTGATCAGTCGGGAGAAGATTGACATCTTTACTATGTTGAGTCTTCTGGTCTATGAATATAGGTAGATTATGTGTCTCCATTTACTTAAGTCTTTTTTGATATTTCATTAGCATTTTATAATGTTCAGCATACATACCTGTATGTATTTTATTAGAATTATACCTAAGTATTTATTTTATTTAGAGCTATTATAAGTGTAATTTAAAAAAAAATTTATTCCATCTGCACACTGTGGTTTGTAGGAATGGAATTAGTTTTTGTGTGGTGATCTTGTATTCTAGAATCTTGCCAAATTTTATTTATAAATTCAAGGAGTTTTTCTATATATTCCATGGAGTTTTCTACATGAGCAACCATATCATCTGTGAATAGACATTTTTTCCTCCCAGTCTTTATGCCTTCTATTTCTTTTTCTTGCCTTATTGCACGGGGTAGGATGTTTAATATTATTTAGCATTACACAGAGTATGAGTAGTAAGAATGCATACACTTGCCTTGTTCTGATCTTAGGGAACAAGCATTTGATCCTTCATGATTAAGTATGATGTTAGCTGTAGGTTTTCATCTATGAACTTTATCAGGTTAAGGAAGCTCCCCTCTTAAGAACTCTTAAGAACTTAATAGTTCTTACCATAAATGGATACTGAATTTTTCTAACTTTTTCTGCATCAATTAATATGATCTTTTTGTTTTTTAAACTGTTAACATCATTACTTTGATTTTCTAATACTGAGCCAACCTCATAATGGGTGTTTATGATCGTGGTATATTATTAGTATTACATGTTGCTGGTTTGATTTCTAGCTTTCTTTGAGGACTTTTATGTCTCTGTTCTTAAGGTCTGTAGTTTTACTGTCTTTATCTGGTCTGAGTATCAATAATGATGGTTTCATAAAATGGGTTGAGTAATATTCTTTCCTCTTCTATTTTCTGTGGCACAAGAAAATGAAGAAAAGAAGGAAAAGAAGGATTTTCATAGGCCCTGTTGTGAGCACTAGGAATTATCTTCCCATTTCCTGAAGCCAGAAATAGAGTTTCTCCTAGTATTCTGTCCTTACTTCTCGCCAGCTTTTAGGTTTTGAACTTTGAGATTTTGAACCGCGTTTAGCACAGGCTGTGGGATACAGAGGGAAAAATGACAAACTCACCTCCATTTTGGTAGGATTTTGCACTCTAATCATCTTCTGCAGTCTTCTGTTACCTTTATTTTTCAGTGTCCTCCAATAGCTATTTTGTTTTTAGGTTTTATAATTGCATTCTCTCCACTTTTGGATCTACATAAAGTGGGAGGGATAGGATTCTATCTTCCCTGGAATCCTTAAATAATTTTATTTTTAAGAGAGAGTATGCATGAGCCAGGGAAGGGGAGAGAGGGAGAGACAGAATCCTAAGAGGTTCCCTGCCCAGCCCAGAGGCCAATGTAGAGCTCCATCTCACGACCCTGAGATCATGACCTGAGAAGAAATCAAGAGTCAGATGCTTAACTGACTGAGCTACCAAGGCGCCCCTGGAATCCTTAAATAATTTCTTTTTTTAAAAAAGGGAACTGGCAACTAGCAAAGTGCAAGGTATATTAGATGTTTTTGCTTTGGAAGAAAAGGTTCAAAAAAAAGCTGAAACATTCCTAAGCCTTGAAATGAAGTTTATACTCACATTAGAAACTCAGAATATCATGTGAGTAAATATGTTTTGGGATTTGTGTTCGTTTTCTATTGATGAATAACAGATTAAGCACAAATGTGTGGCTTGCAGCAACACAAAATTATTGTCTCGCAGTCCGCTAGGTCAGAAATCCAGGCCAGTGCAGATGGATTCTCTGCTTGGAATCTCACCAGGCAAAAATCAGGGTGTCCGTTGGGCTGGGCTCTAATCTGGAGGCTCAGAGAAGAAACTCGGTCTAGTTGTTTGCATAATCCAGTTCCTTGTAGTTGTAGGATTGAGGTCCCTAACTCCTTGTTGGCTGCCTCTCAGTTCAAGAGCCACTCATTCCTTCTCACAGGAACCCCCTCATCCTCAAAGTAGCAATGGTATATAATAGAGCCCTTTTTAGGCTTCAGATGTCTCTGACTTCCCTTTCTGCCGCCTTCATATGCCTTTTAAAGGGTTTATATATTTAGGCCTACCAAATCATTTCTGTCTGAAATTCAACTGGCCTAGGCTTTTTATCACAACTATAAAATCCCTTCATAGCCCAGCAGTACCTAAAGTAGTGTGTGATTTGATCACTAAGGGAGAGGACTTGGGCAGGGGAGTCATCTTTAGAATTCTGCCTATGACAGAACCAGATTAGAATGTTCCGGGGTGCTCCTGCATGAAGTGACCAGACACGTACTTGTGCTGAGTTGGAGGCCCAGTGCTGCATATTAATGATGAAAAATAGGCACTCACAGAACTTGTTGATTGGCAGCCGATATAATCTCACAAAAAGATACTTGTGCAAGGCCAGGTTTGTGGACCAACTTCTGCAGAAACTGCTGAGCAGTACCCTGAACATTCAGCATTAGGTGAAGAAAGGGTACAGTAGAAAAGGAGAAACATGAGCAAAGGCCTAGTGGTATGACATAGCAGGAGCTGGGAGAAGAAGGCTCTATAAACTCTGATATTTCTGGAACCTTATTGTGTGAGGCGGGCAATGGTGGCAGATAAAGAAAGGCAGGGCCTTTTTTTTTTCCATTCTAAAAGGAGCTTGGTCTTTTATACCATAGGTAAAGAAGAGCCAATAGAGAGTTTTAAATAGGAGTGAGCCAATCAGGATTGCATTTGAAGCAAATCATTTGGAAATTACTCTGGAGACTGTATTAGCGGGAATTGGTCTAGACAGAGAAATCATTCAGGAGGTTTTATAATAGCTGAACAATATCAAAGCCATGGAGGGAAAAAAATGGGGACTGGCTGGAATGCTGGAGAGGAGATTGGATTCAAGCAATATTTTGGAAGTAAAATTGACAGAACTTAATCTTTGAGTGGATTTGGACCAGGAAAAGAACATGAAGTGTGTTTTAAAAAATCATATTTCTTATTTGAGTCACCTGGTAGATTATAGAGCCATTAACTGAGACAGGGAATAGCGCATGTCCAAGAGGAATAAATGGAATGTTTTAGATAAAATGATTTGATGAGCCTAGGAGAGTTCCAATAGAAAGGAAAAATTCATTCATTTTTTTTCCTTCATCACATCATTAAATACCCACTTAGTTTAGTACTCACTGTGGACTAGACAGTAGCTTAGGCACTCAGAATACTAAGATGTAGGAGAGCCCATACTGTCCAGGAGCTCACAGTTCACTGGCCTGGGACAGATACATAAGAAGTTAACTCTAAAAATATATAAATAGGTGGCTGACGAGCCACCGCGCGCAGGGTATTCTGGAAGCAGAGGATGGGCAGCATCTTCCTTGGCTGCAGGGTCAAGAAAGACTTCTGAAGGAACTGACTCAAGGACTAAGTCTCAAAGGGTGAGATAGGCAAAAAAAACAGAGGTTTAAATGTTTTTTTCCTGTATCGCTGGGACCACAGTGATACCTGAGATAGGATCCATATCAAGGTAGTAGTCAAGCAACTCTCCGTAGATATGGCAGGTGTATGTATGTACCCTTCCACTAGTGCTTTGAGAGTCTTCAGTTAGGGGAAGTGGATCCCTTTGGTTCAGCAGTTGGCTTAGGTGGCCATTTGGGCAACTTCCTGAATGGATCACTAAATTGGTTCTATGGCTACAGAAGGAAAACTTCAGACCCTTAATTTAAGTCTGCGTGTTACAAATCCAGACCAAAGCAGGTCGCTCTGGCCTCCACATTTGAGTCTCCTATCTGCTGCAGCTTTTGTTTCGGTTTCCTCTTGTTCCTTTCGTCTCTTAAGATTGTCTTCTTTTTTGCATTGTTGTAAAGGTGGTATTATTTACTGTGAGGCCACAGAATTTGGAAACCCACATGAAAGGGTAGGGAGGCAGAGCAAATAAATAAATGTATGGGTCGTTTGAACCATCCAGTCCTCCTAAAGTATTTTGCCCACCAGCTTCTTTCAGTACTCCAAAATCTACAAATCAAAAATAATGCCTTTTAACGTGTGGGACTGGTATAACCAGATACTTCCCTGAAGAAGAATAAAGTCGGGCCCTTCCTCACACAGTACTCACATTCACACAGTACTCAGGAGTTAATGCAACAAAATCATAGACCTGGGGAACCTAGGTGGCTCAGTCAGTTAAGCCTCTGCCTTCAGCTCAGATCATGATTGCAGGAAGGGATCTAGTCCTGCCCACCTCTGGCTGCCTGCTCAGCAGGGAGTCTGCTTCTCCATCTGCTCCTCCCCCCCAACTTGTGCTTGCACACACATGCTCTCCCTCTCTCTTTCACTCCCTCTCTTGCAAAAATAAAATCTTTAAAAAAATAAGTCATAGACCTAAATGTAAGAGGTAAAACTATAAAACTTAGAAAAGAAAACTAAGTGTCAGTCTCTGTGACCTTGGGTTAGCAATGGTTTCTTAATATGACCCTAAAAGCACAAGCAAAATAATAAATAAATTGGACTTCACAAAAATTAAAGTCTTTTGTGCTACAGATAATACCATCAAAAACCTGAAAAGACCATCCACAGAATGGGAGGAAATGTTTGTGAATCCTATATTTGGTAGGAACTTGTATCCAGAATATAAAGAACTCCTACAATTCAATAATAACTCCTGTAATTCAGTAATTCATTTTAAAATGAGCAAAGGATGTGAATAAACATTTTTCCAAGAATATATACATATGGCCAATAACCAAATAAAAAAAGCACTCAACATCATTCATCATTAGGGAAATAGAAATCAAAATCACGGGACGCCTGGGTGGCTCAGTGGGTTAATCATCTGCCTTCGGCTCAGGTCATGGTCTCAGGGTCCTGGGATCGAGCCCCGCGTCGGGCTCTCTGCTCAGCAGGGAGCCTGCTTCCCCCTTTCTCTCTGCCTGCCTCTCTGCCTACTTGTGATGTCTCTCTCTGTGTCAAATAAATAAAATAAAATCTTTAAAAAAAAGAAAGAAATCAAAATCACAGTGGGCTACTACTTCATACCCACTAAGATGACTGTAATCAAATATGACCCAGCAATCCCATTCCTAGGTAGATACGAAAAGAATTAAAAACATGATCACATAAAAATTTGCACATGAATGTTCATAATGGCATTATTTATAATAGCCAAAGAGTGGAGACGACTGAAATGCCCATTAACTGTTAGTGGATGAACAAAATGTGGTGTATCCATATTAGGGTGTATTATTCAGCCACGAAAAGGAAGAAAGTACTATGTGTTTCAATGGGAATGAACCTTAAAAACTTTTACTACACTAACTAAAAGAAACCAGACCCACAAGGCAAGATATTATGTAATTCTGTTTATACAAAATGTCCAGGATAGGCAAATCTATAGAGACAGAAATTAGATTAGTGATTTCCTGAGGCTAGAGGTAGGGAATGTGTGGGGAGGGACTGCTAAGTGGTTTGGGATTATTTTTGTTGTGGTGATGATAATGTTCTGAAAGTAGATAGAGGCAAAAATTGCATAATCTTGTGAGTTTACTAAAAACCATTGAACTGTACACTTTAGGTAAATTCTGTGGTGGGTGAGTTAACCTGTCGATAGGAGGTTTTAAAAAAAAAAAAACAATTCCTTTAAGTTACTGTGTTTTTTTCTGTTTAAGAAAATATGGGGAGCAGGGACCATTTTGGTATTGCAAAGGGTAACTCATATGTCTGATCCTTTCTGGTGGACACCTAGCCAGAAGCAGGACTCTCTGAGTTTTGCTGGGCCCAATTAAAGAATCACATGAGAAGACACACTTAAAAAGAATTGCCTGAGGGAACATGGGTGGCCAGGAGAAAACTCTAGGGTGCTAACACCTGAGGAAGGTGAAAAGAGGTCCTCCTTATGAAGAAGGATATAGAAACTAACTTTATCTTCTTACTAACCTTGCCGTTAGCTTCATATGGGATTGTGTCTTATATATACTCGGTCTCCAGTGAAAAGAACACCTGTGAGGTTCAGTACGCTCAAACATAGGCGAGACATAGTGTACCAGGCACTGGGTATAAAGACATATGACATGCCCCGCCTTCACAACAATTATAGTCTTAGGTCTTACTGATAATGAAAACAGAAGTAAGAAGGCAAAAACAGAAAATTAAAGCTGGTCAGTTAAAAAAAAAAAAAGCTGGTCAGTCTCTATGTCAGGTGCTGAGTAGCAAATAAGGATAACACCTGGTATATGGTGCATATAAAATGGACTGTAGGTTTGAAGAGATCTCCGTGTACACGTTACATTGGATGGGGTGTTTAAATGTTTTAGAATGTGGAATGTAGGGAACGATGTAAGGGACCCTCCTGGTTCTCAGCAGGGCACAAAGGGGAAGCAAAGCTTTTCTACATACACTTGATCAGGGAATGGGGCAGGGAAGGCTACTTCAGCTAGTCAGTTGGACAGATATTTATTGACACTATATTTGTGTCAAACATTGTGCTAGATCCTAGGGGAAGTCCTTTTACCTTGGAAGAAAGAATGTCAGTTCCAGTAACAAACTCAAATAGCTGCTTAATTTTGGCTCAGAGTGGGAGGGCAGAAATAGATGTCCACGCGTGGCCTTCGCTCTATCAGGAACAGTCACATGGATTGAGACACGATGGAAGGCACGCGAGTAGTCCAGGGAAAGTGGTCCTTCAAGTAACTACATGGGAAGAACAGTTAGATGATGAGTGAAAGAATTCCAACACCTGGCATCCTAATGAGTTCACCGTACAAGTGTGGGGAGACTTAAACAGGAGCTTGACAGGGAAGCAAGGGTTTCTATTCAATGACAGAGCTTCAGTAATTTTCTTCTCTTTTTCAATTCTATAGCAGACATCAACTTGGACATATCAAAGCCTTTGAAAGCAAACCTGAGTTTTACCAAGTTGGATCAGATAAACAATTTATTAAAGAAGATAAGAAGTACACACAGCAAAGAGACATCAGCGCCATCAGACACCTCACTGAATAAGGATGAGTTTCCAACCTCAAAATGTTACCGTGGTAAATTTTCGAAATCTAAAGTTCATGGTGATGGAACACAGAAGATTCCATTTCAAGAAAACATGTGGAGAACTGTTTCTTGCTTTCAGAAAATTTCTGTCCATACTACTCAGATTGTGGTCTCCATGGAAACTGTCCCCCATCCTAGTAAACCATGCCTGTTAGCATCTTTGTCAACCCTCAGTGGAAGCCTTAATGTCAAAGCAACACAGAAAATACCTGGTAAGTCACAGAAAGGGGAAGAGGGAGATGATAATATGGTTTGTTGGCATCTGAAAATGCGTAATTTTAAAGATTCATATTATGTAGAGGTTAAAAGTTTTTTGTTTTTTGTTTTTGTTTTTTTGTTTTTTTTAGAGGTTAAAAGTTTTAAGGACCATTACAGAGGGGGACATTTTTTGTGACCTTATTTTAAGAGCTAAGTTTGTAACAAATCCTTTGAACCTAAATATTTTGTCACCTTAAATGAATCTGTTGTTTTCCATCTCTTCGGGTATGTTCCTACAAATGTCTGTAAAATCATCCACTTCTGAATTCCTTTTTACCTAAAATAGCTTAGTGGAACAGTAGAGTATCAAGTTTTGTGAACCCTTAGAGCAGTGTTTCTCGAAGCATGGTCGCAGAACCAACAGCATCAGCATCACCTAGGAACTCGTTAGAAATGCCAGGTTTCAGACCCCACCCCTGACCTACTGAATCGAGAACTCTGGGCGTGGAGCCCAGAAATCTGTGTTCCAAAAGCTCTACAGATGATTCTAATGCACTATATGAAGTCACTGGTAACAGTTAATTTAAAAAGAGAGAAATTGTTCAGGTGGCAGCTATGCTACACAAAGTGTAGCAAAAACCAAGGTTCAACTTGGCAAGGACAATGCCATTGACCATGCCAGCAGTACCTGGAAGAGGAAGGCTATGCTTCAGTACCTAGCCTAGCACAAGGTGGTGTGGGGCTCTGCAAACTGGATGGCGTTGATGGGTAGAGAGGTGAGAAATTAACAGGCATCTACCTCTTTCTCTTTTGTTACCATGACGGAAATGTTAATGTGCTTTTTCACACTGAATAATGGTAGGCAGAAGGAATGGGAGGAGGGGAAGAGAAAAGACAAGGTACAGGTGGGAAGTAGCAGTTTTCAGTCACAGAAACTGCTACTGTAGGAGTCCAGGGCACAATGCCAGAAATTTTACTTTGAAAAGCAAAAGTAGCATAGAGGAAACCTTTTTTTCCACTTTAATTTACAGGAAAGAATTGGGGTAGAGGGATGGTGTAGGGGATAAAGTAAATCCGAAAACTCTCTGTAACTTAGTTGCTTACTAAAAAGTGGTTAAGTGGCAGCTGGAGACCCCCTGGAACGTAGTTCCATATAGCCAGTTTGGGCACAGTAGTTTAAGAGATAAAGGAAACGTTTTATGGTTGAGAAGTATGAATTTTAGGCCAAAAAGTGGATGATTTATTTCTTTCTCACCAGAAATATTTGTGACCAAGCCAGCTAAAAGCACTGTATTTTTTTTTATTGTCTTAAAAGTTAGAAATGAAAAATGTAAGGTCCGTGGGACATGAAAGACTATGAAACACTGGAGGCTGCAGTGTCTGATTTATCCACAAATAAATTGCAACCCAGACAACACTGACCGGTTCCCACGCCTTTCCAGTTGTACCTTAATCATAGCAGGAAAAGGTTAGGATGCAAACAGAGGGGAAGAATTTAAATGGACTGTCCTCAATTCTAGGTCCTTTTCTGTCTTGTTTTATTCGTTTGCTACTCATATTTTACCCACTTTTAATGGTGTCTGTCCTCAATAAACATCTCTATAATGTCGTTAAAATCCTCTCACTGAGCTCCACAAGATAGCGGACTCATTCTGCTTTTGTAGCTTGTTTTTTTTTCCCCCCCTTCATCCTGGAAAAACTACATACCCCATCCCTTTTACAATTATGCCCTTCAATCTAGTTAAACACAGAAACAGAAACTATAGCTCCTACAAAGACATATTGTATACAAGTGTAATGTGTAGTGTCCAACAAACGTTCTCAAGGAGTTACTTGTGTCAACAAACCAAACCAAATTGAAGTTAGCTCTTTAATGGGAACAATTTTATTATGAGAACATAACGAATGCCAAATCTGTTTTCTCTACATTTCTTCTTCATGGAGCAGCATGCCCAGTTTAAAAAGATAACAACGTTAGCAAGATAATCATTAATTATAATCAAATAAAATAAGAGTGTGTTAAGTTCTAGCTATTGCTAATGGCTGATTTCAGGGAAATTATAATTGCAAGATTATCACATATTTTTCAAAATTTAATTTATAGCTTAGCAAAACTTTTTAAAAGCCAAATATCATTTTGAAGCCTTGAACATTAATTTCATTATATAGTTGAATACCTTAAAAAGTCATGCTTTTCAACCTGGATGAAATAGACTCAAATATACATGCAAGATATATTTTTGATGAGTGGTAAAAAGTATCCCTCACGCCCCCCCCACAAAAAAACCCTCCTACCAGTAGTTATATTTCTTTTTGTATTCTGCAAGTGACATCGTTCTGCATTGAACTAAACTCTTTTATAGTATATCTTTGAGCTGAACCTAGTTAATGTCAGATTTTTATAGTTTGAATCTAATACAGAAATACCTAACTGTGTCTTTGATTTTACAGTTTATATAACTATTGTGACCATCTGCAGCAGCTGCACTTTTCAAATTATTTGCTGAACCAAATTGAGCACAGTGACAAAAGTAGTCATCTCAGATGTACTATTAAACAGAGAGAGAAAAAGGAGCTTTGCCTTGGTACAGTATAGCCATCTGCTGTACAGATGTTATTGTATAGAATGACTTAAGATAAAATAATTGTAGAAAATTTTCATTAAAACCTCAACAATTTGCACTTGTTTATGCGAATCTGCATAACTCCCCAATGAGACAACACACTTGGGGTTTCTTTGGTTCTCACTCACTTTCCCTTTGATCCTTTTTGATGTGCTGACTTTAATAAACACAGTCAAAAACACTGCAAAAACATCATGGAAAAAACTACAAAGGAACAATTATAGCAGCAGAAACTACTCTAATCCCTAACTTACGCAAGCTATTTTTAGTGAAATATTTTTTTTAACACTCTTTATGTGACAATGTTATATAAACAGGGTAAAACAGTCCTTTCCAGATGAGTTTTAATTTAGGAGCTGAAATAGATTTGTAATGCCAGAGGAATCTTATGTTCTAAGTAATATTTAGAGAAACACAATGGGGAATGTGTTGTAGGCATGTTTCCTCGCTTCTGAAAGGTACAAAAAATATTTGAGTTCATTTAATGATTGTATTTTTTATCATCGAAACTGTCATAAGCTTATGGGAAGAGTATGGGGGAAAGGGAATAATAAAAGCATGAGAAGGGAAGGTTAATCTTCTTCCCGAGACACTGGCAATACACTTATATCTAGGATGGTTTCATATTCATTTGCTGGTTTTTGCAACAAAATATGTACAAATTATTTGCTGAAATGTTCTCATCATTTGAACCAATATGAAATGGTTGAATATTTTCAATTTAAAAAGGAAAAAAATCCACAAGTTCTTCTTAGCCTTCTGTACTATGCTGTGACCCTAAACTATTAGAGTTTCAAGGGACTTAATTTTTTTTCTGAATTCTACTCTGCAGATGCTAGTGTAACAGCGACTTATAATAACCTAACTCTTATTTCTGCTAGAATACTTACGTTCTCCCATATGTCTTTGGTAAAATGGCTCTGAAGTTCTGATTCTAGTAGACGTAATGCTTAGATTTTTTCAGTTGGTATATAATACTGAAAAAAATAACAAAATGAATCTCATTTAGAGATTCTATCTTATTTTCAGAAACATTTTTATTTCGGAAAGGCTGATAGTCTTTCTTTTGCTATCTATTAAATCCATCCCATTCTGTAGTGTGTTCTTTTAAAAACAACCCCCTTCCCCCCACCTACACACATAATACAATCTTTTTTTGCCGTTTGAAGTATGTCGTTTTGGAGAAACCATAAGTGTATAGCTATAAATTGTGAACACAGTGTAGCACTTTCCACAGGCAGGGTGGGGAGTGAGCTGCAGACTTTAGCTCCCCTTGTCAGAGTAAATTATGGCTCTATTAGGGCGGCACTCCTTTAGATTTTGGCAAAGGAGGGTACACGATTCAGGCTGTGGAATGGCTATGTTTTAGGCTGCTTCGCTGTTGCTCAGGGATGCTTAGATTAGCAAACTCCAAGGAGATAAGAAAAAGGGAAATGGGATGTGAACAAGTTCAGTGGCACAAAGGATTGGGGGAAGAGCCTAAGTGAGGCCATCTTGGTTCTCATTTTAGTCAGAAATTGGAGAAAAGTTGCAAGGATCCCCTATCCATAGGCACTTAGGGGACTTGTCATCCGTGGCAGAAAACAATGAGCTGAACTCCTTCTGGTCAAAGAGCTGTCATTTAAATGACTTTCACCACCCCCGCCTCTGTCATCCAGATGCACTTATCTATGTGTATAAACAAAAACAGAGAGAAAGAAAGCATAGCTGCATTATTTTTCACATAGACAAATGCCTCTTCTCGTGTTCACCGAATTCAAGAGCAGTAAAACATAAAGAAAAAAGTTCTTTTTCATGTACTGAAAAAATGAAATCTGGTCATTAATTGATACAAAGTGGAGCTCCAGCTTTTCATTCCATAGTTAACCGGATCTCCTGAGGAAAATCTCTTAAGGCCTTGTCATAGCTGTTGGATGCGGCAGAAGTGCAAGTAAGCCTAAGGGGAAATAAAACATTAAACTAGATATGACTACCTAAAATAATATGTCGCAACAGCAAGCCATTTACAACACCCCAAAGACTTTTGTTACTTTTAAGAAATAACTTCTCTTTCCAGTGCCTGAACAACAGGAGATGAATGCTTTGACAGTTAAAGCCGGAGGACACACTTGACTTTCAAGCTGCCACTGAGGACTGAAGTGGAGGCACAGCTTGTAGACAGCTATACAAATCACTAACAAACCTTAATGAATATTGGGTGTGGGCATCAGGGTCCTGTCATTTTTGACACTATATCCCAAGTAGCGTAAACCCAACACTCAAGGAAAGGTGGGGACCTCATCGGGTGTGTAACATCTGGGATTTTATTTGTCATTTTGGCATACCCCGCAAGCGCAAAAGAAAGAGTAAAAGGGGATTATCTTGACAATGAAATGAGTTACTGAATCTTGTGATAATGAAAAGCAGAAGAATTCTAATGCCTTTCTATAGTCCCTGAGGTAGAGGTGCGTTTATAGTTTTGCAGAGGTAAAATGGAGGCAGGCAGAACAGATGGCCTAGAGTCTGTGAAACATGACACCCCTCACCTCACAACTGAGTACCACTATTAATCCTGGTCTGATTCTCTCTTATTACTTTATAACAAGGTTCAAAGTTGCTACTGATGAACTAGTGTGTCCCTCTTACTTTACTCTTAAATTACCTATAGATTATGGATTCTCTTCAGCAGTGATATTTTCCTGTGTATACTGAGGACTGTTGAGACATTCAGAAGAAGTAGAATAGGAAGTTCTAAAAATTAAATGAGAAATAAGGAGAAAAAAGTAAAATTCTCATTACTTTTTTCCAAACTAGTGTTTCATATTGTTTCTCTAATATGGTGGGAAATAAAAATCATAAATGTATAAGATGCTATCTGGGAGAGTAATTCTCTTGTCCTCTTCTTAGAAAAATCACACAAAATGGAGAAGAAATCCCACCATGCAAATTTTATTCCCCTTGTTGTAATTATTACATACAATAATATATGATAAGCTGGAATTTTGGATAATAATAGGCAATATTAATACTATTATCTTTGATCTTTTTTCACACCCTTAGAAAGAGAGGTAACAGATCAGGAATATTTGATGTTTTTTTTAAAAAAAATAAAAAGTCAAAAACCCACTGGGAGATGAATGCGGTTCAGACACATTTACTGGGATATTTAAATATTTCTGTTTCAAAATCTTTGTGCATTTTTTTAATGTCTTACATGATTATTATTCTTCACATACATTTTTTGTTTTAGTGCTAGGTGGTCACCGTAGCTGCTTTGGATTCTAATGGGAAACCTTTAAAATACATAGGATAGTTACTTTAGAAATGAAGATGATAACTGCTCAGTTGCATTTCTGATGTGTTAAAAATCCTCTAATAAGCAAGCAGCTTCAGATGTCAAGCACTGCCATGTGCTCTGTGTAGTGAACATCGTGTACCTGCCCAGCCTTTCGTAGAGGGAGATGAGCTCATCTCAGAGAGATAACCATCTCTGACTTTTTCTTCTGATTCATCATCGACCTGAACTCCATTTGAACCTTGTTAGACAAAAAACAAGCAGAATTCCTGGCCCAAACTATAAAATATAATTAAGCCCTTTTGAAATGATGTGTAAAAGAACATTGCTGTACCCCCACTTATAACCACTACCACCACCACAACCAATAAAGTTAAATCAAGCACTGCCTGTAATGGATTAAAATAATAAATGTTCCTGGATTTCAGTGTTTGAAGTACTTGAAGAAAACAGGCTCCCAGCAGCCCGGGTAGCTGAATGCAGGAGAGACATTTATTAATGACGAGTTCAAGGATTTGGCCTGTTTAAGATCATTACTTTCTGTTTACCGTGTGTTACACATCTTTTATATTTTTTACACAGCCCACATGTGTCCACATGCAATAATGAAAGCTTTTTTTCCAACAAAAGAATTGTTAATTGTGTAAATATGGTTCTCTTGGGGAATGTGAAGTCTTCATAGGACTCTGCTTCCTCCTAATGAGAAATCCAGTACAATTATACTCTTCCAAGTATATCCACCTTCAATCTTGTCTCTAGCCACATTGGTCTATTTCCTCCTATTATTTTTAGTTACCAGATTCCAAACTTAATCTAGACTGCTAGAAAACTGTTGGCCTTAGGTTTGATACTTTAGAGTTGTGTCCCATTGCATTGGACTTTGTATATTTTAAGTAGTATAGGGGAAAAAATGCTCTTTATTTCTTTTCCTAGTTTTAACAAAGGTATGGTAAAGAACGATTTTTCTAGTTTTAGATACATTTGGGAAGGGGCAAGGGCAACTGATAAAAATTTCCCATATATACCTTTTTAAAACAATGTTCTATAGACAGGAGAAAAAAGGGCCTTTGAGACAACACAAATACTATCAGTTGACATAAAGATATCTCACTGCAAAGTACTGTTAGAGAAGAAAGTTTCCAGTCCCAGTAATTAGGAGATCTCAGTAGCCTCTCCTCTGCATCTTAATGGTAGCACCCTATAGATCAGTAGTAGGTGAAATGAACAAGAACTGTTGTAGCCCTCCATGCTGGGACAGTGGAAAAAGAGAAGATTAGGAGGAAATCTGTCTCCCTCACTCTACTGAACTTGTGACAGCATTTAGTTTTGCCTGTGGTCACAGCATAGTGCCCTCCCATCCACATAAGCCATGAGTAGGCTGTTTGCTAGGAAAGTTTCTGGCATAGCAACGTTGTCAGTGATGAGTGACTGAGGACACATCCTAGATGTTCTTTTACTTTCTGGCTGGGCGTCTGGACCTGTAGGCTATGTTGGCATAACATACTGAGGCCATGCAGGACAGCTGGGGACGGGAAAAAGCATTTATTCACAACCCTGTTGCCAGTTGGAAAAATGAAATTACTAAGAGCTAACTAATAGCAGTAGTTTTTATAGAGCAACCTGGATGCTGGAAGGAGGCAGACAGAATCTGAATCCTAGCCCTGCTACTTACTGGCAGTTGATGGTGGTAAAAGTTACAACACAGCTCATTTCCGAAATGAAGGCAAAAATACTGAATTCACAGGCCTGCTGAAAGGATTAGGTGAGATAATGTACTCAGAATACCCTACACATTCCTTGGCACAAATTTATTAAATTCCTCAATAAATATTGGTCTTTTTTGTATCTTCCTTCCCTTCCCTCTCTCAGCACCATGTGAATGCTGAAGTCATAGGTCGTTAAATTTTCGAGTTGCAAGTTATCTTAAAGATCATCCTTTTCTTTATCAAGAACACTTTTTTATCTTTTTCTCTCGTAAATCTCATGATCCAAACACATTGCATTTAGGATGAGATAGCTAACGTAACTACACCAACTCGATATGACTGTAACCAAAAAGAAAAATTTATTGCACTTCCAAGGTTGTTTCAGATAGATTCATCATTTCTTTCGGGGTCTTTGAAATATGGAAAATACCTCATGAACCACCCTTACTATGTGGAACTCTCTCAGGTCAAAGAACCCCGGGTGGAGGCCCACTGAGCTAATCCTAACTACCCCCTTGAGCTAAGGGTGAAAGATTAAGTGATTTGCCCAGCGATATTCTGAGATGGAGTGAGGACTAGAACATGTCTCCTGGCTTTTGATTGGTCACTTATACCAGTCTTAAAATACCTGGATTATGCAGATCAAGACGAATTTCTAAGCGATTATAGTAAATTGTTAAGCAAGTCATTTTGCTTTCAACACTGTTTGAGGAAGTTTATACCAATTCTTCCATCCATGTAACTTACTTTAAAAAAAGATTGATTCACAGCAGTTTCCTCACGTAATTAAATTAACCAGCTACTGTATTCATCTAAGGAACTTTTGAAGTGTGTATTTACTGTTGTTCTTTCCTCTGTAAGAAGGTTGCTATACACGTTCCAGTATGCACGGTTGGATCTGCTGGTCTGGTTATAAGAAAGAAAGAGAGAGAGAGAGAGAGAGAGAGAGAGAGAGGAAGGAAGGAAGGAAGGAAGGAAAAAAAGAAATGGCTACATGGTTCAATCAAGTTTTATTTTTCTAATAAACCGACACAACTGTGAAAACAGTGAGCATTGTGGCAGTTGGAGAGGAAGAAAGAGGCAAAGCTTATCCTCCATTACCCTTTTTTGTATTTTTAGTTTAGTTTTTCTAGAATCTGAGAGTTCTAAAACATCTCTCAAAAAATATCTCTCCCAGACAAAGACCAAATAAAAATAACCAACTTGTAGACATTTTCATCTTTGATGAGTAATTCCCCCTTAATTTATGTGAAAGAAAAAAAAGAAGTCCTATTTCTGTTACTTGTCATTTTATTATGGCCAAAAGAAGAGGTTTGTGTTAGAGCCTTAGAGCAGGAGGATGGCAGCCGGGTTGTGGGGGGGGGCAGTTATTCAGCAGTGAGGACTGGGTGAGAGTACATGGGGATTGGAAACCCCACCCATGGCAAATCATCAGATGGGATGGGATACATGTTAGCAAGGGGACCACCTGGTTAGGCTAGACTTTGTAGTAAATTTGTTCAAGAGCATCAGCAGCACTTTCAACATAAATGTAGTTCTCTAACAGCTTTGTTTTATTGTTTCATATATTAATCTTATGCTATATTTTAGTTTATATTAATCTTATGCTACATTTTAGTTTACTACATTAATAGGTACAAACATATAGGCATATTATAAAATAGAATGTAGTTAAATACAATCTGATCAACTTACATATTCTGATGGGGTTGGGGACAAGGTTTATTTATTTTGTTCATGGTTAAAATACTCAACTGCCATTTTTTATGTACTTTAACATAATTAGTTGAAGGAATTAGAAATGAGAAGAGTTTTAATCAAATCTCTTTATGAACCATACTGAGAAAAATTTTTTCTGGTTATCTCTTTATGGATCATCTCTTCATAGGTCTTTATAAAAAATTTTTTCTTCCTCACTTTTTCAGATACCCTGATGCTTCACTGTTATGCAAATTGACCTGTAGCTGTATCTAACCCATGCTTGCTGATTTTCTGGTAGCCTTAGATTATTTCCAGCTGTATAAAAAAATACCTGGATGTGTTTTGCTAGCACATGTCATCACTGAGTACTCTTTCTCATGACATACAGAAGCCGTGATTCGGATTGCGTTTTGCACAGTCAGCATGTAGAGAATAGGAGACTGACCAAGTGTCTAGTAGAGACTGACGATGCAGAGCTGGCAGCATTTTGTAAACATTCTCCAAAACAAGTGGTTTGCATTTGTTAGTCTTCTGAAGGAGGATTTGAAAGGTCATGAAACTACTTGTTCCTTGAACTAAATTGTTACACTCAATGAAAAGTATGTCAGTATGCAAACCAAGCAAAATTATTTCTGTTTATGGTACCAGTTGATTCTGAAATTGCTTCTCAATGTTGTTACACCTCATTTAGTTTAATTAAATATCTGCCATTAGTTTGCTAGGGCTGAAATTAAAAATATAAACACAGATTTTTGAAAGAGGCCAATGGAAAAATCAGGCAGAAAAGCATTCTTTTGAATGGAAGGAAGTAGAAGAGGTTATAGACTCGGTCAAAATGACCTGATCACACAATTGCTAAATGCAGTGTGGGGTCCTGGATTGGATCCTGGAACAGGAAAAGGACATGAGGGGAGTAATGTGAAATTCAAATGAGGTCTATAAATTAGTAGTATTGAGGTTAACTTACCGGCTTTTGAGAATCATATTATAGCTTACGGAAGTTAGCTTATGTAATTGTTAACTTGAAGGGAAGCTGAGTGAAGGGTATCAACTTTGCTGTAAAAGTCTAATATTATTTCGAAGTTAAAAGATTTTTAAAATGACCTGATAAGTGTTTGAGTAACTTTACTAATATTCATGCTTTAAAAGTTTAAGTGACCGTTTAAAATCTTACATTTCCACAGCATAGTTCTTTAATTTTTTTTCTTCTCTCTATATTATTTTTGGAAATTTAGGGGGAAAACGAACAGTTCAGAAGATGTAAAGGATAACACATCAAACACCTATATATTTGCCAGCTGAAACAAACGTAAACGTATTGTCATATTTGCAGTGTACGTGCACGCACACACACGTACACATAGAGATAAAATGAGATAAAATGTCACAAAATCATGTGGCCTTTTCTAGTGCTAAGAAGATAGCTCTTTATAGTTTTTACATGTAGTAATTTTATCCAACAGTGCATTCATAGTCCACTAGGAAGGAGACGAACACATTCCTTAATGCACTTTCTGTTGCCATTTCTACCAGATTTGAAATGTCTAAGTATCCAGTTTACATGAACTCTGAGTATTCTCCATGGTCCTGGGTGTATGTGTGTGGTTGTACATAAAACAAGATTCATTTCATCCCAAGGAAGGTATTTAGCATGTTTCCTGATGAAAAAACAAACAGGAGAGGACAATGTCCCATAGGCTAGCTTCTCACGGAGTGAAAGAAAGGGAAAAGGAAAATCCCTGTCACGGGTCCCAGGGATTATTTTCATATTTTGTGGTAAAAGTGTGAAGTTTGGTTTACCATTTATAAATGACCCTTTGTGAAATTTATCACCACTCTTTATTATTAAGTGATCATCATCATCTCTTATTACTGGTCATTTACGCCAAGATTAAAACCACTTGAACTAACACTTTTTTTTTATTATTTTGTTGTAGCTTTTTAAAAAAAAAAAGAATAGCAGGAATTGTTCAAAAGGAAACAGAGACTCTGTTTTAAACTTAAAAGCTGGTACTTGTGAGCAACCCTTTCTGTGGTGTCACCAGGAACCGGAACCCCTTAACTGAGGAACAAAGCCGCAGCCCACTGGTGTGTGTAGTCAGTGTGCTGGGCCAATGGGCATGTGGGGGATGGGTTAAATCAGTTGCATAAGCTTCCAAAGCGAACCACACCTCATTTCCTTGTAGGTGTATGGCACAGAAGAACAGAGAAGGGGGCAGAAAGGACCAAGCAGGGCACACTTATGTCTGTGCCTTTGGACATAGACTTATGTCTATGCCTGTGCTCTGTCCTCACTGCCAACATAAGCATCTTCCATTCCCTTTGGCCCCTTGTGCGTTTAAGCAAGTCCACAATCCGTGCTGGTAGACCTGCGATAGAGGCAAGTTCAAACTGTAAAAGGATGATAGAGGTGTAAGAAGAGAGTGAGAAGTAGACTTATTGGGGAAAAGAAAAGAAAAAAATGACAAGAGACTTAAATATAGGTACACAAATACTTGATTAGAGTGAAAGAATTAACAGCACAAAGGAGAATACAAAGCAAAAAAAAAAAAAAAAAAAAAAGATTTGTTTGATAGTAGGGTAATGTCCCTGTTTTTTAACAGTTCACTTTTTTAACAGTGTCAATATTACACACGATGTTGGTTGTTTTTTCCCCTCTACTACTTCCTGAGATCTTGGAACTTGAGGCTGATAAATTGCCAAGGAAAAATCTGGTGTGAGAAAAAATGCAAATTATTTACTTTACCTTCATATACCCAGTATGTAGTAGATAACCAGTAAACGTTGGTTGAGTAATGAATCCATGTACACATAAATACCACGGTGGAGGTGATCTCAGATATCCAGAAGGCTCACAGTTAGAAGCATGGGAGTAGCACTGGCTTAAGAAATTAGGCATGGTTATGAATTACTATCCTAAGAAATTGTCCTTAAAGCCGTGAGGGTAGAGAAATTCACTAGAATAAGGGATTAGGGGTAAGGAGTAAGAATAGAAGACTGTGGGTTACCCTTGGCAATCCCTTTTCTTAGAGACTGTATATCAGGTGGGATGCTTTGGCTTGTAAATGACAGAAAACCCAACCTAAGCTGCTTTGGGACTTGGTACTGTCCTTAGGCATGGCAGAATCCATTCGATCTCCCCTCCGTGTTACATAGCTTTGGCCTCAGACCCCACATAGGGGCTGCCAGCAGCTCCGTGCGTTCATTTTCTTAACTTCAAAGCCAGGGAGCAAGAGGAAAGGTCACTTTTCCAAAGGCATTACTGTACCTCATTGATTTTCATTGAATCTCACGCACATGCCTGAACCAAAGCCAACTCCGAAGAGTATCAAACACGAAAATCAATAAGTCTGGCCAGTGTCCAGCCCTACAAGCCTACTTTCTGGCAAAGCAGTCCTTAGATTCTATTATTGCTGAAATAAAGCTACAGCTGGAATAGTGCCTGCCTCAGTTGTAAGGTCTCTGTATCTCGGGTACATTGTGCCTCCTCCTGCTCTCCTCACCACACACCTGAGTCTGCCTGGCTTTCTTCTTGTTGCAGGCTCCCAGGTGTTGGCCTGACCATTGGCTTCCTACTGGGCCATTTTTCTGAGATTACAGATTATCTTTATTCTCCCACGAATTCTAGGTATCCCACTGTCTCTACCCAAGCAAAAAATAATAGGATTTGTATGACTCCAGTGAAGTGTTCGTGCATTTAACAGTGTATGCAGTGACACAAAAGCTGTCAGTGTTTCTATATTTATTTGTAATAATGCAAGTTTAGAATTTTTTCTCATGTCCTTCCTCACCTCAGGCGATAAATACTTCTAATTGTATAACTTTGGGGAATTAAGAAAAGCCTTCTATCAACCCTACTTAAGTTCTTTGAGAAGAGATAGATACTTTCTGAGAATATACATAAGATGTAATAATGTAAATTTTGTCATTCCAGTAGTAGTCTTTTTTTTTTTTTTAAGCGAAACCTCAGGAACTACTTTAGACAGTACAATATCAGTATTTGAGTAGTTCCTGCATAGTAGAAGTATCTAGTAAGATCCAAATTCTATATGTATTAAGTTACTTCTAAAAAGATTTTATCATATGCTTGCAAATATCTTAGTATAAATGAAAGGTATTATAGAGTGAGAAAGGTAATCTCCTTCATCTGTACGCTCCAGACAAAATGTTGTCAAGCCCATTCTTAACAAGACTCCTAGAGATAGATATTAGCCCTTTCTTTTGGTAGACTTTTCTTTGGTAATTACCTTTGGTCCCATGAGCAAAGGTAATTTGTCCTTTATGTCTGTCCTTTATGTCTGTCTTAGTTCTTCTGCTTTAATTTTCACCACTTCAAAGTGATATTCCAGGGATGATTAGAAATCAGCACATTAGAAGGGATGTTCAGTAAGTTTCTTACTGTCGTAGGAAGAGGTACAAATAAGGAAAGAGAGAAGGCTAGAAACCACTCTCTAGTGCATATAGGCTTCCTAGCCCTCTCTGCTGAGACGGCCTAGAAGCAGTGAGGCCCTAGTAACAGTGAGCTTACCTACCACCCAGATTTTGTTTTCTAGATACCATTCTTCAGTAAAAGAAACTCTTTTTGGAGAAATGGCTGATGCCATAGGTGAGATGGGAAAAATACAAGATAAACCTAAAACATCTTAGATGGCCAGAAAGTGAAGAAGTTCTCAAAAAATGTTGGGAGTATATCAGGACACAGGACCCAACTTGAAGGGGTTCTTAGTGCCCAAAACTGGGCAGAAGCAACAAAGTAAACGATAGTATTAGATTATAACCCATAAAATAAAATAAATACCCTTGAGTCCATACTAATACAAATACATAGTTGAAATGATAAATGGGGTAGAAAGGACAGCTCTTTTTACCACAGAATGCTAATTAATAAATGTAGAAGAATAAGAAAAAGGAAAGAATAAGAAAAGAATAAGAATGGAAAGAATAAGAAAAATGGAAAAGCAACATGATCACACACCACAGTAATAATCATTGCATGCACGAACCATTGATGGTTGCTAAAACATTAGCAGGTGAAAGTCTGATGTAAAAGAGGATACTTGCATGATCTTCATATATCTCCCCACAAGATAGTTGTTATTTAAAAAAAAAAAAAAAAACATAGCGGTTTTACAGTGGCAAAACCTGGCAGACGCCACTTTAGTCATACAGTCAGAGTTAATATTGCCAGTAGTGAAACATCAATATCACATACCCCAGTATATGGTAACACGGAGAAGGGCATCACTTCTCGGGGATTCTTGCCAAAAATGTATAACTTCATTCTAAGGAGAAAACATCAGATACATTCAAATGGAGAGACTTTTGGCAAAATAATTGGCCTGGACTGTTCAAGAACATCAAGGTCATTAAAGACAAAGAAAGGAGACTAAGAGACCTGAGAGCTAAATTCAGTGGGGATCCCAAGTTCGGATCCCAGACCATCAAAGGACATTTGTAGGGAAAATGGCAAAATTTACATGAGATCTATAGATTACTTACTGGTATGTTGTCAGTGTTGATTTCCTGATTTCTGTATTTCTGCTCAGGTTACATAGCTAGGTAAGAGGTATGTGGTTGGGAACTCCGCACATTTTTGCAAGTTTTAGATGCTTCTAACATAGTTTCAAAATAAAAAGGGTTTTGTGTGATATTTTTTAGTGGAGGGGGGCTTGGCATGGATGGCTTCTAAGGTCTTCTCCGTCCTACCTTATTATTCTATGACACAGTAATGCAAAATGAAGAATGGCAATGATTTAAGCACTCTTCTGTTTTGTTTGTCAATTAAAACATATGTTGAGACATAAACGTTGGATCACATTTTATACTGGCAATTCAGTTTGGGGGGTATATCTTGAAGGGCTATTCTTGTGCCCAGTCCTATACTGAATCAGATGGTCTTGCCTCCGGAATGGTCAGTCTACTAAAGCTTGAAAGTGATGTGGTCTACATTTCAATCATTTAGCTTACCGAAGTCTTTCTTCATAATGGAGATAGATAGAATGATCTAGAAATTAAGTCGTGGAGATAAGAGAACAAGAGTCCCCAAAGTGGGCCCTGAGTTTTTTTAGTCTGGGTGTCTGGCAAAGTAATAATAAACCTTAAATGAGGTAAGCAACCTAGAAGGCCCTTGGTATTAAACATTTTGTGTATGAGGAACCAAAAGAATATTCACATTAAGATTACTACCAGATAATTGGGTATTTCACTCTAGGGCAGAATGAAGATGTATATATTGGGGAATAAAGGGAAATATAATTCTAACATTCCCTTACTACTCACTTGCTGGATGACTGTACTGAATCAAGCCTATACTTCCATGATCCCCATTATGAGAAATTTTGGAATAATTAATTGGTATGTTTCATTTAGCAGATACTTACTATTGAGAAGTAAATATTTCAGGAAATGTATTGCAGTTAGGTCAGGAAGTTATGGCTTGTGTTCTAAACTCCATTAATGGAGATGATTTTTGATTCTTGGGTATTTGGGGACCTGTTTCTTTTTTTTTTTTTTTTTTTTTTAATTTTCTGTTTTATCTCTTTTCTTTATCTAAATGAGGGGTAGTTGTGAATCAAGAAAGTTGTATAAATGAAATGGAAATCTTAGTGCCATAATAGAGTTGAAATTTATGAAACTGATTTCTGCCGTCCTAAATTTTAACAGAAGTCTTAGCCCTAACTTACGTGGGTGTGATGTCTTCCGTGGAAGATTAGAAGTTATGGTCTTATTTCTGCAGTAGGAGCATACAACCTACATGAAGTTTTCAGCTCTCCACAGAGTTGAAGAGTCAGTGTGGGTACTGTACTTTGAAACGTGTATACTATGGGCCTAAGGTGTTTTTTAATCTTTCATCTCTTAAGGATCAAATATCATTAGAAAAATAAGCCATGGGCATTACAAACGTGGTCTGGTGAAATTCAATATTCACAATGACAATTCAGAATATGAGCTCCTTGGGGGAAAGTTAACCCACCACTCTAACTTTGCATCCAAATATCTTAAAGTGTGCTGTTGGTTTTATGAAAAGGTTTTGATCTACACTTCTAGTTTAAGTTCAAAAGAAAACCTACATTTTAAAGTGTATTCCTTTTCTGGGTATATTTACTTTGAACTATAGCGTATAGTTTTTCTCATAAATCTAACCTGCCACTATCTGTTTTTAAGACTTTGTAAACTTCAAGTGGTTATGATGTGTGAAGTTTGGATTAAACTAAAATTTTTAGAAAACACATGTTATATATTTTGATTGTTTTGAATTTTAACATAGGCCAGTCAAAAACTTGAGTGTCTAGCAAAGTAATATACTTACTCTGTTACTATAAGAAATCACAGAAAATTGCCCTTTCCCATCATGTTAACAATAGACAAATGAAGCAGCTGTTCTTATTCTTAATATAGTTGTTTGAAAAACTTGCACAATTTAATGAAAATGTCTCTACTCATAAAACCTAAAATGCTCACACATGGAAAAAGTCATAATGTTTTGGCAAATATTTTTTTGTTAGGAATGTGAAAGAGGCATACCTGCTTCATAACTAGAATTCTATGTAAGTAGCGTAAAACTGTGGGAGAAAGCCAACTGAAAAAGAAGACTAACAAAGGATAAATTAATGCTTTTTAAAAATACGGATAGTTCTTACTCAAACATACTTTTTTGACAAAGAATAATTATAACCTATACCCCTCTCCCTTTTTTTCTTTTCCAGGCGTAATTCTTGGGTCTTCGTTTCTACTCAGCATAAATGATTTTCTGCTTAAAACAAGTCTCAAAGAAAGAAATCGGATTCTGATAGGACCATGCTGTGCTTCTGCCCATCTGGAAGCTAAGTGGTGTAAACACAGTGGCAATCCAGGCCCTGAACAGTCCATACCAAAAATAACCATTGATTTAAGAGGAGGTCTGCTACAGGTCTGTGGGGATTGGCCACATTTATCCCATAAGTTTTCAACTAGCCTTTTTTCATTTTTTTTAACTGTTTCACTAAATCTTGATATGGTGAGAAAGAGTATTATCTGATTGATCTCTTTTTTTTTTTTTTTTAAGATTTTATTTATTTTTTATTTGGGAGAAAGAGAGAGACAGAGATAGTGAGAACGAGCATGAGAGGGGAGGAGGGGGAGAAGCAGCTTCCCTGGGGCTCCATCCCCGGATGGTGAGATCATAACCTGAGCCAAAGGCAGATGCTTAATCGACTGAGCCACCCAGGTGCCTCTAACTGATCTCTTACTGAGCTTTTTTAACAGCTTTATTGAGATAAATTTCACATACCATATAATTCACCTAAATAAAGTGTATGATTCAGTGGTTTGTTTTTTGTTTTTTTTTTTTTGGTATATTCATGACATGTGCTCATCACTATACTCCACTTTAGAACATTCACACAACACCCTCAAAACCCTGTACCCGTTAGCATTCATTCCCCATTACCCTCTAATCCTCTCTCTAGATCTAGGCAACTACTAATTGTTTTCTGATTCTGCATATTTGATTGTTCTAGACATTTCATGTAAGTGGAATCACATAATCTGTGGTCTTTTGTGACTGGCTTCTTTCACACAGCGTAGTGTTTACCAGATTCATCCATATTGTTGCAGGTGCCAATACTCTGTTCCTTTTTATGGGCCAAATAATATTCTGTTGTAGGGCCATACCACATTTATCTATCAGTTGATGGACATTTGGATTCTTTCCACCTTTGGGTATTATGAATGATGCTGCTAGGAACATTTGTGTATAAGCTCTTGTGTGGACATGTTTTCCTTTCTCTTGGATATGTGATTAGGAGTGGAATTGCTGGGTCATTAAACTTTTTTCTAATTATAGACTTTGCTAGTTACGAAGTAGCCAACGTTGTGTCACCTCAATATATAAGTGTCTCAAGCACAGTGTCATCAGCAATATATAAGAACACTTGCCAATGGTAGGTTCTTTAGATATTATAACACCTGATGATTCACACTTGACATATAATCAATTGCAGCCTTTTACACATTTGATTTATAGCTATGTATGGACTGTGTGAGGATATTCAATTTATTTCTTGGTAACTTTCTAGATGGATAGATTTGAATGTATTCTTTATATGATTTGATGTCCCCTAAGTTTAACATAAATCCAAAAACCTCGAGAAATTCACAATTATGAAAATGTAAATGACTGATTTGTTAGTAACAGAGGCATATTATATATGAATTTCTTGTTTTTATCTACAGGTCGTGTTGCCTTGACTTTTTCACCAGTGTTCTTACTGACAGGGAGCTAGATGTGGAAGGATTCTAATAACTTGCTGTTTTGTATTGCTTTGGAGATTTTCAGCATCTATCAGAAATCTTCGTGTATTTAATAATAAGTGTATCATTTCATTTTGTTTTATCAACAATGTTAACAGTATTACCATTTTCCCAAGACAGCAAAGTAACTCCTCATTAAAATCAATAATAAGACAAAAACATATTATCTCTACATTATAAAGTCACCGTCTCTTTACAGTTAAAGCCTAAAGCACAGTGTTCAACTGCCCAGCTTGGGGAGTTTTTCAAGATCTAATAAAAACAAGATTGATGAGAACACAGTAGACTTAGTATCAGATCTCTTACCTTTATTTCTGTTGCCTTAATTCCAGAGAGCAGGACCCAAACTTAGGTTTAAAGTTTACCCACAGGTGGGACGTCTGTGTGGCTCATTTGTTAAGCATCTACCTTTGGCTCAGGTCATGATCCCGGGGTCTTGGGATCGAGCCCCACATTGGGCTCCCTGCTCCATGGGAAGCCTGCTTCTCCCTCTCGCACCCCTCTGCTTGTGTTCCCTCTCTCACTGTGTCCATCTCTGTCAAAAAACAAATAAATAAAATCTTAAAATAAAATAAAATTTACCCACAGGTGTAGGGTTATTTCTTCCTACTTCATTATATTTTTTCTCTTTTCTGTGTTAATCTGGTTCTCTTAGAAAGAATGGTTGTATTGCCTTTATCCAATATATACAGACAAATGTAATATTATTTACATTTTGAGTCCTCTGACATTAATCATTATTACCCACTGGTCATACTTCTGTTATGGACTAGTACTCTTCACATGGAGGAAAAAAAGAGAATTTGATCCTCTTTATTAGAGAAAATACCAAGGCCTTTGTCCTGAAACTCTACTGTATCTCCTCTATGGTTGATTATCAGAGGCTGTGGAATACTGTATGTTGGCACATTCTCACTAAACACAGAAGTTGGGAGCCTTGTGAGTTCAAGTTCATTGAGCATCTTTTCTCTCTTTTTCTCTGAAGAGTACAAGTGCAAAGAATGCAACCTTATAATTAAGAGGTGTTTGTTAAATCTCATGACAAAATGTAGGAAGCTATTCCACAAGGTTATTATTATTCTTTTATTAACATTTCGGCCTAGAAGATCTTCATTACCTTCTCTCGCACTGTAATAGACACTGTTTTCTCACTTAGGCATGTTAACTCATAAACATTACCTTGCACTAACATAATTTCATTGGTAACCCAGCATTGAAAATTGATTATTATTCACACAATATATGATGTAATTGATTTTCTTGTTTTTATGTATTTACTCAAGTAATAGAAATTCATCCCATAGGTCACTTAGAAATTATAGTTAAGTTATTGTCAATAATTAAATTGAATGTAATTATGGTCTCACGTTAACTCCGGTATGATTGTGCCTAATTATCCTCATGAAATGTTTGTATTTAAAAACCACTAAAATTTTTCATATGATCCTTAAAGGTTTTCTGGGGTCAAGAACATTTGAACTGTTTAGTTCTTCTACATGAATTACTCAGTGGATACCTCAACGAGGAGGGAAATTTTGAAGTTCCTGAAGCAGTTCCACACATGCCGTCTCCTGTGGAAAAGAACCAGATGTTTCAAAGTGAACAAAGTTCAGATGACCTACGGACAGGCCTGTTCCAGTATATACGAGATGCTGGTAAGTAGCAACAGCTTCAGCGTGAAAGAGAGTTTTAACTGCACGTTCACTAAATAACACATCAAGATCACTCGAAAAGTATGTTAATAGCTGCAGTACAAAAATAGTACATTACCATTCAGTCTCTCTTAGGGGAAAATTCTTAATTTGTTCCTGTCCTAAACCATCTAAAAGTGGCCAGCCAGCTTCTTTACATTCTTACCTTTTATCCTCATAATGTTCTCTTTCTGTACCATGTTCCATTTCAAAAGCATGCAGTTAATTATTTTTTCCTTTAACAGAACCTTTGAAAATGCCTGGTGTCTATGAAGTCTTGTTTTACAATGAAACTGAAGATAGCTCAGGGATGATGTTATGGAGATATCCAGAACCCAGAGTGCTCACCCTTGTACGGATAACTCCTGTGCCCTTCAACACCACAGAGGATCCGGATATTAGCACCGCAGACCTTGGCGATATGCTTCAGGTAGGTAATGACTATTCATTTCGAATAGAAGCATTGTGGAATAGTGCTGATTAGATACTAGAAAAAAAGATTAGAGGAACGCCTTGGTGGCTCAGTCAATTAAGCATCTGCCTTCGGCTCAGGTGGTGATCCCAGCGTCCTGGGATCAAGTCTCGCATTGGGCTCGTTAAGACTCAGCGGGGAGCCTGCTTCTCCTCTGCCCACTACTCCCCTGACTTGTGTTCATTTCCTCTCTGTCTCTCTCTCTCTGACAATTAAATCTTTAAAAATAATAATAATTTAAAAAGATTAGAGCATTCCTATTTTTTCCATCAATAGTATCAGAAATGCGCACAAATATACGTGTGTGTGTGTGTGTGTGTGTATGGATACATACATATGTATATACATACCCACAAAATAGAAATTTTAAAATAGGGAATAATGTAATTCAGATTCATGATTCATGGCAATTTTGAGAGTTCTCAATTCTGCTCTTAGCCCTTTTTATAGGTAGGTTATGTCACATGTTCTCTAATTGTAACGGGACAGGTGTCATTCAGTTCACCACACATTTTTCAAATACCTACCATGTGCTCACACTCTTCAGCATTTCTAGAATTGCTTTATGAAATAAAATATGTCCATGTAAGGCCAGAATGGTTGACCCAGTTTTCATCTTCATTTCCAGAGCTGACAATGGTCTTGGGCTTGAGGTCGCTGAGAGGAAAACTGTCTAACCAGTGATCATGTTCCATGTGACTTGATCAAAGTTTGTTGCTTCTCATTTCCAGAGTTTAATGTAAATGTCATTGAGGCTATCACTACATTAGCATTCTGCTGATCAGTATTCTACAGATCTGAATTTCTCCAAAAATGTGTTTTCCTCTTAGTGTCCCACCTATCCCTAGATCACAGATCAGAACAGTGAAATTGCTCTTTCCCTGACTCCCCACATCTCCTCATCAATAAGTCCTGTCAGTTCTGCCTCAGAATACATCCCTATTCTATCTTCCTCCCTCTTTTTATTGGTACAACTGGAGTCCAGGCTGCCACCTCTCTGGTCACTGTTACAGTAGCTTCCTCAATGGTCTCAAGGATTCCATTCTTGGGTCCCTGTAATGCATTTTCCAAATAGCAGTTAAAGTGATCTTTTAAAAACATAGATGAGGCCACATCATTCCTCTAACTTAGAACCTGATGGTGCCTTCCTCTACTTCTTAGAACCAAAGTCAACCATCTTGCTATGGCCTATAAGGACCCGTGATGTGTGCCCTGCCCACCTCGCTGACTTGGTCTCATGCCGGTCTCCCTATTCCTTACTATGTTCCAGCCATACTAGTTGAGCATACCACTTGAGAGTCATTTCTCTTACTCTGTTCCCCAACTTTGTCAGTCAAGTGCCAGCCCAAATGTTCTGTCATGGCTGGGTACACTACCACTTCTTTATTCTAAATTATTACATTACTTTGTTTTACTTTCGTCATAACTCTGATTACTATTTAGTTATTGTATGCATTTATTTATTTACTTGCTCATGGTCTTTCTCTCTCTACCATTAGCAAGTAAGCTCCCTGGGAGTACTTAAGTAGCTCAGTTGATTAAGCATCCAACCCTCGGGTCGGTCAACCCTCACGGCTCAGGTCATGATCTCAGGGTCCTGAGATCAAACCTTGCATTGGCTCTGTGCTCAGCAGAAAGTCTGCTTGGATTCTCTCACATTCCCCTTCTGCCCCTCCCCCCACTCATGTGTGCTCGCTCGCTCTCTCTCTCTCTCTCTCTCTCAAATAAATAAATAAATCTAAAAAGAAAAGAAGCCTCCTTATATTTCTTGGTCACTTTTATCTAGCCCTTGTTATGTAGAGGTATATTCACCAATTTTTTCTTTCTTTCTTTCTTTTTTTTTTAAGAGAGGGAGTGTGGGGAATGGAGAGAGAGAATCTTTTTTTTTTTTTAATTTAATTTAGTTTTTCTTCAGTGTTCCAAAATTCATTGTTTATGTACCACACCCAGTGCTCCATGCAATATGTGCCCTCCATAGTACCCACCACCAGGCTTCCCCAACCCCCACACCCCTCCCCTCCAAAACCCTCAGTTTATTTCTCAGAGTCCACAGTCTTTCATGGTTTGTCTCCTCCTCTGATTTCCCCCAACTCACTTCTCCTCTCCATCTCCCAGTGTCCTCCATGTTATTCCTTGTGCTCCACAAGTAAGTGAAACCATATGATAAATGGCTCTCTGCTTGACTTATTTCACTCAGCATAATCTCTTCCAATCTTGTCCATACTGATACCAAAGTTGGATATTCATCCTTTCTGATGGAGGCATTAATACTCCATAGTATATATGGACCACATCTTCTTTATCCATTCGTCCATTGAAGCGCATCTTGGTTCTTTCCACAGTTTGGCAACTGTGGCCATTGCTGTTATGAACACTGGGGTACAGATGGCCCTTCTTTTTTACTACATCTGTATCTTTGGGGTAAATACCCAGTAGTGCAATTGCAGGGTCATAGGGAAGCTCTATTTTTAATTTCTTAAGGAATCTCCACACTGTTTTCCAACGTGGCTGCACCAACTTGCATTCCCACCAATAATGTAAGAGGGTTCCCCTTTCTCCACATCCTCGGGTAGAAAGAATCTTAAGCAGGCTCCATGCCCAGCGGGGAGCCCAACATGGGTCTCAATCTCACAACCCTGACATTATGATCTGAACCAAAATCAAGAGTTAGAAGCTTAACTAACCAAGGCACCCAGATGCCCTCCCCAATTATTTTAATGCGTGCTCTCTACTTATTTTTTTTAAGATTTATTTCTTTGAGAGAGAGAGAGAGAGAGAGCACACATGGGGGAGAGGGGCAGTGGGAGAGAGAGTCTTAAGCAGACTCCGTGCCGAATCCAATTTGAATCCAAAATTCATACTAACATATTAGCATATTAACATTAACATATTATATTCTTGTTAAAATTTCTAATTATATTTAGCCAGATGTTCACCTTCTGAATTGATTACAGTAAAATGTGTCATCATTTTGTCAAGTGAACTTGAGTGTGCCGAACTATCTGATTTGCCAAGATGACAACGGCCTTTGATTTTTTTTCTTGTGATGAGAATTTTTAAAATCTACTCTCTTACCAATTCTGCTTTGATTCTTTAAATCCTTAAATTTGTTTCCTCTCCTGTTAAGATCATATTCATGATTACCTTCTCTACCAGCATTCATGGATTATTTTTGCTATGTAAAACAGCAGTATCTTTGACTGCTACTGCCTTACTAGACTTGCTCAAATGCAGAACGTCTTTAGTATGTTCAGTTAAAATGAAAATACTCACATATCAAAGGTTCAGCCTCATGTAAGGGCTTCTTTCTAACTGCTTTCTGGGTTCATATTTGTAACTAAATGTGAACTAACATAAGTCTGGTAACTATTGTAGTATTGTGTCAGTTGTATTAAATAAGGCATTTGAGTTAGTACATTCGCCTATGACATGTTCTATATCTTCTCACTGACATTGGAGAGGCAGAAGAGCATTCTGGTTAAGCTCTAGCCAGAATGCTAGATGTCACCTTAGACAAGTAACTGAAGCTCTCAGCCTTGAGTTTTTTGTTTTGCTTTTTTTTTTTTTAATCAATAAAATGAGGCTATCAATAATGTGATGATTATAAGAGGGAATATTTGAAAGGCACAGTGAACAATGCCTGGTATACAGCGTGTGCTATGTGATATTTAAGTATGAGTACTACCAATCACTACCATGGTGACAATTGTCCAAAGTCTTTTCATCTAAAAGAAGCACAGGCTAGACCAGAGAGAGTGGGGGCCGATGATTCTAGTAGCAGTCCAGGAGAGCTGGGGCAGTCCCACAGTCCAGACACTGTACTTGTCACATAAGCAAAGCACTGCATGAAGGAAGCCTGGCAGGGGGCAACAAGCAGAGAGTTGGTATCAAAGAGGTTTCACATCTTATTGAAGAGATGGGAACTGAGTTTGTGGTTAGAGTTCAAAGACAGGGATGCTGGTCTAAGAAGGAAGAGAGGCTTGACCTCCTGTGAGGTGAAAGGGAGAGCTTGATCCCAGCAGTAAGAACACCCAGAATCAACAGCTGGCACGGAAGAGTAAAGCGGGACGGACCCTTGTGTTCCCCTGACAAGGAGCAGAATTTGACCCAAGGGTTGGGGCGAGCCTCACAAGTAGAAATAACCCTCTGGGTTGCAATCTTAGAACTGTACAAACTATTTTGTTTCCTTGGAGCTTCTGTGGAGAACAGAAAATATGTTGCATGAATCACAGCTCTGATTCGATATGACAGCTTTTTCCTTGAGTATTTGCAGTGCCAGACCTTGGGCTTGCTTCTGGGGATTCAGGTCCTCAACTGAATGCTGTAGTTAATGTTATTTACCTTTCAGAGACATTGCAAGAATCGAGTGAAATATTAGAGCTAAAACAAATAAATGCCTTACACATAGTGAGCTTTCAATAAGTGTTCGTTTCTTTCCTGCCATTCCTCCTTCACAAGCACATGTCTGGACCACTAAAAGAACCTTCTAAATAAAATTCCAGCTTTGGTCTTTCTTCCTTCACGCTATCCTGTTAAGTTCTTCAAGGAACAGGTGGATTGTATCAATTCCTTGAGAAAAGCTTTCAGTGGTTCTGTTCCCCTGGTCAACTGACCTTGAGGGTCCTGCATAGCCTCCCAACCCCCCACCCAGCTTTACGTTTCACTCCATTACACATGACGTACCCTCCAGTCAAACCGGCCTGTCCAGCATTTACCAAAGCTGCCAGTGACAGCCCACTTCCACACCGACTCCTTCTTCATTTGAATCTTCCCCTTTCTCTGCTGAAATCCTACCCGCACTTCCAAACAGCCCATATGCCCTCAACTCCATGAAGGCTTACCTGGATGCCATCTCCACACATAGTACCCCCTTCCTCTGTAGTCCTGCGACACTCCATAGCACCACTTTTATGCTATTTCTTACCTTACTCCTCACATTTTATGTGTTCATATCTTGTCTCCTAGATTGTAGGTTTCCAAAGGCAGTGATTGTATCCAATCTGTCATTATGTCCCTTATAGTAGCTATTGCCCCGGAGATGCTCAGTATAGCAAATGGATGAATGAATGCATGAATATCCATGTTTCTGTTTTGTGTTATTCCAAAATCTTACATTGTTTGTCATAATTGTGTGGGGCTATTGAATGAGTTTGGTTTTACAAACTGAATTATGTCAAGATGCATTGTGTTATGCTTCACTGGTATTATCTACCATAAACACACAGTCTAATGTCATTACATTACATAGGCTTTTGGTGAGATCATTGAATATACTGCCAAGCCCACTGCCCCCTAGACAGAGGCTACTTCTTAAATACAAAGATAAGTTAATCTCTTTGGTTTTAGTCCTGAAAACAGAATCAAGTTTGGTTGACTTCTTCCTTGAGGACCGTTTAGTTCATAAAAAACTGACCTTATAGAGTTCACTTATACAGCACCTTCAGATTTGTCTGTTTTTATATCTTTCCATGACTGATAATGGCATTTATAGACAGTCTCCCCATATGAGTTTATGGAATTTATTTTGCAATTGTAATGAAAATTTAAAAAACACGTTTATAATATTAAATCAAGCTAACCAGGTTCTGTATAAAGACCCTGAAGTTAATATTCACAGAAAGCAAAAGGAGCTTATTTTATGGTCAGTTCATAATTTTATCATGTTAATATTAAGTATTAGCAGTATACTTAGGTATTAATAGGATTACAACTTGTAAGGTAGAATAATGCCATCAACCTAGAAGGAATATTGTATCATTTTAGTGAACTTAAATGTCCCAATTTCCGGCCCTGTGTCTGGCACGTTCTAAATTTTCCTTTCCTCATCTTGTCATGTACACTGCCTACTCAGGATTCAATTTTGGAAATACACATGTACCCAGATTATAAAATTTTAATCCATTTTTGGAGTAAAATTGATAATGGGTATTTTAATTCTCACGCAGATCTGTCATGGTACTTGCTTTTATTCTCTCAGTACTGCATTATTCTTGTTTCATATTTGTTTTCATCTATGTGTTGCACTAAATTTTTAGATATCTTCATTTGGTATGTGAGAATAGGCCAAACTAAATATCATCTTTCCTCGAGGATCTTAAGAGTATAAAGTTTGGGGCGCCTGGGTGGCTCAGTGGGTTAAAGCCTCTGCCTTCGGCTCGGGTCGTGATCCCAGGGTCCTGGGATCGAGCCCCACATCGGGCTCTCTGCTCAGCAGGGAGCCTGCTTCCCTTCCTCTCTCTGCCTGCCTCTCTGCCTACTTGTGATCTCTGTCTGTCAAATAAATAAATAAAAAATCTTAAAAAAAAAAGAGTATAAAGTTTGAACATTACAATTCAAGACAAACACTAAAGGGGTGGGGATCACTGAAGCAATTTAAACAGAGGGGAAGCAAAGTTAAAGAAGTAAATTGGAGGAGGAGTTTGGCATTGATGACATACAATGTGGATTAAAGGAAGAGATGTAAAAGCTAAAGTCAGGAATTCGTCTAATGTAAGAAACATCTAGGGTGTATATAAAATTCCTAGTGTTAAAGTCAGAAGAGAAGGATGGGACACCTGGGTGGCTCAGTTGGTTAAGCATCTGCCTTCTGCTCAGGTCATGATCCCAGGGTTCTGGGATCGAGGGCCACATCAGGCTCATTGCTCAGTGGGGACCTGCTTCTCCATCTTCCTCTGCCTGCCGCTTTGCCTAGCTGTGGTCTTTCTCTTCTCCCTCCCTCTCTCTCTCTCTGTCAAATAAATAAATAAAATCTTTTTAAAAAAAAGTCAAAGGAGAAGGAAAGAAAATGTTCAAGTAACTTGAGGAAAAATTAACACAGGTTCACAAAAGTTTACACCAGAAGAATTAATTAGATACTTAGATTCAGATCTATACCTTCAGAAAATGTGCATATAATTAACAAATGAGGTAAACATCTCTGTCATTTTTATTTCCACTTCGTAGCATTTCTCCCCAACAAAGAATTATTTGATATCTTCTCAATCTAGTGTAGGATACTATAATATATAGATAATGAGGAAATAAAGAGATTGATCTGTCCCTATTCTTACAAGGTTTATAATCTACTTGAAAAAAAAGAGGGCATAATTACATACGCTGCAAACTCATAAGATAAAATAGCTAAATATAAAGATAGACCCATGCATTTATATAGGAAGAATCATGGAATTTGGGAAATTCTGACATCTGAAAGTAAACTGAATTAGTTGGGAACAAAAGAATTAATTTGTGACAAAAGCTGCAGGATTTCATAGCACTTTTTCAGTGAAAAAGGCATTTTCAAGCTTGGGAATTTAGTGCAGAATTCTTATGAAAAAAACATGACTAAAGTCCATAAATGATATCTTCACAAGGATAACAGGAAGAAAAAAGACAAAAGCAAGCTGTGTCATTGTTTATTTCTGGTGGAGAAGGAGAACAGTAAGCCAAAGAAATCAGTGCACTCATGTAGGGTTCATTTTGTTTATTCAGTTCTCAAAAGTCAGGGAAATTAGTTTTTAAAGTCACACTAATACGATTATAAAAATCAAGGCGAAACCACATTGGAAGAATAATGAAGAAAAAATTACATACTTGGAAACCAAGGAGAATCTAAATGGTTAAGATCTGGGTTATTTTTGCTATGATCTGTGTTGTGATCTGTGTTTCACACCCAGAACTGTGCTAGATGCTTTGCACGATAACCTTGGTAAATCTCATTTTATCCTGTGAGGTGCGCCTTATCCCCACTTTATAAAAAGTGAGGAATCTGAGGCCAAGAGAATTAACTTGTCCTGAACTATAAAACTTAAAAATGGAAGAGCCATAATTTTATCCCAGGTCTTTCTGACTCCAAAACCTATGGTTTTTACCCTATTTGTACAACATTAGGATAATAATACCGTAGATGATACATTCAGGTGATAGTGAGCTACTCTGTCAAAAATGTGGAAAGAAAGAGAATAAAATTATCCTTCTACTTCATACTATGAAAGCATGAAATCATGAATCTGACCCCAAATATGCAAAATAACCTTAAATAAAAGGACTCCTAGACACACAAGATGGATTGGATATTAAGATAGCTAAAGAAAGAATGTTTCCTTCAGAAGGAAAACTGGTCAGCTCTAGAAGCCTAGGAAGGTCGCAGAAGCATTTGTTGGCAAAAGCTCTCCAGGCAGCATCCAAAGAAATGGTACCCAAATGTCTGGTTCACCTGGTAGCTAAATCCTGTCTCTGGAGATGAATATAGCAGCTGTCAGATCTCCGTGCCTAACATTCAAATCATCTAACCACCCAAACAACCTTCTAAAACTTTGGCTCCCACTGTAATCTGTCTACGGAGAGAATATCGTACATTGCTCAGGCCAGCATCAGTATCCAGGCCGCTTGGCAGTTATACATCTCATGATAAATTAATAACTTGGCATCTGGTTTATATATCAGTCTCTAGTGAACTGTGTTGCATGACTCAGCATACCTAAGTCTAGTCAGTGCTGGCGCACCATGGAAATCTCCTAAGACTACAAGACCAATGTCCAGATCTTGAATGATGGCAAATCCATCATGTTGAGTACCCTCTTGTGGAGCCCTGCCTTCTCAGCATGCTGGTCCTTCCCAGATGACATCTCTGTTTGTGCACTGTGTCACAAACATTCCCAAACAAAATTCTACTCTCACTACCATGAAGAGTTGTGGGAAGTAGATATGATGTATGTAAAGCACCCAGCCATACATAGTTCAGGGCTTAGTAAGTTATTATTACAACACACAGTAAATGGGAGCTGCTGTCAGTATCATCATCATCGTCATCATAGCAATTGATCAAAGAACCTACTGTGTAGACCAAGAAAGCCCTGTTTTCTGAGAAAGACTTTTTTTGTGTTTATAGCCTGTTAATGTCCTAACAGTTGTTAGGAGTGCTGTGCCTGTGATTAATAGCGTGCTTTCACTAACAGAGACTGGTTGCTGTAAGAGGCGCTACCTTCCCGAAGCTACATGGTCAGGCCCTCTGAGGTAGTATGTCAGCTCCAGTCCTCCAGGTTGCAGGTAGCAGAAACCCCTCTGAAGCTGACTTAGAGAAAAATGGGGGGATCTAGTATCAAGATACAGTGGGGAGTTGGAGAGGCCAAGGGCAGGAGGGCCTCTCAAAGGATGAGGCCAGGAATGGAAGATAGGAACCATGGGGAGTATTTATACACTATCACTTTTCTCTGCTTCTTTCCCTATGTTTGCTTCATTCTTCCCTTTCAACAACTAGCTTTTCTTCTCAGGCCTGCTGGCAGTTTCCCCACAATTCCCAGAGCCAAGCTCCAAGAGTCACAAGTACAAGTCTAACGTCCAGTCTATTTCCACATTCCTCATCCACCTAGAGCGGTGTCAGGTGCTCTTGGTTCATTCAACTATGGTCATCAGGTGGGGTCACATTCCCCAACATGGCTGTGAAGTAGGGGTCATTGTGAGCTCGGTAGATACCCCAAAAGGGATCCATTTTATATCGGATCTCTCTTACTCTTCTCATTTTTCACTCTGCCTGGTTTGGCCAAACTCACGCTCTGTACTGGCCTCACACTGTCAGCTGCTTCTTTCCGGCCTAACTCTGAAGGTCTGTACTGCATGTCCTGTTCTTCCAAGAGGGAAACCTTTTACATATGGTCTCTGGTTTAGAGAAGCTTCAATGCGGGCAGAGGGTCTCTAGAAAGACCGCCTCACTAAAAAAAAAAAAAACTTGATTCCTTTTTGCTATGGTTTTTCCAGCTTTTCCCTTTGCTGCTATCTGATGGAGCCGTTTCTCTCTGTACATCAAAGGCTGTCTACATCTTGAGAAAAACCTCACATCGCTTCTTAAATCTTCTCATTGTCCTCTCCTAGCATCCTCCCAAAGTATCGATTCAGCAAGCTCCTATGTCTTACTGACACATAGGAAGTATTTTCTTATCCCCCAAATGCTTCAAATCCATGCCTTTCTTGGTGAGCCCTTCCTTTTTAATGCAATGACTAAGCAGCAAATTAGCAGCTTCACAGATTCTCTACTCTCCCAGGTCTAATGAAGTGTGAGAGCTTCTCATATAAAACCGTTTTCTATTTTTGAAATCAAGTTTACGAGGGGATGCTTTGTGCCTGTCGCTTAGTGGTGATTTAATCGTGTTTGGTTTTCTGATAATCTCCTATCTTACATACTTACCACAGGTGGAATTAAAGCATCATTAAACCTTATAGATATGTGGGTGCTATTCTTTTTCATAATTATATGGGAAAATGTCTCATGTCAGGCAATGATACACAGTATTATCCAGTAAATGAAAAACTGGACTTTGCTGCTTTAAACTTGACTTTACAAGTTTCCTGTAATTCTAAAGCACATGTACCTGATAGGCAAAGGTGATGATATTAGCACCTGGTGACATGACATAAAAAGAATCCTTCTGAGACTTACTTGCAATCCAATACGATGTACCTCTTCCATGCACAGCTTAAAAAGAATAAAAGGAAGTGTTCTTGGGTGTTTCTTTTCAGCTGTGTTGGGCGGTTCACTTAGAACTGCAAATATGTTCCCAGAATCCCGAGCCTTTTTATTTTATAAGCACCTCGAGCCCACTGGCAGCTGTACTAATGTGTCCCAGAAGGCTTTGCTCCTATCCATCATCTTCAGGAGGGGTGCTCAAAGCCCAGATATGAGATTCATTGTTGCTGAAATGCAGAAATTTAAAAAAAAAAAAAAAAAAAAAGTCCTGGGAGCTTAAGGGAAGTAAGAGGCAGAGCCAGAGTCTTAAGAAATAAGGGAAAGGCAAAAGTCCTGTGTACCCCATGGACACAGTAATAAATGGTTCTGAACGACAGGTCACAGGGCTGGATCGACTACTAAGTGTCCTACATCCAGAAGCATTGCCTCCTTTTTTGGACAAGGAGGGAGGAACCTAAAATAGAGTATTCCCTGAGGATACTTGTAATCATTCTGTCTTTGTGGTGTTGTAAAAGAAGGAAAAAAGGATCTAGGAATATATTGAAAAGAGCTCTGCTTGAAAATTTTGAAGTTAATGCAGGAAATACAGATAAAAGGACCTGGGTTAGGGCCATGAGAGGTACAAAGGTCGATGAGGCTCTGGTTCTGCTCTCAAGGCATCTCTATTCTTTCAGGAAGGGTGATAAGTACACAAAATGAGGTGAGGTAGAACCGCCAAGTGCCACAGAAGAAACAGAGAATGTGCCTTTTTAAACAAGGAGAGCTTACATCTGCCTGGAAGCAGTAGGAAAATGCTTCATAGAGGAGATGGCAATCAAAGGACTCCCTGAAGGCTGAGCGGGGTCTCAACATAGAATGAAGGGAAAGGGGAGATAAAAAATCAGTCTGAGCACAATTGCAGAATTGTGTATATCTGGAAGGTGGCAAACAATCTGATTTGGCTAGCATAGGTTATACAAATAAGGGATTCATGGAAGGGTGGTAGGCGGCAGACGTATGTTTTTTAGTCCGTGTCCTTTCCATGGAGGGAAAGAGGAAGGCAATACATTTTCTGTGAACGTAGAATGTACCAGGCACTAAACTTGTCCTTTTGTATATCGTGTCCCAATGATCTGCACTATGATGCCGCATATTACATACTATTATCTTTACTTTAGAGCTAGGATTACTCAGGTTCTGAGAAGTCATACAGTTTTCCCAAGAGTGCAAAGCAAATAAGGAGCTAAAATCAGGACTCAAAGCTAGGTTTGTGTGAATTTTTTTCTTCTGTGTTGTGCTACCTTGACTCCTTTTGGATGGAGTGGTATTTAATTCAATAGGCACTGGAGAACCCTTGGCAGTCCAGGCCTTTAGGTAAATTGATTTAGAAGTCTGATAAAGAGTAGATGGTAGAAAGAAGAGACCAAACATGAGAAGATCTGTTGGGGATCTCAGAGAGGAGACAACAGAGGCTGTAATAAGCTGGAGTGGGGTCAGAGGGCGGGGATATGAGGAAAAAGAAGTGTTCAGAGGAGATGCTGTATGCTCTATGCTCTTGACAACTAATTGGGTAGTTTAATGACAGGGAGTAAGAAAAGTCATAGATGACTGCTAGATTTAAGATCAATAGGCAGCAGGATGAGACTATTTACAGAAATAGCTTGGCACTATTCACCATGCCGAGTACCATAGGCAGATTATATCTACTTCTGAAATCAGCTCTGCAGAGGTGAATGTTCTCCCCTTATTAAGGAAAGAAAGCTGAGAATCTGAAAAATTCAATGACTTGCCATGGGCCTCTTCTCCCTGAAATGTATGTGAATGAACATAGATTTAATGTGCAATTTCAAGACACTTTATAGATTATAAATTCCTATAAAGTTTTTTATGAATCCTTGAGGTGGAATCCCAACAACACAGGAAAAAACATTAGAGCTATTGAGATCTGCATCAACTAGGATTGGGTTCAGATATGAGAGACAGAAAATACCCAATGACAGCAACATAAACAAAACTGATGTTTCTTTTCCTGTCCCACGTGAGGACAGTCTGAAGGTAGGTGGACTAGGACTGTCAGTATCTCTACAAAGTCATGAGGGTCCAGGCATCTTCCTGCCTCCCGCTACTCTGCTGTCACTCAGGCCCTTGCTTTTCCTTCATGGTCCAATATGGTTGCATGACCTTTTAGCATGTTGTCCCCATTCCAACCATGAGAAGAGGAAGGGACCAAACTTGGAACCCACACTCTGAACACTGTGCTGCCAGCATCCCAGAGTCTGGAACTGTGTACCTGGCCACTCCCAAGTGTCAGGAGAATGAGTTGGGGACTCATTTGCTGAGGAAGAAAGGAAGGAGAGCTAGTGAGGCACAATAAGCAATTCCTGCTGGCACCACTGCTGTGACGCCCATGGGTCCCCCCTGCTGTGCTGCCCAGCCGTGGGGCCCACACCCACTTCTAGCCTGCTGGGGAGTCAGTGTTCCCACTGGGAGACAGTAAGAGAACTCGCTTTCTAGTTCACTAGTGAGCTGTCTGCTGAAGCAGAATTTATAAAGAAAACTGAAAAAGCAAATGAGAGTTTAGATAGATAGATGATAGAGTAGATAGATGATAAAATAGATAATAGAGTAGATAGATGATAGATGATAAGATAGGTGATAGAATAGATAGATGATAGAGTAGATAGATAGATAAATAGATAGTTTAAAATGCTAGCATTCCTCCAGCTCTTTGAAAAATGCCAGTGGAATTTTGATTGGAATGGCATTGAAAGTACAGATTGCTCTAGGAAGTATAGACATTTTAACGGTGTTTATTTTTCTGATCCATGAGCATGGAATGGTCTTCCATCTTTTTGTGCCTTTCATGAGTGTTCGGTAGTTGCTCGAGTACAACTCCTTTACCTCTTTGGTTAGGTTTATTCCCAGGTATCTTATGGTTCTTGGTAAAGCAAACAATCCTAAAATTTGTATGGAATCAGAAGAGACCCCAAATTGCTAAGGAAGTGCCAAAAAAGAAAAACAAGAGTGGGGTCATCACATTGCCTGATTTCAAGCTTTTACTACAAAGCTGTGATCACCAAGACAGCATGGTACTGACACAAAAACAGACACATAGACCAGTGGAACAGAGTAGAGAGCCCAGATATGGACCCTCAACTCTATGGTCAAATAATCTTCGAGAAAGCAGGAAAAAATATACAATGGAAAAAAGACAGTCTCTTCAATAAATGGTGCTGGGAAAATTGGACAACTATATATAGAAGAATGGAACTCAACCATTCTCTTACACCATACACAAAGATAAACTCAGAATAGATAAAAGACCTCAACGTGAGGCAGGAATCCATCAGAATCCTAGAGGAGAGAACATAGGCAGTAACCTCTTTGACATCGGCCTCAGCAACTTCTTTCAAGATATGTCTCCAAAGGCAAAGGAAACAAAAGCAAAAATGAATTTTTGGGACTTCATCAAGATCAAAAGCTTCTGCACAGCAAAGGAAATAGTCAACAAAACAAAGAGGCAACCCACGAATGGGAGAAGATATTCTCAAATGACAATACAGACAAAGGGCTGATATCCAAGATCTATACAGAACTCCTCAAACTCAACACACACAAAATAGATAATCATGTCAAAAAATGGGCAGAAGACATGAACAGACACTTCTCCAATGAAGACATACAAATGGCTAACAGACACATGAAAAAATGTTCATCCTCACTAGCCATCAGGGAGATTCAAATCAAAACCACATTGAGATACCACCTTACACCAGTTAGAATGGCCAAAATTAACAAGACAGTAAACAACGTGTGTTGGAGAGGATATGGAGAAAGGGGAACCCTCTTACACTGTTGGTGGGAATGCAAGTTGGTACAGCCACTTTGGAAAACAGTGTGGATATTCCTTAAGAAATTAAAAAGAGAGCTTCCCTATGGCCCTGCAATTGCACTACTGGATATTTACCCCAAAGATACAGATGTAGTGAAAAGAAGGGCCATCTGTACCCCAGTGTTCATAGCAGCAATGACCACAGTCGCTGAACTGTGGAAAGAACCAAGATGCCCTTCAACAACAAATGGATGAAGAAGATGTGGTCCATATATACTATGGAGTATTATGCCTCCATCAGAAAGGATGAATACTCAACTTTGGTATCAACATGGATGGGACTGGAAGAGATTATGCAGAGTGAAATAAGTCAAACAAATAATAAGTCAATTATCATATGGTTTCACTTATTTGTGGAGCATAAGAAATAACACGGAGGACATGGGGAGATGGAGAGGACAAGGGAGTTGGGAAGAATGGGAGGGGGAGACAAATCATGAGAGACTATGGACTCTGAAAAAAAATATGAAGGTTTTGGAGGGGCGGAGGGTGGGAGGTTGGGTGAGCCTGGTGGTGGGTATTCTGGAGGGCATGTATTGCATGGAGCACTGGGTGTGGTACATAAACAATGAATTCTGGAACACTGAAAAAAATTTTTTTAAATAAAAATTTTTTAAAAATGCTAGCATTCCTTGCCCTTCAAAAAAAGGAATCTGTCAGTAAGACATGCTTTTAAAATAAATGGAAAATATTTGCAAACTGGAAGAATAGTGAAGTCATTTTTGTCCTATCACTTTATTTGGTGGTAGAATTTTTGTCTGTTTCTCTTTTCCTATTGCTGTTGCATTAAAAAGTTGGGGGGAACATTTCTTTTTGGCAACAAAGAACTATCTGTGCCTAGCAATCAATGTGTTTGATGTTTATGTTTACTGCTCGGTCTGAAAAATGTTTGGGGTCTAAAAGAAAGAATAAAGGATAGTAAGTATGAATGGATGGTCTATGATCATCTTTTTATTAATTATTCTCCCCCAACTGAAGTATATTTGCTCTGTGAAAGTCACATTAAAACCCATTATTCAGGGGCGCCTGGGTGGCTCAGTGGTTAAAGCCTTTGCCTTCGGCTCAGGTCATGATCTCAGGGTCCTGGGATCGAGTCCCGCATCGGGCTCTCTGCTCAGCAGGGAGCCTGCCTCCTCCTCCTGTCTCTCTCTGCCTGCCTCTCTGCCTACTTGTGATCTGTCTGTCAAAAAAAAATAAAAATCTTTAAAAAAAAAACCATTATTCATAAAGTATAAATTATTTCTTGAAAGTTACATTGTTGAAGAGAAATAGAAATACAGAAGGAGAAAAGTACAGAGAGGCAATATAGCCCATTTGTTAAGAACAAAGATTCTGGAACTAAAGTGGCGGGGTCCAGATCCAAGTACCTTGGCAAGATACATAACTTTTCTGTGCCTCAGCTTCCTTTTGTATAAATTAGGCATGATAATAGTTCATACCTCTTTGAGTTGCTAGGAAGAATAAATGTTGCTAGATGTAAAAAGCACCTAAGATAGTTTCTCACGCATAGTGCTTTACAAATGTTAGCAATTATTACGTTCCTCTAAGAGCTTACCATCTCCAGATGCCAATTTGCCTCTTGTTCTATCCTAGATTTATCCTAGAATGTTGGAGAAAAACTGAGTATTTATTACAAACTATAAATTCTTTATCCCTTTACCCATCCTTTTCATAAAGGCATTGGCCTGGAAAATTCACTTTTGTCATACATTTTCAACCATGAATGCCTTCCATTTTTTCACTCAACTCCTTTTTGGGAAAAAAGAAACAAAATTTGAGAAACTTATTTGTTTTGTAGGAACATCTTTAAATACTACATCAAAATTAAGATTCTTGGTTCTCTTATGCTGCTAGCACTTTTTTTTTTAGCAGCTTTACTGAGATACAATTCACATGCCATACATTTGAACCATTTAAAGGGAATCAGTCACTGGTTCCTAGTCTCTTCACAGGCTTGTGCAATCATCACGACAATCAAGTTCAAATCATTTTATCATCTCAGAAAGAAACCTAGTGCCCTATAGCTATCACCCTCCCCAGCTTCCCCCACCCCCACCCCTAAACAACCACCAATTTACTTTCTGTGTCTACATATTTATCTATTCTGGACATTTCGTATGAACAGAATCATTTAATTTGTGGTCTTTTGTGACTGGCTTCTGTCATTTAGCATGATGTTTTTGCACTTCACCCATATTGTATCATGGATCAGTATTTCATTCCTTTTTGTTGTCAAATAATATTCCATTATATGGATAAACCACATCTTACCATTCATCAGTTAAGGACATTTGAATGTTAGCATTTCGTGAATCCTCATCTGCTTTACTTAGCCTCTGTTCTGTGCTACAAACTTGGACCAAAGGTGATGATGATGATTAATAGTATTTAGAAGGTGTTCTTGCAAGCATTCTTTCAAAGAGCTTACAGTCCAAGCTTAATGAAGCATCTACATCAGCAGCTATCCCCCAGCATTGTAAATTTTAATGGAAGTGCAGAGAAAGAAGTTAACATAATAGTTGATGAGCTTGAAAAATAGTCTTAAAGCCAGGTAGTGGAGTGTTTTCAGTAACATGCTGAAACATTTGGGCTTTATTCCATAAGCACTTTATTCTGTGAGAGTAGTCATTAAGGGTATCGAGCTGAGTAACAACCATGGCTGATTACGGCAGGAAAGATGAATTAGAGACTAGAGGTTGGGCTGCCTGGAGGCCTGTTCAGAGCACAATCACTCAGCAATAACGAGAATGATGGTTGGAATGGGAAGGAGGAAATGCGTGTAAGAGAGAGACATCTGGAGGTAGAATAAATAGGTCTCAAAGTCCAGATGCAGATGATAATAGGAGGGGAAAATTAAATGACTCTAGCCTGAGTGACTGGATAGATGGAATACTATTAATGGGGACTGGAAATGTCAGAGAAGAAATAGGGTAGTCTAGGATTGTGGAAGAGATACTAAGCTCTGTGTTGAACACTAGTAATGTAAGATTTTAGAGGATGAATTATGATGAAATGCCTACCATAAGTTTGGGAATGTAGGAAGCCAATTCAGAAAAGGGTCAGGTTATTTAAGAAATGGTTTAGCAAGTCATCTCCATGGAAGTAAAAATTGAAGCCACAAAAGTGAAATGAGAGAAAGTCACACAGAGAGACTCTGTGTGAAGAGCTTAAAGATAAGAGAACTGAAAATAGAACCATGAGAACTCTCACTGTGTCCAGTAAATAAATAGTAGGTTAGGAATTGTGGGGCTTGAATAGTATCCCCCCTGCACCAAAATTCATTTCTACCCAGAACCTCAGAATGTGACTTTATTTGGAAATAGGGTTTTTGCAACTGTAATTAAGTTACAATGAAGTCATACTAGATTAGGGTGGGCCATAATGCAGTGATTGGTATCCTTGTAAGTAGAGGGAAATTTGGACAGAGACAAATACAGGAAAAAGGCCGTGTGAAGACAGAGGCAGAGGTTGAGGTGATAATAGCCACATGCCAAGGAATACCAAGGATTGCCAGGAGCAGCCAGAAACTGGGAAAAGGCAATGGAGGATTCTTCCCTAGAGCCTTCAGTGGACCATGGCCCTGCTGACACCTTGATTCTGGACTTTTGGCCTCTAGAACTGTGATAAAATAAATTCCTCATTGTTGGCTTTTTTTTTTTTTTAAGATTTATTTATTTTTGTTTTAGAGAAAGCGGACAAGCAGGGTGAAGGGCAAAGGGAGAGGCTGAGGGAGAGAGGCAGACTCTCAGCTGAGTGTGTACCCCAGTGTGGGGCACAATCTCACAATCCTGAGACCATGACCTGAGCCAAACTCAAGAGTTTGTCACTTAACTGACTGAGCCACCCAGGTACCCCAAATTTCTTTTGTTTTAAACCAGCAAGTCTGTGGTAATTTGGTATGGAAGCTTCAGGAAACTCATACAGGAATCAGCAAAGTGGTTAGAGAGAAAAGACTAGGGACAACAGTGTCAGCAAATCCAGGCATAGTGAAGAGTTTAAGAAGCGTGGGGGATGCAGCAGTCTCATGACTACTTAGAGAGGACAGTCGTGGAATGGAAAAAAAGAAAGCTTGACAACTTGAGGTCACTGTTGACTTGGAAGCTTTAGTCACCAAGGCACCATGGCAGAGCCATTTCCCTATGATAGCCCATCTCCTTCTTGGGTTCTGTGATTGGGTCACATTGGGTTTAACTGTTTGATACCCTGACTACACTGTAAGCTCCATGAGAAAACTGCACTGTTCCTCATTCATCCGTGTTTCCCAGTCACCTAGACCATGGAACATAGTAGCTGTTCAGTATTTGTGGGGCAGGAATGAAGGACAGAGAGAAGAAGCTAGAAATTATAAAATAAGTTATTAATTTAGTTTATGCTTGATTCTACGGAGGAAGTTATTGGTAGGAGGTCTTCTAATTAGAGAGTTGAGTGATAGGATTTATTCTTTAGAGATAGAAGATATTAGAGACAAGATGACTTAAAGTTATGAGGTGACAAGACCCAAGTTTTGGTCTATATCATCCATATGCTGTTGTATACTAGCCAACAGAATTTGATAAGCAGGAGCATGCTGAGGACAAAAAAAAAAAAAGGTTGGGAAAAGACCCTACAGTTTCAGGACAGGAAGAGGTAATTTCTTTACTCCCCCGCTCCATTTATTGTATTCCTATTTAGAGCAATCCATAGTGTTAAAAGCATTATATCATAATCTCACTTAATCCTCACAAGGCCATAAGAACTGTTATCACTCCCATTTTACAGATGAGGAAACTAAGGGCCAGAGAGATTAAATAACTTTCCCAAGGGCATACCACTGCTGAATAGCAAAGGCAGGATCCTTTCTCAGGCTTTTTGATTCTAGAATCTACATTCTTAACTACAGGGATGGAGATATTTTAGATTGGTGGGGAAAATCAATGTCATGTTGATTTGGAGGTACTTCAGGGGTTCCTCTTGAAGATGTCCTTTGTGAAACACACTTTCACATGTAATCAGTGTTTCTTAAGTATTGCCTATCTGTGGGATGGTCCAAAGCAGCAGCTTCCTGACTTTTTGTAAACACCTCTTAATTCCCATTCAGATTCTATATTCTACTCTATAATGCATTTTTATTAGCTTTACTATTATAAAAGAGTATTCTAGGTCATTAGCTACACTATTCTTTAGTGGAAGAGATCCTCTTGCATTTTATAAAGTTGACCTAAGCCAGAGCATGTGTCAGACAGTTTCACTGTCTCGGTGTCATGTTTCAAAAGCCTAAACTTTTGTCAATGAGTAACTGCAGATGGCAACCATTTTTCCACTGCTCTATCAGGCACATTGTGGTGAATCACTGTGTGGAGATCTCCGAATGTTGCCAAAAGCAGCTAAATAATATGTTGGTTTTAGGTTACTATTAGAAGGAATTTTGGTGAATGTGTTTTCTTGTTAACAGTTCTCTTACATATTGGACTGGAATGGTTTGCTTACCTGCAGGACAGGAGACAGACTCTTTGAATTATCTCAAGGAAATAATACTCTTCAAAGGGCATTTTCAGTGAAGAGAGATGGCTGATGTGGCTCTTTGCTTTCGTGAGTGTCGCCATATATAAGCTGAACCAGGATTCTCAAAGGACTCATTTTCACCCCAATCAACTTCGTTAACACACTCCCAAACTTCATTTTACTGCAGTGATCTTGAAATGTACATAAAGTACATTCAGTTTCGTATTTGTTGATTGAAAAATATTTTGCCTTAGAAAAATATTTGCTACATAAGCCAACTTTGAGCCATTCTTTGAAAACAGACAATAATTCCGTTAATCTTACCCATGTATTCACCCTTTATCATGACCGCTTTTTTTTCTTCTGTGAAGAGAAATTAATTCCAAACATTGACTAGTAGCTTTTTCTCTTTAGTTAAATCACAGTGTATCTGTGTAAAATAGCAAGCTTTCAGACTTGCTTTCTATTTCATTAAAAGTTGATCTTAAAAGATGAGCACTCAAATTAGTGATTTTTTTAATCATTTTTAAAACACTCTATTAAGCACATTAAGAAAATTCAGAGCTAAACTTTGATCTAAGGTCCTCTTAGTGATTGTTGTAGTGTGTTTAGTATATTTGTATATTCAGAATAAAAAAATGGTCTTCAAGAATCAACTTTCCAACATCTTATCCTGTTGGAGATTAAACTTCATCTAGACACACAACCCTACATTTGTTCCCAAGCAATTCTTTGATTTCTTTAAAATTTATATACAGTGTTGAAACTCTTTAGTAGTTGTTTTATTATGATTATAAAATAGACCTTCCTAAATACTGTCATATTAATATAGTCAACATAGACCAATAAAATGACTAAATCACTAATCCCAGTGCTATCATCTGGTGGTTGGTAAAGAACCTCAGTCTATCAAGCAATTATTCAAATGTGATTGTGAGTATATTAAAGTGTATCATTTGATAGTATCATTAATGGCAATTTTTTGTATTGAGGTATAATTAACACATAACATTATATTCGTTTCAGGCAGGTAACATAATGATTTGATAGCTGTATATATTGCTAAGTGATCACCATAAATCTAGTTAATAAAATTTTTGTGTATGTGATGAAAACTAATAAGATCTACTTTCTTAGCACCTTTAAAATATGCCACACAGTATTAACTCTAGTCACCATGCTGCACATTACATCCCCACAACATACTTTGTAACTGGAAATTGGTACCTTTTAACCCGTTTGCCCATTTTGCCCACCCCCACCCTTGCCTCTGACAACCACCAGTCTGTTCTGTCTATGAACTTGCTTCTATGGTTCGCTTCTTCGTTTTTAGATTCTACATATAAGTGAAATCAGATGGCATTTATCTTTCTCTGTCTGACTCATTTCACTTAGCGTAATGCCCTCAAAGTATATCCATGCTGTCACAGATGACAAGATTTCATTCTCTTTGATGGCTGAATATTTTTCCATCGTGTATATATACCACATTTTCTTTGTTCAACCATCAGTGGACACGTAGGTTGTTTCCTTATCTTGGCCATTGTAAATAATGGGGCAGTGAACGCAGGGGTGCATGTATCTTTTCAAGTTAGTGCTTTCATTTTCTTCAGATATATACCAAGTAGTGGAATTACTAGATCATATGGTAATTTTATTTTTAATTTTTTGAGGTACCTCCATACTATTTTCCATAGTGGCTACACCTATTTATATTCCCACCAATAGCATATGAGGGTTCCCTTTCTTCTAAATCCTCAATAACAGTTGTAATTTCTCATGTTTTGGATTATAGCTATTCTAACAGATAGGAGGTGATAACCCACTGTGGTTTTGATTTGCATTTCCCTGAGGATGAGTGATGTCAATATCTTTTCATCTGCCTGTTGCCCATCTGAATGTCTTCTTTGAAAAAGTGTCTTTTCAGTCTTCTGCCTAATTTTTAATTAGATTGTTTGGTTTTTTTGTTAGTGAGCTTATATAAGTTCTTTATATATTTTAGATTTTAACTCCTTACTGGATATATGATTTGCAAGTATTTTCTCCCATGATGGCACTTCCCCCCCACTTCCTTTTTTCTTGTTTTTAATTCAAGACAATTATGACCTTTTCTAAGATATGAGCATGGTTTTATCAGTTGTTTCTGTTATATGAGCTCCATATTCTAACATGATTCCTAAACTGATTTTGAAGGAAGCTTCAAGCAATTTTATAAAATTTTAATTGGTATGCTTATTATATTATTCCTAAAAAAGAAATCTATCATTTGATAAATTGTAGTTGGGGAAAAAAACTTGATCATTCTCTTTGAAAAAAATAAGTTTCTGTTATGAAAAATTTCAAATATACAAAATGGAGGGAACAGTATAATAAACTGTCTATGTCTTTCACATATCTTTGGTAATTGTCAATATCCTCTTGTCCGTGTTACATTCTGTTCCCCTCAGCATTTTTTGTTGATGCTGATATTGTTTTTCTAGAGTATTTTTCTTAAAGTCCCAGTTATATCATTTCACCCATTAAAAACTATAGTAAGCATTGTTAACAGATAAAGATATTTAAATATAATTTAATTTATATTTATATAAATATAAATATATATAAATATAATTTAAATATCTTTATCATAGCCAGCAAAATTAACAGTAATTCCTTGTTATCATATAGTCCTCTGTATTTAATTCTCTTCTCATCTCAAAAATAGTTTTTAGAGTTGGTTTGTTTGAATCAAGATTCCACTGAGGTCCACACATTGTTTGATCAGTATGGTTTTTACATATACATCAGTTCCCTTAGTTTCATTAGTTTTTTCTCCTCCATGTCATTTATTTGTTGAAGACATTGGATTATTTGACCTATAGAATTCTCTAAATTTTACATTTTGATTCACAATTTATCTTTATAATGTTGTTTAAATTTTCTTGTTTTCTGTGTATTTTTTGTAAGCTAATAGTGGCTGTGGTGGCTTGATTATATTTCACTTGTGTTTTTTCTTTTTTTTTTTTTTTTAAGAATACCCCCCAAGGGACACAATATTCCCTCTATTGCATCACAAGCAGACTCACATGGTGTCTGCTTATTTCACTTCTGGTGATGTTAAAACTGATCAGACATTATCAGTCTGATCCGTCATTATCAAGTCCTCTGTCAACCTTTTACACATTGATTATTCCATAGTTTGTCAGCATATTTTCTCCAGCCCACAGAAATAAAATTCACTGATTCATTCTTCACTAAGAGGGAAGAGGCAGCCTGCATTTATTGAGCAATTTCTGTGTGCCACATTTGCTAGGCAGTTTACCTACATTCTTTCGTTTGCTGTTTCCAAAATCTTTGGGTATTCCATATTGTCATTAGAGTTTAATAGGTAAAGAAACTACAAATAGAATTTACTCAAGGTCATATAGCTAGTAAGGGAACCCAGTTATGCTAGGTGTTGTTGTTTTTATTAAAAATTAACCTAGAAAATAGTAATTTTCATTTATATGTAGAAGTAGATAAAATAGATCAAAGCTAAAGGCCAAACTTAATCAGAATGGCAATGTCTACAGCATTTGTATTACCATCAATAAAGTGATGTTACTGTCCTGTAAGCTAAGTACTTCCCGTGCCCCAGTTCTGTACCACTGGAGCCCAGCTACTAATTTCTCTCAGTCTTAAATATAGCTTTAATGGACTATATAAGCTCTATGGTAGTTCATCTTATGGAAGGCCATGATGTCTGCCAAATAACAATTTTATAAAATGAAAACTATATCATAAAGCATTTTCTAATACCGAGGCATGTTAAGCACTCCAGTTTTGTTGAGATAAATCTTGAAATCTTTTCTACATGTCTTAAACATCATTTGTCTTCACAATTTGGGGTTAGTGTCCAGAGCACCAAGTTGATGTCTATATGACCTCCCAAAGTCCTTTACAATCCTGTGATTCTCACACTGATGAATTCAAACAGGAAAGGATTATTGGGCCAAAACTTGGAGTATCTTCAGAGCCAGAATGTAGGAAAAGTTACAAAATACAGATGTCTGTCAGGGATGAGGTCCAAAGGGAAAAGCAGGCCAGAAGTTAGAAATAGATATGTTTTTGTACAAAAAATAAGGGGGGGGGGGGGAAAAAGAGCTTTAAATTTGGCTTTTAGCCAAAGGAATTTTTTAAAATACTTAGATCAAACTATTAAGCTGTAATATCCAGTTGAGATATAATAAAGTCCTGGGGTTGAGGATATATACTTGAAAAAAAATCATAGCTTATTACATTCAAGGAAACTCAGACTTGTGCCAGATTTTACCTTTTAGAGAATCTATAATCCTGTATTTTTCAGTCATGGGCAAAATCATCCTGATTCCTTTTGGAATTGTCAGCTTTTGCATATCAAGGATTATAAATGAAAAGCAAAGCCTTTAAATATTGTATTAATCATGGAAAATAAGGCAAAAATGTTTATACTTTTTAACCCTAAAAATAAGCCATTCTCTTTTTTTAATGGAAAACTATAAAATTAATACCATCTATTTTAATTGTTTACTAAAATTTTAAGGGCTGCTTATATTAGGGAATATAAAAGAATTTGTTCTTTGTGGGTTTTCTTTTTTTACTTTTTTAAGAGTGACATGTTCCAAGAATACTTTTTTTCCCTTGGGCAGTAGGGTCAGAGTAAGAAGATCGTAATGGGGAACACCCACGAAGGTGCTGATCATTTCTCTGTGAATATAAAAATTGACCTATGGGCACAACTGTTTGTTGGGTCTCTCTCTTTTTTTAACCCTTGTCCATACTATTTGTTCGTTTTCTGTGTTTTGTGTTTTTTATTTCTGTGAATCTTATTAGAGAAAAATTTGCCATGCAAAGCCTGTGATGTACCCCTAAACAGCAAATTAGGTGTCTGTGGCTTTTCTTCTAGTCCATAATGTGTTATGAATTTAACTAAATTGTCTTAAAAAGCATTCCCAATACTCATCTTTTCCACATTACATTCTTTCTACATGATGATTCGCTTAACAGGACATAGGTCACCACCAAATAATGGTGGTCAGTACAGCCAGAAATTCTATCTGCTAATTTATGAAGAAAGAGCCAGTCATTCTAGCCCAGGAAATTTGCTTCTCTGTAGATTTTCTAAGAGATGATTTTGCAAGACTTAGAAAATTATGGGTATCTATGAGAGCCTTCTTTGTTCCCTTAGCCACCTGAAACCTGAAAACAAACCAAGTGAACAGAGCTGTGGTCTGATATGTTTGGTTGGTATGTAAATACACATTATTTTCTAACACCCTGTGGCTGTTCTTAATGGTAAATCAGAGAAGTATAAGGCTAAGAGTGATTGGCACTAAACTACTCTAAGTCATTATTTCAGGCAAATTTGACATTACAGATAATAGGAAAAGAATCATAATAAATGTCAAAGGCATTCGCGTTTTCTTGGTAAGGGTATATATCATAGGTATCCCTGACTCCTTTTCTTTTGCATTCCACTTTAGGGCTATAGTGTTGAGGTGTTCATTTGAGAATATGATTGTCTTAGGAATCTATACAGTCTACTTACATTTGCTTTATCAGAGTTGAACATATATTTTCAAATTCTAAGTATTTTGTGTGCTGTGAACAAAATTTAATTAGATACCTAATAACATAAAAATTAATGCTTCCTGATTTTCAAGTTTATAGTAAAATACATTTCATCTGTTTTTTAAAATAGATACTCCCAAATGGTTTGTGCCAATTACATTGGCACTTCTTATCAGCTAGATTTATGTATATCTGAAAAAATGACACTTCACATTTAATTTAATGGTATGAATTTTGTTTACATTTATAATGTAGTATTTCCAGGTAGGGAATGCCTTAACTTGAATCTTGAAAAGATAAAACATATCTTGTACATGTATGAATTTGTTGCTTTTATATGTTCATTTCTTGATCCTTCTTCGAGGAAGCCTTCCCTGGTATTGTCTATCTCCCTGCAGGCTGGGATTGTTGCCCCTTTTTAGAACACCCATATTACCCTGGGCCTATTTATATTACTGATTCCTTCCTTTACATCGGACTTCTTGTGGGCAGAGTTTGTATGACATCTACCTTTGATTTCCAGTACCTGTCATATACTAAGTGGTTATTGACTGTGACTAAAAGTCCAAGATAAAACAGAATAAGATTAGCTTAATGCATTGAGACTGTCTCCTCAAAGTAATTGCCAAAGTAAGGCCCTGGGCTTTACATACTATTTTCATGATCTCTTTGTGGGTCTGTGAAGCCTACTGAATGAGCAGGGTGAAGACAAGGAGACCCTTGCAATAGTTCTGTTAAAAGTTTTGAACAAAGAGAGTAGCAGCTAAGGTTATGTACTTATTCTACCCAAAGTTCCTTTGAGGAAAGGCAGAAAATTACAATGATATCCAAGCTGGAGTTCCGTGTGCACAGATATGCATAGATAACCACAACACAAAATAGTATTACCTAATGCCATAAGAAGACTTTAAACTATGTATGTTTTGGGAGTTCAGAAGAGAAATCACTTCTAATTTGGATGATTAGAGAAGGGTGTTTTGTTGTTTTCTTGGGAGGAGGTGAAGAGAATAGTTTTGAAAGGTGGATGAGATTTCAAGAAGCTTTGATGGAGACAAATTGAAGGCAGCTAAAGGCATATGTAGTATAAAAGTAGGAGATTAGTCTGGGAAGATGGGGAGGGGCCAGAATTTGGGCATAATTCCTTGGGAATGTTAATGGAATTTGCATATAATATCATTTTAACACACTGAGATTTATTCTCCTAGGACATTTATTCAGAATATCAGAGGTCAACTAAGGTTACTATTTTGAAAATTACACAGGGCCACCTGGGTGGCTCAGTTGGTTAAGCATCTGACTCTTGATTTCAGCTTAGGTCACAATCTCAGGGTCATGAGATTGAGCCCTGCATGGGGACTCTGTGCTCAGCACAGAGTCTGCTTGTCCCTCTCCCTCTGCTCCTTCCCCCACTCACACGTGTGCTTGCTCTTGCTCTCCCTCTCAAATAAATAAAATCTTAAGAGAAGGAAGGAAGGAAGGAAGGAAAAGGGAAGAGAGGGAGGGAGGAAGGAAGAAAAGGAGGGAGGTAGGGAAACTACACAGTACAATCTTCCCCTTAATTGGGAGCTGATTAGGCAGGCTTAGTATCTTTAATTTTTTATATTTTTTTTCTTTTTCCTTTCCGATGTGTCAGCAAATAATTCTTTTCATCATACTTCCATCAGAATCAAAATCATGAGTCACTCTTGCCTGCTTATTAGTAGCTTGCCTTTATCATAGAAACAATACCATTGAATAAATTAAGAATAATTGAGAGGTTAATTAATCTCATTCTTATACATACATTTATGTATATGTGTGATATATATGAAATGTATAAAATATATATTAAATAAATGTAAATATTGTCAAAAATTGTGAAGAGTCTAAGTTTTACCTCTTTTGCAGTCTAACAGCTTAGCCTGCTGCACTCCCATGGATACTGATAGAAAACACAGAAGTGCTGGATGAATGGCAGCTTAATACCTACCACAGAGTGCATATGTGCTGGTTTATCAAGCCCCAGTTTCTTTAGGGCAACATGAAAAGAGCCAGGTGACACTTGCATACACAGCGAGTTATATAGGAGAGGAACCCAGAACTTGGGGAGCCTGAGTCTTTTAGAATGGGAGGTAAACATGCCTGCTCTTTTTTTGTAGGGAGACGTTATCTCCGTCTTCCATGGTTGTTTGCTATACATATATCCTTGAAAAGATAGTTTGGAACAAAGATAATGCCTTTACCTCCAAGACGTGTGGAAACATTATAGACTCATGGAGAATTATTTCCCAAAAGACATACTCTAAAGGACCTCTGTAAAGACAACAATATTCATCTAAATGAGGGATCAGCAAGCTACATGGCCTGAAGGCCAGATACAGCCCACCATCTGTCCTTGTAAACAAAATTTCATTAGAACACAGACATATACTCATTTAGGTATTTTCTACCTCCTATAATAGGCAAAGTCATGTAGTTGAAACAGATAGCACATTATTTGTGTGCGTGTGTATACACACACACATATATGTACACACATATTTGTGTATATATATACATATTGAGATATATATGTATGTATATGTATCAAACACTTGAGGTGTATATGTATATATACCTCAAGTTTGTTGACCCCATTCTAGTTTAAACGTTTATGACAAGCCTTTATAAAATACACTAAGCTTGTTTTTTGTTCTAAAATATTTTCAGATTTTTAAAAGTTACTCTGTAATCCCTTCTTCTTTCCAATTATTGAAAGTTATACTATCTGTACGATAGTTCTCATTGTAAAGGGTTATTAAGAGTGGTTATCAATGATTATTATATATTTAACTTTTTTAGTTTCAAGAACAATCATATAGCAAATTATTACAGTAGAAGTATTTGGTTTATGAGCATTGCTTATTTGTCAGGTTGCATAGATTTTAAATCCTGCACAATCAGGTAACTAAAATATGGGAGTCAGTACAGTAAAGTGAATAGAATGGGTTCTAGAATCCAATGGTCCAAGCCCTATAATTTATTATCACTGAGATCCTTGGCAAGTTGTGTAACCCTTTGGATCTTTCTTGTCCTCATCTAAAATGGATATGTCCTTAACTAACTTACAGAATTATCACTAGGATTGGAATAAAATCATGTAAATTTTGGCCCGCAGTGTACACTTTAAAATATGAACTCTCTTCCTAAAATATAAACTTTAAAAGCAAACCCTATATTCATACATTTATATATATATAATACCATACATATATATGTATTTCTTTATATACTTATATATTGCTTTAGAATTGGAAAGAGCTAGAATAATCTTATCCCATCATCCTAATTTTTTAGAGGTAAGAAAATTGAGGCTCAGATTGGTTACGTGACTTCAACTCAAGGTGACAAAAGCAGCTAGCAATTAAACTTAGACAAGAAGTAAGCTCTCCCTGATTCTCAATTAGTGTTCTTTACAGTATACCATGTACATTTCATCATTTCATGCAAATGAGTAAAATACCTGAACAGTTAGAGATGAGAGTAGAACACAGTACTGAGTTTAGGACTTGTATTCTTATTAAAAGAAACCGTAAAATAGTAAAGTTGCCTCTGCTTTAAGTTAGTTTTGACTCAGAAATCCTTAATATATTTTTGTTATTTCTCTTTAAGGAAAAATATTATCTTGAAAGATGTCATATTACACACCTGCATTTGCTTGAAACTTGGTAGCTTGATAAATTGATAAGATAACTGGGTCAAATGTTAAGTTTTTTGAAAAACCAACCCAAACATAGATCCTAATAAAAGAATGTTACATATTTCCTTCTAAAGGCTAAAAAGTATTTCTCAGGGCTCTTAAATTACCATATTTTGATACCAAGGGAAAATAAAATCTGGACTTAGAGTCTTGTTTGTACTTAGAGGGTTTTCCGGACAGGAAGGCAGTCTTGATGCAATGCAGTAAGCCACAATACCAGTGGGGCATTACAGGTGAAAACTCTGCAGCTGTACCCCTTCACCACAATGTATTACAACTGTACGCTGGAATATTTCCTGTACAGAAATAGGGTTTGGTTAACTTTGTTTCCCAAGAGTAGATCACATTCAAATGTTATAAAATCATGATTTCCTGCATTTGAATACTTGTGGTTTCTCAACTGGTTCCAATATTTGAAGTTGTTTTTTTTTTTTTTTTTTTTGGTATGACTTCTATTAGTTGAAGATGTATAGAATCTTTTCTTTTCCTTCTTCAAAATCAACTAAAAAAGCAGGTACATATAAAAAGAAATAGTATTATAAACTAAAAACATTTGAGATTGCAAATATATTTGTATTCTGTGTCATAATTAAATGATAGATTTATACTTTGAAGTAGAAACCAAAAAATCAGCAAATTCATTGTCAGAATATGTTTTTATTCAAGATTTTTATTTATTCATTTGAGAGAGATACAGAGACAGAGAGAGCACAACATAGGGAGAGACAAATGGAGAGGGAGAAACAGACTCCCCGCTGAGCTGGGAGCCTGCCATGGGGCTCGATCCCAGGACCTGGAGATCATGACCTGAACTGAAGGCAGATGCGCAACCATCTGAGCCACCCAGTATACATTTTTTAGGTGCCCCCAGAATACATTTTTTAATATTTTTTAATATTAATATATAAATTTTACATTTTTTAATAACTATTGAAAACTAATAACTATTGGAAAGTATCTCTACTCAATTGCATTTGTTCTGAGTAATGAATGTTTCTCCTGTTGTTATTATAAATAACTGATTATAAGAAATGTTCTTCATATTTAGTACAGTTACATCCAATCATAATTATAAACAGAAACCTCTTCTGTATGGTATTTTTTTTAGCTTATCAGGTTTTAATGATTATATTGTCCATTTATACCAATTTCTACATTTACATTGTCTCTTCTAGTCACCCCTCAATCAACTATTTCATGCTCAGACCTTTCTTTATTTTAACTATTTACTTACCTACTCTCTTACAGTCATCACTTAAAAACTCTATAACCTATCTATCTCTAATCTTTCCAATGCATTAACCCTGTGGAATATATTTAGTGTTAATACCACTTTGTTATTGTTATAAATGGAGTGTATACTCTTAATGGTTAATAAGGTAAAATAACTGTCTATTACAAAAAAAGAGTTTCACTACAATTACTTTTTCAAAAGTTATCAACTACGAATATTCCAGAATGAAAAGTCTCTGCTCGACCCCACCCCAGGGGTATATGTCAGGAAACATTTGAGGAAATTGGTTAGTTTTAAGGCTGCTTAAGGCTGTGGATAACAGATAAACTTTTAAGCTAACTAAAAAGTTTAAAAGGAAAAGCTGCAGAATGAGATGTTTACAGAAGCTTTGAAAAGCTCCAGCAGGTACCTGGGAAACCACAACAGCATACAGATGCTTAGGGCTGCATTCTTGCCCCAGGCTCTGCACTTGCACAGCACTGACCTGAGAAGGCCCTGCACTCTCACCTCTGGCTAACCTTAAGGCTCTGCGTAAGCAGGAAGGGAGGGCTAAGGCAGAGTTGAAAGCATGTCCCAACAGCACATAGAGCATCTCAGCAGACATGGGGGCTTATTGGTTCTAGACTATTAAGGAAATCTGTAATCATTAACTGACCACTAAGCTCACCAACTAGAGACTTAAGTGGCCATATGATAAAGAATACATACTTTTAGAACCGGTTCATAAATGTTACTAGACACAAACAACAATTACAACAAATAGCAATGACAAGAAGCCTTGGGCAAGGGAGAGAATCTGATTTCCACAGTTGCCACTGTTTATTAACAGTACAATAGTAATAGAGTTAATACTCATTAACATAATAAAATTTTGTATCATTTTAAATGACTAGTTTTCAACAAAAAAAATATGTGATATGCAAAGAAACAAAGTATGGCCCATAGATGGGAAAAGTAATCAAAAGAATCTGTCCTTCAGAAGCCCAGATGTTGACCTTGCTAGACAAAACTTTAGCCACTATTTTAAATATGTTCAAGAATCTAAAGAAAGCCATGTTTAAGGGACTAAAGGGAAATATGAGAATGACTTTTTACCAAATATATCAATAAAGAGATAAATATTATAAAGAAAAAAGAATCAAATAGAAATCCCAGAGTTAAAAGGTATAGTAATTAAAATGAAAAATTTACTGGACGGTCTCAACAGCAGATTTGAGCAGGGAAGAAAAAATTAGTAAACTTAAAGATAGGTTTGTTGAGATTATTGAGTCTGAAGAACAGAAAGAAAAAGAATTAAGACAAATGAACAGAGCCTCAGAGACCTATGGAATACCATCAAGTGTATCAGGCTATGCATTATGGGAATCCTAGAAGGAGAGGAAAGAGAGAGAAAGAATATTTGACGAAATAATGACTGAACACCTCCCAGATTTGATGAAACTTAGTGTACACATCCAGCAGCTCAGTGAACTTCAAGTAGGATAAACTCAAAGGTTTCCACACCAAACCCAATCAGACTGTCAAAACACAACTTTTTGACTCATCATATATATGTGGGATGATCAATAAGATCAACAACTGATTTCTCATCAACAACCATGCAGGCCAGAGGAAGAGAAATAACATATTCAGTGCTGAGAGAAAAAAAAGAGAAAACATTTGCCCAATTAAGTAACTAAAAAGACTGGGATAAATGATAAAGATCAAAATGGATCCCACATTCAGATTTCTTCCCAAGAATCCACTTTAAAGAAATGGGAACATGGAAATTGCAAGTAACACATTATTAGGTGTGTTTTTCTTCTTTAAGGGTCAAATGAGTTGAAGAGCGTAAGATTTATAGCCAGTAGGTCTGTCTTACTAAATGTGTGTTCTTGAACATGATACCTGACTTCTCTGGGCCATGGTTAACTTATCCTTAAAATGGCAATAATATTTTCCTCACTAAGGTAGTGTATAAGAAAAATCTTTGTAAATTGTAAGGGACTATTCACAAGGTAGTTTCTTCTGCCACAGCTGCTGTCAGTATTATTATTACAAAAACAAAGGTGATGTTGAAAAAAGCAGCTGTTCTTCCCCCTACTCACCTGTTGACTTGGCATCCTGAGAAATCTGGAAATGTGGTGGGGAGAGTAATAAAAGTGATGTCCTCTGCTACAACCAGGCTTTAATAACTAGTCCTGAACGAAAGTTCCAGCTTCACACTCGCTAACCAGCCCTATGTAGCTACTCTGCCTCTATTTTGTCTAATACAAACTAAAAGACAGTTGAAGCAAGACTGATGGAATCCATCACTTGCTAGATCGCCTCCTCCCTACTGACTCTTTATTATTCACATAAATACAGGGAAGACACTTTCTCGGTATCCTTTTCCTAGGTTGCTTATTATGACTGTGTGGGCGAAGGGGCAGTGGCCCAGCTTTAGCAGGCCCTGCACAAAGAAATAAGAGTGATTTATCTATGAGGACAGATGGGCACTTGCAACCTTGCTAATAGTCTTGGCAGTGCTATTAAGTAATAAAAACAAATTAAGTGCCAAAATATTCTTTGTACCAGAAATATTTTTAAATAGCCAACACACATGCAAATCTTCCCAAATTAGCCATCAAATGGAAACAAATTGTGGAATAACATTTTAAATGCAAAAATACATGTGCTCTTACCAACTGGCAGATATACAACCTAAAATATATTCATATGCAAAGACCACATATGCTTAGAGTACAGTTTATTATGTATGGCTGGCTAATTTTTTAGATTCTGTCAAATAATGGATAGGAAAACAAAATGTTATAAAAAATACATATAATCTTGACAGTCATTTGAAATGTACCATGTGTTACATGTGGAATGTTTTCCAGTGAAACCAATTTACTTGTTCCCACTTCCCATGACTCAGTATTAGATATTCAAGCTTTCTAAACTATTTTTTGGCAACCAAACTTCCTTGGAATAGTCCTCTTTCCTTCAAGTTATTCAGCACAGGCATTAATAATAAATCCTCAGTTATAGATATAGACTAAAGATCATTCACATCATCTCTTTCAGACCTAAAAGCACATAATAAAGTTATTTAAATAGATCACACAAAACAGAGCCCAGAGTTATTCCTTGAGAATAATTAATTGCTACCATATGAAGCACAATATGACTGCATTCAATTGTTCGTTTAATTGTGGTACTACTAACCTAGAGATTAGCTGGGCAATGTCAATTCCTAACTGAAAGGCAAAGGAAGATTAGTGAGCTAATGAAAAGTTTGTTCAAAGTGGATGTGATTGCAGAATAAAATGGAGGGGCTCAGTTTATATAAAACAAGATCGTTGTAGAATAGAAGACTGTTTAGGAAGGTGAAAGTGTTAACTTTTCAGCACCTAACTACATTCATTAGTTTAAAACTTTATTAAGCATATACCAGATACCAGATTTTGTGCTATGAATTCACTGGAGAAATAGCTGGAGTTCTTTAAGAATCCCTCTCAGAGAACACACACAATGCAAGCCAGACCTCAGGAGCAAATAGTAGCGTAACTTTTAGAACCACAACCATTGTCTCTAACCCTCCTAAATCAGGACTCATTTTCAACACATGGTTCTCTTCCCTCTCTCCTAGTCACTACCTGAACTAGGAGATTTAGCCCCTCTTTTAAATAAATAAATAAATAAATAAATAAATAAATAAATAAATAAAAGATTTTATTTATTTCCTTATTTATTTGACAAAGAGGGAGAAGGAGAGAGTGCACATGAGTAGGGGGAGGGGCAGAGGGGAAGGGAGAAACAGATTCTGTCCTGAGTGGGAAGCCCTATATGGGGCTTCATCCCAGAACTCTGCAGTTATGACCTGAGCTGAAGGCAGATGCTTAACCAACTGAGCCACGCAGAAACCCCAAAGAATGATCTCCTCTTATATGGATAGACACTGACTCGCATCCCTTTTTCCTCCTCTCACCGACCTTCTTTCTACCTCCCAAACCCTTCCACTGAGCCCTCTGGAACACTTGATTTGTGAACTCCTCTGAACCTCAATCTCTTCTTTAAGCATTTCCCCTGCCCCTTTACCTTAGATAAAAGTCTTGCTGTACCCTGGGACTCTGTGCACCATTGTAACCCTCTAAGGTGGAAACTTCATTCCCTCCATCTCTTTTTACCTCAAGGTCAGGAGATAAGATATTTTTGTTCACCAGTGCCACTTGCCTTTGCTCTTCTACCCTCGTATAAAATCTCCCTGCTCCTTTGAGACTCATTCCATCTAATTAATTGTCCTCCCCACCCCTCTTTGTTGTTGTCGCCTACTAACTTTTTCATCACTTTTCCAAATTCTCAGAAGTCTCTGGCCCATGGCTTCTTTTTTCTTTCTTTCAATTTTTTATTTAAATTCTAGTTAGTTAAAATATAGTGTAATATTAGTTTCAGGAATAGAATTTAGTGATTCATCACTTACATATAACACCCAGCGCTCATTACAAGTGCCCCCCTCAGTACCCATCACCCATTTAGCCCACCCCCAACTGACATCAACATCCTTGCAAATGACCCAGCCAACAGCAAGTCCTGGACCTTGCAGTCATCCCAAACTGTTCTGCCTCCTCAGTCACTCATTCCAGCATCTTATCTCACTTGTGGTCTGTCTCTCCAGCCTGCTCACTCAGCAGGCTCCACCATGGTCATTTGTTAAACTATGTATAAACCTGTAATTATCACATAGAAACCTATCTTTTCTTTCTCCCTGTCCATCAGCTCACTCAGTTTTCTCATCCCCTTTTAGCCAGTTTATATTCTTAATCCATCATTTAAAACACCCTCTTGCAAATAAACACCCTGAACTCTGATGCTCTGTCTTTCCATTATACTCTCCAGACAAAAGGCTAAGGCTGGGCAAACCTAGAGCCATGCATGTATCAACACATTAACTCCCTCTTCTACTCTTCAGAATAGCCAACTCCTTACTGCAGATTTCCACTTGAATAACTCATTGCTACTTCTAACTCAGCTTGCCTAAAAATGAACTCATGATCTCCCCTCCTCTACCCCACATATACCACAAACCTACTCCCCCGTGGGACAGATGAGTCTTACCCAACTTTGTAAATGACCTCAGCACTCACTCAGTTGCTTGGGCCAGAAACCTGGGAGTCAATCTTGACATCTCCCTCTCCTTGTATCTAGTCAGGCAATAAAGTTTTATGTCCCAAGAATCTCCCACACATCACTCTGCTGCCACCAACCATACGCTAGGTATAGACCACAGTACTCACTTCCTGCCTGGTCCTTTCACATCCAGGCTTGCCCCTTTTTAATCCATTCTCTATACGACATCCAGAAGCTTTTAAAAGAAACATCCATTTGACCCATTACTTCTTTGCTTAAAACCCTTCAAAGATATCCCACTGATGTGAAGGTAAAGTCAAAAATCCTTAACATGGCCTAAAAACAATAGTTTTTGTTACCTGCATTTCACAAATGAGGGAACTGAGGCTCAGATTCATTAAAAAGTTGCTCAAATTGTAGAGCCATGACTTAAGGATTTCATCCTATGGGAGTGCCATACCAGAAAGACATTTTAAGATGGAGAAATAAAACACAAAGATTCTATCTGTATGGTTTATAAGTTTATGACTCAATGTGTATCTGAATGGATAATTGACTAAAATTACCTTTAAAATACTAGTTATGCTCATTTTAGCTTTCCATCAGAAGTCTTGAAGACAAATACATCCTTGTAATGATGGAAGGGATCAAATATGCTTTAGCAAATGTACTCACAGACATCCAATGTAGTACGATTTTTTTCAACAGTTTATTTGGAGTGAATTTATTAATATCCCTTTGTTAACCAAGAAAAATAGGGTGTACAAAGGCAAATCCTAACAAACACATAGCTGAGATATTTGGGGATTTATTTCTCTAGTAGTTTTCTATTGTTTTCTGAATTTTCAGAGTTGTCTGTAATGTTCAAATTGAAGTATGTAACCACAGAGCCAGCCTCACACAAAGTTGTGAACTAAATAAAGTTTGTCTTTGGCTCTCTTCCAAGTCTTTCTTTTTGAACTCTTCATAACTCCTCCTCCCCTAAGTGCCAGTGTTGGTACAGTCCACTTACATTGCCCTTAAACTGCCTCATGGCTTCCCACAATGGTTCCCAGCTTGGATTGCCTTATATTATGGACCTATTCCAACCCTTGCCTTGCACATCAAAAATTACTAGATTTTTTTTCCTTAAAGCCCCACTCTGTTTCCCAATGTGACAGCCAATTTTCATAAGCTATTATATATTAATTTTAATGGAGAACTTCTGGAGACAATACCAGAAACAAGTCTTTTCTTTTCACTGTACTTTCTGTGTAACCTCCCTACCAAGAAGATAATTTTGAACTTTACATTGTATTGTTTGCATTACAGAAAAACAATAGGTTTTTAAATATGCTTTTCTAAACTCATTTGCCCTCTTCCACATCTTACCCACCTCTGGTTATGACTAACCTAAACCAAAGGACTGACTCATTGGCAGTCACTGGCAGTCCAGAGGGGAGATAAGCAATGAGATAGTCCTTTATCTCTCAAGTCATAGCCAACATGGAGGACCATGTTTTAATAGGCGTGTAGCAGAAAACTGTATTGAACTGTGATTACAGTGTTCCTGCCTATCCAAGTTCAAGGCTTATTATTTTCTTCTTACAAGCCCAGTCCATCGTTAAGAAATCTGTCAAGTAAGACTGTTTATCACAAACTCACAGCTCCTGGTAAAGATGCCCAAGTTTCAGAAGTGTTCTTTGAGCATGAGAAGGATAAGTAATTCATGGCTAACATTTTTTTAAGCTTTTACTATGTGGTATTATATGAGATGCTTTGTCTCTTTTGATTCTCACAATTCCTGAGATAGTTCTGTTACTCTTTCCCTTTTAGAAATAAAGAAAATGATGTTGGAGAAATTGATTTGCCCAAGAACTCATAGCTAGGAGCTAGGAATTGAATCCCGTTAGGTTTGACTCCAAAGTTCATGCTTTCATCTTCTGTACTTCTTTGTGGAGAATTTTTAATGTGCCAGAGAAGGACTGAATCACCCAGTTTGTGTATATTCCTTCCTTCATTCATTCATTCATGAATTATTCATTCAGCAACTTTTTTTTTTTTTTTGGACATTCACTGTATACACTTTGCCAGGTGCTATGAAAATCCAAAGCTCAGCCAAATGGAAATCATTCCCTCAAGGAATGTGCCTACCAGGGAAGATGTCATGTATAGAAATAACTATAACATGAGGTATACAGACATAAGAGCTATGAAACAGATTCCCTTTTAAAAAACTATTAGAGTTCAGAAAAAAAGAGAGCATTTCTCCATCTGGGGAGGTGAAAAGGCTCAAAATAAGGTGGTATTTCATTTGGACCTTGATAGATGGGAAGGATTTAAATATGAGACAATAAGAAATGAAGGGGTATGCAGGTATTTTAGGCTGAGAGAGAATATAGGAACAAAGACCCAGAGAAGGGAAAGTTAGAAAAATGTGGGTCATGGAAAGCATGAAGGGAGAGAGAATTTCAAGAAATGGTGGGTAAAAGTGGATTACTATGAATGTGTTACTTGTCCTCATCAGTAAAGAGAACACACGCTTCTGTTGCATCCCCCTGTCTCTTACTCATATCCATTTTGTTCCCCCTTTTTCCCAGTAAGCATCTCTCCACACACCGATGCTCAAGTCCCTCTTTAAAGAAAAGAAACTATTATGGGTGGAGAGGTAACATTTATTCCCATTGAAAGATTAGGAATCATTATTTAGAAAAGAAAAGGAGAAATCTATTCATTTGGGAAGCTTCTGTTAAGATCCTAGTATGTCCAAAAACTGTTAGATGCTAAGAAAAATTTTTTTACATAATGTGTCATTTTTGTACAAGGATCTTAGAGTTGACTAAAGGAGACAAACATGTAAATAGGGAATTACAAAGTGTGATGAGTTTTATGATAGAGGAGTGTATTAGATATAGTAGTGACACAAAAGAGGCAGCAATCAGCTCTGAGAATGGTAATTAGGGAATGCTTCTGAAAGAAAAGACGCACCTGAGGACAGTCCTTTTTTTTTTTTTTTTCCAAAGACAAATGGGAATAACCCACATGTTCTATTTTAAAGCTTTTTTTAAAAATTAATAATGTACCTTGGATGTCTTTTGTGTTAGTTTATATAGATATTCCTTATTCATTTTAGTGGTTGTATAGTAATCCATTTATAGATCTGCATGTGATATTTAACTAATCCCCTATTAATGGATATCTGAGTCATTTCTAATTTCTTACTAATATAGCCAGTGCTGAACTAAATACACACTTGTATTGGAATCTCTGTAAACAAATTCTTAAACATATACTTCCAAGCATTTAAGTGATATTGCCAGATTGCCCTCCAAAAATGCTGGGTGGAAATGCTTATTCCCTTACCCGTGCAGACATTGGAGCTGTCCGTCTTTTAAAACTGCCAGAGTAACAAATAAAAAACACTATGTTGTGAATCTGAATTTGAATTTACGTATTAGTGAAGTTGAGTATCTTTTCAGGCTTACTGGCTGATTACTTTTATTTTGCTGTGAACTAATTAGTGTCAGAGTCTACGATTTTACCATATACCAGCTAATAAATCAGCCTGTTAGTGTTCCGTGGCTGCTGGCAGAAGATGTAAGACTCATGGGTCAGAAACAAAGAACATTATTACTCCGCGCACAACAAGTAACATGAGCATCATGTTTGTACTGGTTCCTCTTGCCCGCAGGTCCCACAAGGGCAATGCAAAAGGGCCCTTGGGGATGGTAGGCGTGCAATGGGTATGTGGGACAGCCAAGGAACATGGAGCTTGTCAAATCCACTCCTTTAGAGTGAGTCTTCTCTTTGTCCTGCAGAGAGACTTTCCCACATGCCTCAGGGTTGTTCTCTGGAAACAACCTAAGAACTGGCCCCAGTTAACAGCTTTCAGGGCCTTGCATCCTAGTCATACCTAGCAATGACATGCAGGGAAGTTCAGGGCCCATCACTAATTGCCTTTTCCAACATACTTCCTTTTTAAATTTTTTTCTACATGCTTATTTATCATTTTGTCATTGATTTGTAAGCTCTCTCTGCTACCACAACAGTTACTCCTGGAACTATCATAGAATATCACCTATCTTACCCAGTTTGCTTTTTTTTTTAATTTGATTTTATCCACTGTGGTTTTGTGAGGTTTATGGGTTTCATGCGATACTTATAAAAAGCTGCCCTATTATAAAAATATTAACCAATTTTTTTTTCTCCTCTGCTTTCAGTTTTGGCCTTTAACATTTTTATCCTTTGGGAATCTACTTTCATATAGGAATGATGTAGGGACCCACTTTGGTTTTACCAAATGGCTGGACAGTTCTTGCAGCTTCATTTCCTTTCTTTCCCTACTTGTTGGAAATGGTATCTTCCTGACATACTAAAATTTATCAGTACTTCATCTTACACTATTTTTTTGTTCTGTTTCTTCTATTTGTAGGCCACTACTCAAACCTTATCTTTTAACTGCTATAGCCTTATAATAAACTTAACACCTGGTAGATATTTGTTCCTCATTTTTTTCTCTTTTATTTAAAAACTTTCTTGGCTTTTTTCATATATTCTTGAACGGGTCTTTTAAAATAAAGTAGGTAAACAGGGTAAATATAACTATGAAAGAAATTCTGAACTACTGTCTTTTACAGACATCCCTTTCTAAAAGTCTTATTCATATTATAACTTTGATGGTTTAATTTGCATTTCAACAAATATAGAACTGTATCATAGTTTGTATTTGCAACTTCTAAAATCTTTATTTTAATATAGATTCCTTGTAGTTTGGAATACTGGGATGAACTCCAGAAGGCTTTTGTTGCATTTCAAGAATTCAGTCTGTCTGAAAGCAAAGTTTGTGAGCTGCAGTTGCCAGATATCAATCTTGTGAGTGACCAAAAGAAACTGGTATCCTCGGATCTTTGGAGAATTGTCCTGAACAGCAGTCAAAATGGTGCTGATGACCAAAGGTAAGTCGGCAAAAAAATGAAATAGTGACATTATGCTGGGAAACAGTCATTAAGTCCTCATATCTAGTGACCCCTTGCTTAGCCGTATCTCAGCTAGCTAGCAGCTGCATCTGTACAAACCACAGATGAGAACTAGGACAGAAGACAGAAGCTGATATAGCAAAGTCTGCATACTAAAAATTCTGTGTTACATGCATAATATAGCTCTGTGAGCCCTCCTGATAAGAACCTGTTCCTTCAGTATAAAAACAAAAAGTGCAAAAAACAAACTACCAGAAGAAAAAAAAAGAGCCATCCTGAGCAAAAAAGTATAAAGAAAAGAACCATTAATTCTTCAACAGACTCTTAATGATGCAGTAAATAATATGTGTTAATGATAACCCTGGGACATTAAGAGAAAGGTTAAATAAATCGTATTGTCTCCTTCTAAAAAGGTAAATTTTGGAAATATTTCTTAAGTGGCTTAATTTTTTTCTTAAAGATTTTATTCATTTGAGAAGGGGAGAGAGAGAGAGAGTGTGCACAGCTGGGGTGGGAAGGTGGGGAGGAGAAGCAGACTCCCCAGTGAGTGGGGAGCCTGTTGCCTGACTCCATCCCAGGACCCTGGGATCTTGACCTGAGCCAAAGGCAGATACTTAACTGACTGGGCCACCCAGACACCCATCTTAAGTGGTTTAAAAAAAAAAAAAAAAAACTTTTAAATACCTGTAGACATTTAAAAAAAAAACTTGGCTAACCAAAATGACTTCTACCACAGGCTTTCTAGGTAGCTCTACATTGTAATTGGCCATAAAGAATCCTAGAACTGTAGACTTCATCATGTGTTCTATATCATGTCCCCACAGCTTCCTCCTACAGGATATCTGATTAGTGGCAAAAGAGGGCCAGACTGTCTTTGTTTTCAATGTTTGTCTGCTTAATATGTCTACTAACTTAAGAGTAGGGAAAAAATTGGCTTTGGTAACCTGTTCTTCAGCCCATCTTCTCATTGACATGTCCCTATTAGTCAAGACTTCCTGTCCGACAAAAGACAAGAAAAAGATACTAAATCAGAGTCTGTGGGATAGTTTTCTTGGGTCATATGATAATGCGTGTACCATGGGCTCAGGCCTATCTTGCCATCTGTCACTCTCAATGTCCTGTTCCAGTTCTCCTGATGAACTGGCTTTAGCATTATCTTACTCCTCTTATATAATCCATTCTTTTCTCTCCCCAAACAACAGTCTGGCACTAACAAAGAGAAAAAAACATCCATCCTTTATAACATCCCACAAATCAGCTGTTTTCTCTTTTCCGTGTTACCTTTATTTTTGCCCATAGTGTATGCCTTTACAAGGTTATAATCATAGCACAACATTTAGTGTTCTGATTCCTTCTTTATATTATAAAGAGTTGTGAATGCTTTCTCTCTTTGTTTTTGTTAATAATACTATCTGTTCACTGAAGAGTGGGAAAATAAAGAGAATGCCATCACCCATGATCATATCACACTGATAACTTCTATTAACATTTTAACAGTAGCTTCATTGTCTTTTCCAGTTATTATTCTGTGTGCTTAATAATAATAGTGTGTTTTTATACTTTATATGTTCTATTTCCAGGTCATGTGGGCTCTTTAAGAATAATTGCTTTCCTTTTGTATTACCTATTGATTATAAGTAGTAAAAATATAGTAGAGGTGTGGGATCTTAATTTCACCTATATGTGGAATTCAGCAATGAAAAGAATACCCTTCCCGCAAGAATTTAGCAAATGCATAGGAAGACTGCCTATTCCAAGCACAGGTTACCTAGTCAGAAACCAGGAAATCTTAGAAAATAGAGTTGTAAGTAACAAAAATGTTTTTAATCTGAGTTTCATTAATAGTATCAAGTTAGAAATCATTTCTTGATTCTAATTACGAAAGAATGTATTTTCAGCACTGGAAGAAGCATTTTCGACAAGGTTAATTCCTCTGAATCTGAAACATTCATAAAAATTACTTTTGTGGTAAGCTTAGCACTACAGAAATGTGGAACCTTTAGGGAATGGAAATTTATGCAGACAATCAAATTCAGGCAATTTTTCACCAAGCTTTTGACATTGTAATCACAGATCTTTTGTCCTCACCTGGGATTTTTCAAGTTACCTAATATTTCACAATTGATCTTGCTTTGTTTGACATTAACCATTTTTCAGATAGAATTTGATGTTAATGAAATTAAATTTAAAGAGCTGGTTTAAAAGTCAACTTCGTAAGACCCTGCTAAGACACTTTGCAAAAGGGATAGTAAATAAATTTCATCCAGTTTCTAGAAAGTAAACATCACAGCTTCAATAATATGTCAGCATTTTATGCAGAAAGAAAATTGCTACAGTTAGCTCCAGTATATTCTGTCGTGAGGAATTTAGAACTAGACAAAAACCTGACCCTTTATGATTAGAGATTATCTTATAAGTAATATTCTCAGTGGTTTGAAAAGGATATGCATCAGACTGTTGTACGTTCCAGGAAGAAAGTTCATTAAAAGCAAGTCTTATGAAACTTAATCTTAAGAAGAAAAAAGAGGAAGAAAAAGCAAAGAGCATCTTGCCCACAATTGGCATAAAGCTGCAACAGTGTAGGGCAACTCCGTGGTAATGGCATCACTCTATGTAAGTAAATGAAAGCACTATTTAATGGAGAATTGCAAATTAGAAGACCTGGTTTTAAGTCCTGGCTCCATCACCAACTAGGTATTTGACTTTGAGAACGGATTTCTAAGCTGAGGCCCTAAGGAATGAATAGGCGCTAAGTCCAAAGGGTGGGCAGTTAACCTTCATTAAAAAAGGACTGGAGGGGTGCCTGGATGGCCCAGTGGGTTGGGCCTCTGCCTTCGGCTCTGGTAATGATCTCAGGGTCCTGAAATTGAGTCCCGCGTCAGGCTCTCTGCTCGGCGGGAGCCTGCTTCCCCCTCTCTCTCTGCCTGCCTCTCTGCCTACTTGTGATCTCTGTCTGTCAAATAAATAAATAAAATCTTTAAAAAAAAAAAAAAAAAAAAGGACTGGAGACAAAAGAGCCAGTCTCTTGAACCTTAGTCTGTTTATCCCTTAGAGGTAGATTATCTTCAATTCCGTGCCTCTGTATTTGTAATAAGTACATTCCACCATCTTTAACCAGTGGTTTGCTTGCTCATATGAAGAGGAATGATTGGCAATGATTGTGGTTTTTTTGAAGGCAGCATTTGAAGTAGAGGAACTTCAAGCTTAGTTTCCACCACAGTATTGACCTTTTAGGAGACTTGTCCTATTTGCAGCACACTGGACCGGAGGCAAAAGATACGACCTTTAAGCCCGGATCAAGATAATCCATTTCAGCTATTTATCTTTAATCTAATCATGTATGTATTTCCCCACACCCATTGAGTAAGCCTAAATAAACCCCCTTTATCAGTTAGGTGCTGACAAGAAACAGAAGGCACACTAGAACTTGAAGATTGTGGCGAGTTTAATGAAAGGACTATTTACAAAAGTGTGGGCAGGATTAAGGGACAGTACCGTACCCTGGGGCTAAGAATCCTGGGGAACCATCCCACTCTTGGTCCTGAAGGAGCCTGGGAAATACATACCCTCCCTCCATCTCCTCTCACTTTCTGATCTCCTATGGGCACCTCCTACTGGCTGAACCAGAGAATAAGACAAAGGACAAAGCAGCTTGTTGAGACAGTTGGTTGGCAGAGAAGAGGATGGAGAAGGGTAGAAAGTGTGGATCCAGTGAGCAAACAGAAGGTAGCTGGCAACTACACACTCTATTTGGAATATATAGTTTCTTACCCAGTAACTGGTCCTACAAGGGAAAAAGGCAAACAGAGTGGTGGGCCCAGCTCTCAGGTTTTGGGCCACTCTGCCAGGTTCCCTGGGTTTGGAATCAATTTGATGTCTTCTGATGGACCAGAACAACCATCTAATTTGTTTTGGTCTCTGCGTCCCCCCCCCCAACCCCCCCCCCCCACCCCCCTGCCTTACCCTCATGCCAAATGACTAATCCTAGAAGTCTGTGACTTTGTGAAGTCCTACAAATTACAGGCAACTATCTGTAACATAATAACTGCCGATCTTGATATATAGGTTCAGTTAACTTCATGACCGGTTGATAAGGGTCAACTGTGTTCACCTTCACCAAGTCTTTGGTGGTTTGTTGTGCGTGTTGCATGGTCATTTCTCCCAACATGAGAATATATGAAAGCAGATGACTTAAAAGGACTTTTTATGTCCACCCCCAACATGCTGGTTAATGGAAGAAGGCATCTTAGAAAAAGAAGAGACCTAAGGGCCCTCTTTCTTCGCACCATGAAAATGGAAACTCTGGGGAGTTTTTCGGCGTACTTGCATTTTTAGATGTGCCACAACAAAGTATTTCCTCCTACTCCCTAAACATCTTTTAAAAGCAGCCCCCATCTACTCATATTAGGCAATCTTTGACATAGTGGTCAACAGCTTTTTTTTTTTTTTCCAAAGAGGAGATGCTTTTCATTTTTCAAAGCCTTGATTCTTGCATAGACAGATAGTGGAGGACTTAGATGAAGAACATCATGATGATCAAGTCCTGGAGTGTTTCTCTTCTCTCCACCAGTTGAACTTTCTCCTACCAGAAGTTGACTGTGGCTTCCAGATACTCTTGCCTTCCATTTGGCTGCTTGGATGTCTACTTTTAATGTACCTAAATTTGTTGAGTACCATTTTAAAAAAACCTTTTGACGTTCATAAACCATTCAGGTGTAAACCAGAATATTCTTTACCCCGGGCTAACCATGAGTTTTGCCTTTTCTACCTTGGGTAGAAGGGATGCTTGTATTTTTCCCCAAGTGTCTTTTTGAAGCCTTTTACTACTTCCTTTTAGTTGATGATTGAACTCCATGTAACACCAGGAGTTGGTCTTCTGCCAGCTAACCCTTTTCCCTGTACACATTCCCTAAAGTAATCAGTTTTCCTCGGGGCTCACCTAAAGTTCTAGGCTGGTGATATTAAAATGACTCACAAGTCTCTGTGTCACGGTGTTTAGTCTGTGAGCTGTGGAAGATTCTCTCTTTTTAAAGTCAGATACAAAGGAGTCCTTTACCTGAGGGCCTATTTAAGCCTGTTGCATTTTTTTAAGCCATGGATTACAACCCAATTAGTGGGTCATGAAATCAATTTAGCAGGCTGTAGCCAGAATTTTTTTAATGAAATAAAAAATATTGGTGTGAAAAGGACAATATGTATAATTCTACTTGTGTGAGATACCAAGAGTCGCAAATTTTTAGAGACACAGTAGATGGTGTGTTCATCAGGGGGTGGGAGAGAGGGGAATGGGGAGTTCTGGTTTAGGGATATAGAGTTTGAGTGCAGGAAGATGAAAAACCTCTGGAGATGGAGCACTGATTTGTCCAGAGCAGATGTCCTAAATGCCACTGAATGTGCACTTGGGCAAAACAGTAAATTTATGTTATCTATATAGCTTGTGACAATTTTTACAATGTCAGCAGGTATCATATTTTTAGTAGACTTAACTCCCCCCTCCACCATTTTATATGTGTCCTAGAATACAGTAAAAGTGAATTTTTTACTTTGGTTGAAAGCATTTTAAAAGTGATGATTCTAGGGCACTGGGTGGCTCAGTCGTTAAGCGTCTGCCTTAAGCTCAGGTCATGATCCCAGCGTCCTGGGATCGAGGCCCACATCAGGCTCCCTGCTTGACAGGAAGCCTGCTTCACCCTCTTCACCCCCTTCTCCTGTTCCCTCTCTGTGTGTGTCTCTCTCTGTCAAATAAATAAAATCTTTAAAAAAAAAAAAAATGATGATTCTAATGACTAGAGAGAACTTGGTGCAAGAGACTCACATCCTCCCATCTTCTTAACCATGCAGCTCTCTCCCAGGACGGACAGAGCAGTGTTTTTGCAGTAGGCAGGAGGGAGTTTGGTGAACCAGTATTGAGAGACCATGCCACAGTTACATGAATGTCAGTGTGATGTTATAAGACCTGTCTCGGGAACTAAAGGCATCACCGACAATTAACGTGTTGTGAACTACGTGACCAGGATGGTTCTCTGCTTACCAGCCATAAAAAGCAGGATGGCATATTTTTCTGTTAATGGGTGTTAGATATTATGCTGAACAGTTCATAGGCAGCATCTCCTTTAATACTCAAAGAGTCATTCAATTATTGTACTCATTTTACATGTGAAAAAATGAGATTTATCCAGGTGATGATACAAATTGGTGAAGGTTCTGATATAAAAGACAGAAGTGCAAGTATCTTCTCTAGGTTCTTTGACCCAGTTATTCTCTGCTTAATCTCTTAAGATTTTATTTATTTATTTATTTGACAGACAGAGACCACAAGTAAGCAGAGAAGCAGGCAGAGAGAGAGAGGAGGAAGCAGGCTCCCCGCCAAGCAGAGAGCCCGATGCGGGGCTCGATCCCAGAACCCTGGGATCACGACCTGAGCCGAAGGCAGAGGCTTTAACCCACTGAGCCACCCAGGCGCCCCTCTGCTTAATCTCTCTGCTGTATTTTACTGTATTATAAAACCCTTCTTACTACAAAGGGGTCCAGAGAAAAGCTCAAGCCTTCATCAGTTAAGGCAGATTGTTGGGTTCCTGCACCGCCATAGGGGTTTGCCTCAGAATGGCACCAGGGATGAATCTTCAAGGACCATGCCTGGGTCCCAGGAATGCCTATTAATCAGTCAAAACACAGACTTACTAAGATACTCCTTGTTTAAAAAAGAGTTGGTACCCTTCTATAGGTCACCCCTCTATAGGACAGCTGATAAGTAACCTTTTGGCTAAAATGCGGATATGGCTGTGTAAAATTCCTGCCATATTTTCCACATTTTAGAATATTTTCACTATCCTAAGAATTTGAGTTTCCATTAGGATCTTAGAGATAGTTCAACTAACCACTGAATCTTGAGTTCTGTGTATTAATGTTTGAGAGGTGCTGCCCCAAGGAGTCACCGCTTTTACTTTCTTCTCTATTTCTGCTGATTACACATCTCATAAATTATGTTTTTCCTTTTGACATCTGGATCAGGGTTCATTGTACCCAATTAAGGAAATTATGTCAGCATAGCTGCTCTAAGTATCCCTAACAGGGTCCTCTCTCCTATACATGACCGATTAGCTCTATGATGATGAGAGCTATAATGACATTTATATCATTTTAGTCCTGGTGTAAGAGGTAGGTGTGTGTGTATATATATATATATATATATATATATATATATGCTGCCTTTATGATACATAATAATGATCAAATTGCGTATCAAAAAACTATAATTTTACTGAATTCAAAATACATTTAAAGTATATTCAGGTTGTATATACCATATTAATTTTGTGATTAAGAAATTTTAATTTCGATAGGAATCTAATTTTTTAGTAGGTCTGAATTTTTCATATATAGTTTAACTCAACAACCATTTTAGTTAGGATTTTTTTTTTTAATTTATTTTCAGCTTAACAGTATTCATTGTTTTTGCACCACACCCAGTGCTCCATGCAATCCGAGCCCTCTCCAATACCCACCACCTGGATCCCCCAACCTCCCACCCCCCCGCCCCTTTAAAACCCTCAGATTGTTTTTCAGAGTCCATAGTCTCTCATGGTTCACCTCCCCTTCCAATTTCCCTCAACTCCCTTCTCCTCTCCATCTCCCCTTGTCCTCCATGCTATTTGTTATGCTCCACAAATAAGTGAAACCATATGATAATTGAGTCTCTCTGCTTGACTTATTTCACTCAGCATAATCTCTTCCAGTCCTGTCCATGTTGCTACAAAAGTTGGGTATTCATCCTTTCTGATGGAGGCATAATACTCCATAGTGTATATGGACCACATCTTCCTTATCCATTCGTCCTTTGAAGAAAAAAAAAAAAAAAGACAAGAGAACAACCACCACTACTTCATAGGACAACTTTTATTTTTAACTCGTTCCCACTATTCTGGTTCATTTTTTTTTATATACATAATTTTTTAACCTATTTACCATCACAGTGAGATGTCCAGTACATCAAACTCCATAATAACCTTCTAACCTGAACTTTTTGATTCATACACCTGTGTTTTTCTTTTGCATTTCTATTTTTTTATTTTTTTTTTAATTTTAGTTTAGTTTAGTCTAGTTTATTCCTTTTTTATTTTTATTTTCTAATATTCATATAGAGTTAAACTTCAAGGTAATCCCCTTTCCCCAATCAATGCTACCCCTATAGGTAAACCAATTTTTAACCCCCCTTTATCTTAGGAAAGTTGAGTCCTTTAACAAAGATATCAAGATACATCCAGGAAGAATCAAAACAACCTTCCTCACCCACACTGAGAATTTATTACCACTCTCCCATCTTTTTCTCCCGCCAGTGTTTCTGTGTTTTTGTGTTTGTCCTGATAGTATATAAATCTTATACTTGGGGTTCTTTTTGACGAGGTTCTTCCTTTATTTGCTTATAAATATATATATATATATTTTTTTTTTTTTCCTCTCTTGTCATATACTTTTATCAGTCTTTTTGTTTGTCTGTTTTTGTTTGTATACTTCCTAAATCTTACCTTGGGGCCCATTTGGGCTGAACCTTCTCTTTTATCTTTCTTTTTTTTCCTGTCTTTCTCTCTCTCTCTCTTTTTTTCTTTTTCTTTTCTTTTTTCTCTCGTTTGGGTGGGGAATCCTGATTGCTCAGAAGCATTCCAGGGTGCACCTTGACTGCACCACAGTCGATACATCCAGCTACATCCGTTCAGTCATCTCTCACCAAAATGACTAGGAGGAGGAATGCCCAACAGAAGAAAAATACAGAGGATGGGCCTTCTGCAACAGAGACAATATGTCAGAAAGAGGATTCAGGCTAACAATTATCCAGGCAATAGCTAGGTTGGAGAAAGCCATGGATGACCAAATGGAATTGATTAGGGCCGAACTGAAAGCGACCAGGGAAGATGTTCACAATGTTAGGGCTGAGCTGAAAGCTACCAGGGAAGAGGTTCACAAAGCTCTCAATGAGTTCCAATCTAATCTAAATTCTCTCAAAGCTAGGGTAACTGAGTCAGAAGATAGAATTAGTGATCTGGAGGACAAACAAATAGAAAGGATCAGGAGGAAGCCTGGAACAAACAGCTTAGAAGCCACGAAAACAGAATCAGGGAAATAAATGATGCCATGAAACGTTCCAACGTCAGAATTATCGGAATCCCTGAAGGGAAGGAGAAAGAAAGAAGTCTAGAAGACATAGTGGAACTAGTTCTTCATGAAAATTTTCCCAATCTCGCGAATGGAACCAGCGTTCATGTACTAGAGGCCAAACGGTCTCCACCCAAGATTATAGATTCAAGAAAAACATCAAGGCACCTGATAGTCAAATTGAGGAATCATAATTGTAGATATAATCTCTTGAAAGCCGCTAGGACAAAGAGGCTCCTTACTTACAGATGAAAGCCCATCAGAATAACGTCAGACCTGTCCACAGAGACCTGGCAAGCCAGAAAGGGCTGGCAAGATATATTCAGGGCACTAAATGAGAAGAACATGCAGCCAAGAATACTTTAGTTAGGATTTTAAGATTGAAAGAGTATTGCTAACTACTTGAATATGTTAGGAGTTACTATATAAGCCCCAAAATATCTATTTTTAAAAATTTATATATATATTTAATATAGGAAGAACTAAAGAATTAATCAATTTGTTATGAATAAATAATGTAGCACATACTCCTGTTTTAGCAGCCTTTTTCAATATATGTTATACTATCTGCTACTCTCAAGATAGAAAAATAAATCTTGGAAAATCTCAGGAGTGTCAAAAATTGTAGTTGGCAAGAAAAATGCTTCAGTTAAACACCTCAAATTGTGTACTCACTGTTTTAAAACTGATCTCGTAGAACTCTCGCCTGGATTTTTAATAATATTTTGACTAACATTACCCTATTTCTAACAACTTCTGAAAGTAGTTCAAATGTGTAAAACACATGTACACCTAATACACTTTGCTCTTCCTGAATAAATACAACTTTTAATTTTACTTAGTCAATGAAATCTGTTATTTGTAACTGCACAGATAAATTCCTGGAAGGCTATTTAAATTAGTATGCCCATTTATAGAAGCTTTAGAATATACTTAGCTGCATTCCTTGTGCATAGCATTGAGTCAGTAACAAATTGCCCCAGAGTTTTTTGTTTTCTTTGTAGGTACTGGAAATTTACTAACATTGCTGTATATACCACCATATAACTATAAATTTCTTAAAATTAAAGGTTCAGTAAATGTGTTGGAATGCTCCTAGCTTTCATTTTCACCAGGCTTTTCATAACCTCTTTCAAAACTTAGCTGAAGATTCACACTCTGAGAATCCCACGTGATGCACCTCACGCCGTCCTGCATTCCTCTTGGGTTTCAACTCTGGCAGCACCTCCAACCTTCCTGTACCTGGGTGGTGGTTCTATTTGATGACGGTTCTAAAGGTCTACATATTTTATATCACCAGTTAGATGGTGATATAAAACCAAGGATTTATTTCCTTAGTTTTTCCTGTCATAGTGCTCCCTAGGATACTGTAAATCACGATGTTTCTTTCTAGGCTCCTCATGGACTTGGAAGCCAGGCTCCCATAGCTCTAGAACAAATTTCGGATTTGGAAAGAAGAGGGCAGAGGACGATGAGAGAATGGGGCAGCAGTTATTCAGTGACCCACCAACGCCATAATACCCCTCGCGCCGTCCCACTCCCCAGGTCCCATGTGTCTGCTAGCACTGAGGCCCGGCAGCTAGGCAGTATGTCTCCTATGCACATCAGCAGCTGCCATGTACAAACTTCTTCCCTCCTACAGATGCCGTCACTATTTCTTTTAATGAGATTTTACTTATTTCGAATGGCGGTAGGCAGATGGGCAAGTGAATAGAGGGCCCATGCAGTGTAACTGAGTGTAACTGTCCATGGGACCTTGGTGGTCCTAACTTTTATGGCACCTACTACAGCATTTACTGGGTGTTCAATAAAGAGGAGTGACTAACTCATGGCCCTCTGGATATGGACAATCTGGAGAAGTAAAACAAAGTGAAACATTTATGGTGATGCTGGAAGTATTGAGTTTTTGAACAGCAGAGTCATACTCCAAATTGTGTTGGTCTTGAACTAATAGAAAAACAAGTTGTCTGTAAATTGCATGAGATGCGGTTGGAAGGAAATTGGGTTGGAGGTAGTTCAACATGACCTGGGGTTTGAAGAATCCTTTGAAATTTTTCTGCTGCTAACTTATAGACAATAATCAACTTGAACTTAATTTTTAAAAAATAACTAGTTTATGTGAGTAAATACATAAAATTTCATGATAATATATTAACTATAGGATTATGGGTGCTAGCTTTAAAAACCCTTATAGAGGGGCACCTGGGTGGCTCAGTGGGATAAAGCCTCTGCCTTCGGCTCAGGTCATGGTCTCGGGGTTCTGGGATCAAGCCCTGCATCGGGCTCTCTGCTCAGTGGAGAGCCTGCTTCCTCCTCACTCTCTGCCTGCCTCTCTGACTACTTGTGATCTCTATCAAATAAATAAATAAAATCTTTAAAAAAAAATAAAAACACTTATAGACATTTCACTTATATGGTATTGGGAAATATAGGTCATTGATCTTCTTTTATTACTTATTTCCCATAGCTCTGCAAGTGAATCTGGTTCTCAAAGCACTTGTGACCAACTGGTAACTCCAACAGCCCTGGCTGCCTGTACCAGAGTCGACTCCTGTTTTACCCCATGGTTTGTCCCATCTCTTTGCATTTCCTTCCAGTTTGCTCACCTGGAGTTCCATCTTTGTCATCACCTTGATCAACTAGGCACAGGTACTCTTCTCTTTAGCATCTGAATAACACCCACTTAATACTTACCGTTTTTCTTGAGTGTTCTCTGAGACACAGTTCATCGATTTTTACCCAGATAATTTATTTTCTTTTCATGAAGTGAAAAGACATGGAAGGGGTTTTATCCTGTGTGTTACAGTATTAGTGATGTTTCGAAGTGCTGTGATTGCTAATCACTCCACCACCCAAAGCTCTTTCCCCACTGACTACCACCCATGTGGTGGTGGAAATTTTTGGAAGAGGCATTCATTTCCCCCAACAGTGAGCACTGGCAAAATTATTCTGAAGTTGACTTCATCTAACAGATGTACCCCTTACTTTTGAACCACCATATGGACCTATTATATAAATTACCAGTAGTATTGAACTGACATGATTTTGCATGCTTCCTAATAAGAATTTTCAAGGAAGTTACAAAAATTGCAGGTTTTACTGTTTTTCCAATTGGGATCTTTTTAAAAGAAATACATCTGTTTCTGTTCTGTGTCCTGAGCTACTACATTAATGATGGAGAGATTCCAAAAGTATTCGATATTACCTGATTTCAAAAGCATGAATACATTCTACAAGGGATGGGCAAATTCTCCAGAAATGTGAAGGACTGTCATTTTTACAAGCTGATGAGGTGGAGTCTTATTAAATTTTGCCACCACCGAAAGTGGTCTTTTATAAATTTGCCAGTCTTACGTGAATAATTACTCCTAAAAGTCTATACCAAATGTTTCCTAGTTAGTACATTTTGATTTAGGTTTTCAACCCAACATGTAATGGAAAAAGGAAAAAAATCAGATTTAAAAAATCAGATTAAAACTAAACACAGCTGCTGTTAAGAATCTTGCCTTTTCAGCAAAAAATGGAATTTAACCTGCTTTTTCTAACTCTCTTTGAGTCATGTTTTTGTTTTTGAGATTTGGTTGGTAGATACAGAGCATTTCATAAAACTCTCCTTCGACAGTTGCCTCTTCTTCATTGTATCTGTCGTCTTCTGTGATCAAATTTTTGTCTGTGAAACTGAATGTGAACTTTAGATAATATATGTTTGAGGCATACCGGTTGAACAAAACCATTTTGTTGGCAAATATCAAATGGTAATTCAAGAGATCAAATGCCTTCAAGAGAGTGTTTGCATTTTATTAAACTGCAAATCACAAAATCGGTAAGCTTTAAAAAGTGAATAATTTAAACGCCATGTCTTTCTTTCCTTAAAATATTGGCTCATCCCAATTGCTGTTTCTCCTGGTTATTTTCTCAACAGCTCCACCGCGGTACCTACACCCATTTATTTCTGATAAAAATGTGCCGTCTGAACTAGAATACATGATTATTTCCTTCAAAGAACCGCACCTGTATCTCCGGCAGTGGAACAACAGTCCTGTCTGTCAGGAGATCCGGTTCTCAGCTCAGGCGGACTGTAAACTTCTCGAGTGCAGAAACGTCACTATGCAAAGCGTGGTGAAACCTTTTGGCATCTTCGGGCAGATGGCCGTTTCCCGCGACGCGGGGGAGAAGCTGCTTGACTGCTCCATCGTAGTGGACTCTGTCTTCGTCAGCTTTGGGCAACACGTGGTTCATTCTCTAAACACTGCAGTACAAGCTTGGCAACAGGTACGCACATCCCAGAACAGCTTACAGTTTGTCTGCGTGTGATCTTTCACTAGACGCTTTATGTTATCACTTCTCATAGTAAGCGAAGCACCCCCCAAAATGTGAGAAAATGAAGAATTTGATGGGCACCATAATATTTGGGGTTTTCTCTGTTTAGCAAAGTGATGCATGTTATTTTTAAAAGCTTTGGAGAATATGGGTTCTCTACACATGCATAGGAGACCATGCCCACATTTTTGTGACTAATGTACCACATCTGTGTGGAAAGGAACATATTCCCAGAAATTTTTTCCAAGTATTATGGCTTTCCTTTGCCAAAGCTTCAACTTAGTTATGTATCAAGTTGTCTAAGCATCCATTGCAGAAATGAAGAACCTTTGTGAGCCTTGCCGATAGTAAACATTTCATCTTTTCAAAGGGAAAAAGCAGCGAGAAAAAATGTGCAAGCCCACCGAGTCTAAGTCTTTCCCCTTACTATCATTCTGCCATTTTTTAATCAGTTAAAGACTCTCAATTGATTATTTTCTTCCTTTCATCTCTTGCCAGAAATTAGCCATATCAAACAAGGGGATGAAGTGTAAGTCTGTGCTGCATGGTGTGTTTAAGATGAGGAACCTGTCCGTGCCACAAGCATGAAAATAATTTCACAGAATGTTTGGATAATACTGTAATTTAAGAACAAATCATTTCTACTTCCATACTGATTTTCGGTATAATATTGTATTTCCATCAAGTTTGTGTTGCTCTTAAAGCTGGGACACTTACCCCCTACCCCCAACTTCCGTATGTGCTACCTGCATTTGAGCGGAGCTGGCCCCCCAGGAGAAGTGCTCTCCTATCCTGTGCTGACCTCATGTGGAGACAGGCCGGGGTGGGGGTGTGCTGGGGGGACTTGGGAGTTCTCTAACTTAAGAATTTTTATGGGAATAAACTCTTTTCTTTATATGCATGAAGACCTATATAAGACTAAGGAATTAATTACCTAACATGGCACTACAATAGCAAAGAGAAAGAAGATAACACATCTGTTTTTTATTTTAAAATTCTTTTTTAAGGGCATTCCATGGTTTTCTTGTTGCAGAGGACATGCGTAAAATAAGAGCTAGTGTGATCTAAATCTTTGCAGCTGGTTTGAATAGTGATGTGAAAAAAACCTCCATGGCTCCAATTTCTGTTTTTTGTCATATTTTGAACAATGCATTTAATAAAAAACAAACCTAGAAAATATAAAAGAGTCATTGATAGAGCATTTAAACCCAGAATATTTTTGTCTTGGTATCAGGGCCATTCTAAGAGGACTCATGTGTAGCAACTACTGCAAAATGGCCTTCAGAAATATCAGTTTCCTCCCAGGGTAAAAATATTCTCTTAGACACAGCTATACATATAAATAAAATACGGTGCATAAATATTTAAATGTTTTAAACCACATCAGAGTGCAAATGACTGACTGGCTAACACAGTGCCTTGAAGGAATATTCTGGGTTTTTTTTTTAAATGGAATTGTATATTTGATTAAGTAGAGCCATATGTCACGTAGCATATTGCTGACAGGTACATTCTATGAATAGTTGATTCTGATTTATACAGGGATTTGGCAATGTTAACATGAGCCACAAGAGGATATACTTCTGTAATTGTTGCTGTAATTTTCTTGTTTCCTCCCATGTCAAGGGTACTTGCCACCAAGTTTTAATGTGGTAGGCATCTAACCCTACGCATTCTAAAGTAAATACAAAAATGCACTACTTTGAAATTACAGGACATTTGACATTGAAATGGGTTTATAGAGGGTTATTAAGTTCATTGTTTCTAAGATGCTCTGAATGTGGTTTATTCCCTTAGTGGGGAAGATTAGTTTCCCAAGCTTGGAGGTTATTGGTGTGTTGTCTCATATGCAGTCTAATAATTGCCGATGAGAAATATGAATTTAATAAGCAAGATAAGTTCTTCAAGTTCTCTGCATACTTTTATTGGATTCGTATCTGAGACAAGTCATTTGTATCCAGTGTGGATGGACCAGACAGTTGAAGAATGAAACAATTTGGCCTTTCACCTTTAGGTCACAAGCTCAAGATTAACAGAAGCCTTCATCAGTGTCTGATTTCTCGCTGTGATTTTTTTTTTTTCTCTTTGGCACATGATTAATGTTTTGTGAAACCAGATTGAGGACACAAAATGCCACTTGCAACTCACTTTATGTTTCAATGCCGTATCCCCACATTTGGACAAAATGACATGTAAAGGGGATTTTTATTTAAAAATGAAGGTCTTGCTCATGAGTCTTATCTTACACCAGAATGATGTCTGTCTCTGTTTAATTGCAAATGCCTGTACAACACTCCAGCATGAATCTTAAATGTAGATAAGCCATCTTTTAATTACAAATCTGAATGAGCATCCTGAGACTCTGACTATATGATGTCATATAAAATGTGCACGAACTGTTTTATTAAAAATACACCAGAATTTAAGACACTCCAAGAAATGCTTAAACTTACTACAGTTATAATGAACTCCACAGATGAAGGAACAGTAGAGAAACAGTTCTCTGAGGACTTTGAGTATTCTTTAAAAAAATGTAAACAACTCCCTTGTGTTCTTTCATTTACATTTTTCTAAAACACTCATCATTTATTAAAGGTCAGTTTTTGGAGATGAGGGAAAGTAATATGCGCTTTTTTTTTTTCCTTCTCAAACCCCATCTGGTAACTTAACCTCTGTGTTACCAGAAGATTGATCCCAACTCATTAAGAAAACTGAATTTCAGTCTCAGGATATCTAACTGGAAGTTTGGAATCATATCCCTTTCTTCATGTTTGCACTCTTGGACCTAAAGGAGAGGAAAAAGTTTATGAGAGCAGTTTATGTTGATTTTATAAGGGCAAATGGAAAAATCTCTTTAAAATAATTATACACTGGACTCCAGTTTGATTAAAGGTTTATAAACCTTTAAATAGGTAAGACATATAAGACAGAATTAGATAGGTTAGACCGGAATAGAAACAGGTAGGATACTCTGAAGAGATTCAAATTGCTAGAAGAAAATCCACCAAAATATTAACAGGAGTTATTTGTGTGCAAAATTAGAGACTTAAAAAAAATCCCTACTTCCTATATTTTCTAATTTTTCTACTGTGAACATGCATTCACTTATAATTTTAAGAATTAAAATTACTCATGTATTTGCTTCATAAGTGTTTACCGAGTACCTACGTGTCAGCCATTATGCTGAGTACTGGACATAAACTGGTAAAAAAACAGACTCGGTTCCTGCCCTCTTGCACCTATAGACTCTAGTGATGGAGACAAGAGTGAACTGAGAATCCAATGATTTCTTAGTCTCAGGAGGGATAATGAAACAGTAGGAGTGTGAGGTGAGCCTAAACTGGAGGGACATGACCTGGTCTGGAGGTGCTTCCAGAAGTCTACCCAGAGAAAATGACTTGAAAACAGGAACCTGAATGCTAAGTAGAAACAAGTTAGTTAAGTGTGAAGGAAAACAGGTCCATGCAAGGGAAAGGCACTGAGGCAAGAAGGAGCTTGATGTGTTGAATGAGTTGAAAGGGGGCTAGGGCAGTGTTGGAGGGACAGGAAAGAGCTCGTGCAGCTGGGGCTTAGCAAGCAATTGGGGACTGGCTCACGATGCGGCAGGGGTTGAATCGGGCAGGACGTTCAACCCCACTGGAGTCAAGCTCATGATTAAAAGCCACAGCGTAGAGTATGGTAAACAACAGATAATTGTTGCTTCTAATTACTTTGATCTCTTAATCCAAGACTCCTTTTTTTTTTTGTGATTAGTGTGGCTGTCAAGTGAGGTTCCACTCTGAGAATAGGGAGATTGGTGAGAATCGGTGGGTGACAGAGTGAGTCCCCAAGGGTATTTGGAAGAATGAGGTGTTTCAGGGCCCTTTCATCAACTGCAGCCAGAAAGTACTGTCCACCTTACTTAGGGGGCCTTGTGCATGACTAGGAGTGGATTCTGCCCCCCAAGACACCTGTTCTGGTTGAGGTTCTAGATTGGGTCTTGTTCCAAGCTGGATTCCAGGTACTTTGTCCTTAGACTCCTCAGGCCTCATAATCACTTAAATCACTATGCTTGTGAGTCATATGTCCCCTTTTACTCTCCCTCCCCTTGGGAAAATGGCAAGTGACCTAGTGTAGCATTATGACATTTAGCTCCACAACCACGAAATAGAGGCCACAATAGAAGTATCAGTTCCAGTGACCTCCCCTTGTCTGCAAATTGATTGGCTAATTAAGATTTTTTTTCTTGCATTCCCAGCTTGAGCATCTATTCAACTATTCTTTTCATTTACCAAAAAGATATGTTTATTAGTTTTTAACTCATAACCTAACCAGAGGGATAGAAGAGGAAACACAGAAATGCTCAATCACTTTGTCGGTGTCTGGATATAACAGCAACCGACGGAGACACTGTTAAGTGGAGAAGGAAGGTCTCAACACAGGAACATATTACTAATTTGTTGAGCCTCAGCAGACGAATGGAAGACATGAGCTGATGGATGACTCTTAGCTGACACAGACACCAACAACTGTTTTTCAATGAACATTATCTTTCTTAAAAACTGCAACTTGGCTTACACTGATTCCAGAGCTGGTCTGTTTTGTGTGTTCAGCCTCTTAACAATAGAGGGAAAGTTATGGTTTTATTTACATCTCTCCCTGAGCAGATTTACACACACACACATCCACCCTCCCCCTTAAGGGATCTGGGGATGTATTACCTAAATGATCCTTACTTTCTGTAGGGTACAAACTGTGGCTTTGGTAATTGGTCTTGATTGTCGAGTGTAGAAGGCCAGGAACATGGTAATTCTAGCCTCCAGTACTCTGCTCAGAAACGTGCACTACTCCGTACTGCATTCTTTGTAGCATGTTAATTCATTTTAAAATGTTAAAAGTTTGAGGGATCTCATTGTTCTTTTACTCTTCTGTGCCTATGATTTCTTTTGCAGGAGTATAAATCAAAACATATTCTTGGACCATTTAAGATCTCTTTAAGGTATTTTTTGTGCTTATCCTGGAAGTATAGAATACTTTGTATACCAGAGCTAATGACAACAGATCTTTTAGTGTTTCTGTGTTGTAACAATCGCCAGTGGGCAGACAGCTGCCAAACATCTTGCAATTAATCTGATGCACGTTGGCTTTCGTACTCTTTTTCTTTCAGAACAAATGCCCTGAGGTAGAGGAGTTGGTCTTCAGCCATTTTGTGATCTGTAATGACACACAGGAGACACTGCGGTTTGGCCAGGTGGATACTGATGAAAATATTCTGCTGGCGAGTCTCCACAGTCACCAGTACAGCTGGCGCTCCCACAAATCCCCACAGGTATTTGAGAAACAGCCTTACAAACACAGCAATTGTGAATGTTGGGGATTCGTTTATTCCGCGTTTGTGTGCCTGTGTCCAGTTATTTCCCTTTTTAAGTCTCCCAAGGAACCACACGGCGTAGCTGCCTCTGACAGAAACCCAGGAAGGGTTCGAGGTGGGAGCCCAGCACAACCTTGCTTCTCTTGGAAGGGAACAGTCTCCTGGTTATCACAGGTGCTGCAGAGGCAGCTCGGTGTGGCCGTGATGCGGTTGGACTCTAGAGCCCAAGTTCGTAAGCTTTGATCCCGGCTCAGTAACCTTGCTTTGCTCTCTGGTCGTCTGTTTTCTCATCTGTAAAATGTGGATAATGGTAACACGCATTTTTGTAGGGTTCTGAGGACTAAGCGAGTTACTGTGTATAATGGCACTAGAATAGTGCTCGAGTTACTGTAAGCATTACACATTGGCTATTATTATTTAGGCATTTATTCAGATTTTTACTACGTACCTACTCTGCACCCGGCATGGCCTGGGCATGGGACATGCAAAGACAGGGAAGTCATGGTCCTTGCCGTCCAAGGACAGCTCACAATCTGTGACCAAGGGGGCACTGAGAAAAGACATACCAAAGGATGTCTGTTTTCCAAGTAGTATAATTCCATTTTCCTGTCACTTTAGATGGGAATAATTAGAGGGATGTGCCCTGCAGGGATAATATGAGGATGAATTAAATACAAAGATGTGGTCTTAAATGAGTAAAAGAAATCCTAGGAAGTCATCTCAAGAATAATGTATTTCTAAAACTCTGGGTAATAAGGAAACTACTGCTTGTGATTAAAAGAAAGTCATTAGATTAGAGAGCAAGTTTTCCCATCTGGTCTATAGACCAGCTTCAGAATATGTTATGCCCTCCGGTCCCTTTTGCTTCTCCCCCGCCCCCAGTAGCTAGATTCTGATTTTTTGCTCGCTTTTTCATCATACTGCCACACTGCTAGAATAAAACTTGGAAAGGTAGACGCAGTACATTCTTATTTAAGAATAGTTATTTAATTCTAGTAAACCTGACAGGACATTAAAACCACATAAATCCTTTTTTAATAAAACTTGTTAGGAAAATTTCTCAGATGAGATGATGTTGTACTCATCTTTTTAGAGTGAATGACATGCCCTTGTTTTCTAATGTTTCTCTCTAGAAATTTCCATGTTCTTAAGTGGTTAAGTTGTTTGCCCCTTATAACATAGTTAAAAGCCAGTTTGTTTGCTTGTTTGTTTGTTTCAAAATATCTTTTTGGGCTTTTGTGTTACTAATTGCAGAAGTGAGAACATACAGACATATGGCAAAAAAATTAAAGCAAAAAAAAAGAAAGAAAGAAAGAAACAAAAAAAACCCCAGAACTCCTATAATGGCAACCATCCAGAGACAACCCATGTTAATACTTGTCGTATAGCCTTTTAGATGTTCGAAAAGTTTCCACAGTAATTGCATTTTTTAGGGACGGGAGAAACCTCTGGGAAGGCTCAGCTCCATGTAGCCCTCTACTGTGCCCATGGCCACAGCACCCACACCCACCCACGCTCCAGCCTCTGCACACAGAAAGCAAAGTACAGGAAACTTACCTCCCCTCCCAGTCTCTTTAAGAGACCCTTGGTGACCCTCAAGTTTCCCAGATACTGGGGACTCCCCCATGGCTCAGTTGGTTAAGCCTCTGCCTTCAGCTCAGGTTATGATCTCAGGGTCCTGGGATCGAGTTCCACATCGGGCTCCCTGCTCTGCAGGGAGTCTGCTTCTCTCCCTCTGCCTGCCACTCCCCCTGCTTGTACTCTCTCATTCGAGCACTCTCTCTCTCTCAAATAAATAAAATCTTTAAAAAAAAAAAAAGATTTCCTGATACTGGAGCCAGGATGAGAAGGGTGATCTTAAGAGCAGCTGGCTCAGAGGTGTGGAGAAACAGGAGGCTTCATGTTATAGACATGCAGTATCTGGGTGGGAAGGAAAAAAAAAACAGGAAAGAAGCATGGCTGACCGCTACCAGCATGACACCTGCATATTTTACTCTTTTGCAGGTTTTCAAGGTCCTTTTGTATTTGTTACTAGTTTTGTTTTCACAATATCCATGTGCGGTTTATGTTGTTATGTGTGTTATAACTAAGGAGACAAATGGAAATGTTAGGTTGAGATGGTGGTAAAGTTGGGACTGAAATCCCTATCTTTGGATTCTCAATAGAATGTCATTTCTATGGCATTGTCCAGCTCTCCTAGGTTTGGGCTACGTGGTTTGTCTGTTAGAATAGCAAAGCTGTAAGGTTTCAAAAGATAGGCTGAGAATCGCTAGTCTAATACTCCACGTTTAAAGCTAGACTAATGTGGAATTCTTAGTCCAAGTAAATCCCTTGCAAAGTCTTAACTTTATTACCAAAAATAATAAGAACCTTTTTATGACAAACTGGACGCAAGACAGATATCTATTAAACTTTTCTTTTTCCTTTTCAATTTGCAACTGCATTCTCTGGATACAAATTTTAATGAGCTGTAAGCATTATAATCTTCAAGCTAAAACTTAGATCAACTTTGTTTAAGAAAAAAAAAATGGTGTCTCTTTACAAAACTCTATAGGTTGAAGGAAGTGTGTTTTAGGACCCTCTGAAGCCAGAAGTCTTAATGGGCCCAGAGGGTCTTCATGGAATTCCTTACATCCACAGTTGCGAATTCTGCTGTGTTCTAATGAGAGGTTACATCTGAGGCCCAGAAAACCTAGCCGCTTAGCTTCAGACTGCACCTGGAGGTAGTCATAGCCTTGCAAGTGAGCAAACTGTTGCTTTTTCCAGACTCCACGTCATATCCTGCGTTGCCCAGCAGGCTGCGTTTTAGGAACATTTGTGTCTGCATGTTTATGCTACCTTGGGTGTTAGTCAATTCATAGCCTCAGGGAGGATTTCCAGAGGTCATAGAACTTAACTCCACTAAACAATGTAGCTTATATTGCAGAGATCAAGAAAGTGGCAATGACAGCTGGAAAGGTTTCAAAGAGGTCAGCAGATTTTAGAACCACACAGGAGGTTGCTAACAACAGTAAGTCTCAACAGAATGGGAAGAAACATGGACACACCAATTCCAGAAATCCAAAGCCGATTTTAAAATCAAAAAGTTGTAAACTCTCCTTATAGTTTCTAACACATGCTCTGAGGCAGAATCATTTAAAACGCTGGATATCCCACAACCGTTGCTTGCCTAGATAAACAAAGGAAGAACAAAACTAATTCCCAGGGAACAGTTGAACATACTCGGCTGCACAATAAATGCCATCCCAGAGGCCCTCAGATATCCCAGTTCAGTAGACTTCAGATCCAGTTGGGTGAGAATAACCAGCAAGTGACTGGTCTTCAAAGAAGTGCTTCATATTGTAGGAAGTTGACTCAGGACTACAGGTGTGAGTTGATGGTATCTTTCCCCAGAATATGGGTAGTAGGTGCAGCGTACGGTTAAGGAAGGTTTTGTTTAATGTAGCCAAACTGAATATAGGGACACTTCCATCAGCCAGTAGGATGCGTGAACAGGCTGTTCAAGTTGGCTTTCTTTCCTGGTTGATAGAGAGCACTGTTGGCTAATTAAACTTGAAATAGGAATGCCTCTACCTTGGATGTAAGGAATTACATGTGCTTTTATCCTCAAAACATGTACAATTTATAGATGATGTGTTTTTTAGAATTGCAGAATTTCGACTACCAGTGACTTAATTTCAGTAATCAAACCATCTAGCAAGGTGAAAATGGGCTCTAGACAGAGCTATAGAAGTTAATAAAATTTTGCTCCAAAAGGGACTTAATAGAAAAAATGGCAGATATTTTAAAATGCAAAATGTAACAAGGTAAGAATTTTGAAGAGAAGTGGAACATCTGGGACATACTCATTAAAATAGTCAGATTTAGTGAAGAAAATAGAAAATCGTATATTACTCCAAGACAGAGGTTGGCAAACTTTTTCTGTGTAGGGCCACATACTCCATATTTTAGGTCTTTTGGGGTCTTCCTGTCTCTCTCGCAGCTATTCCTCTCTGCACAAAAGCAGCCGTAATGAAAGATGTGGCTGTGTTCTAATAAAACTTTATTTATAGACTGTGAAATTTGAATTTCAGTAACTTTCACACATCACGAAATAGTATTTTTCTTTTTTTTTCTTTTTTTTTTTTTGACCATTTAAAAATGTAAAGACCATTTTAGCTCACAGGCTGTACAAAAATAGGCAGTGTGCCCCATTTGGCCCACAAGCCATAGCTTGCCAGTCTTGCTTGAAGGCCTCTCTGTTGACAAAACTCAGTTGATGGTCAGTTGTTTCATTCTGACCTAAGTAGTATTTCTGTCACTTGAAAACTTGGAAAAATGTTTCAGAAATTACGAAGTGACAGGTAATAGTTTAAATCTAACACATATGACCAACCTGTACTCACCACATAACAGTAAGATATGTTTATTTTACTTCTTCTGGGCTTGTATAGATAGAAAGTCCTCCAGTTCACTGTATATAAAATTATTTTAAAGTGAGATCTGATCACTTTTCCTCTTGTCTAAAGGGATAGTAATAGGTTTTGAGTATCTACCTCTCTTACGGTGAGTCCAGCCCGTTGTCAGCCTCATTAACTAGACTGTAACTCTCATTCACTTCACTCTTTACATATCCATTTACATAATGCATAGGTATATATATGTCATAAAGAAAGAGCACATTCCTTATTATTATAGTCACAGTTTTAAAAATTTAAAAGCTGAGTTAGGGAGATAAGGAGATATTCTATGTTGGCAAAACTGTTTAAAGTGATAAATTTTTCAGGTATTTGCCTCTGTTACATGGCACATGGCATGCATGTTAAAATTGGTTTAGAAGATGCAAATGGAATTAATTCTTCCTCTCTAGAAAGCAATTTAATAAGCACAAAAGCTATTAAAATGGTCACAACCTTTGATTTAGTAAATCCCCTACTAGTAATCTACTCTCAGAAATAATCTAAATTGAAACAGAAGTTTATATTCCAAAAATGTTTATCACAGCTTTATTTATAGTGTCAATTAAAAACCAAAATGTTGGGGCGCCTGGGTGGCTCAGTGGGTTAAAGCCTCTGCTTTCGGCTCAGGTCATGATCCCAGGGTCCTGGCATCAAGCCCCACATCGGGCTCTCTGCTCCGCGGAGAGCCTGCTTCCTCCTATCTCTCTCTCCCTGCCTGCCTCTCTGCCTACTTGTAATCTCTGTCTGTCAAATAAATAAATAAAACCTTTAAAAAAAAATGTCACTTTTATAGCTAAATTTGAGTAAAATTTAACATATCTGAATGATAAACAATTATTAGACCTTAAGATTTTTACAGAGAGGAAGTGCTACCATACCCTATCAGTCAGAAAACAGAATATAAAATAAATATAGATACAGATATAGATACATATAGTATGATCTTAGCAATATAAGAACAAATGCATAGAAAATGCTGGAAGGATATATATCAAAATGTTGCCAGTGGTTGCATCTGGGTGGTAGGTTAAGATGATATTTTTCCAGTTTATTACATTTTTACGTAGGTCTCAACTTATTAAAATAAGGGATATAGATTATTAAAGCAGAAAGAAATTAAGAAAAACCCTGAAAAAAAATTTATGCACAGACTACAGGGAATTTCAAACACTAACTGGAAGAGTGGCAAGTGCAGTGACGTATCAGTAGTGGTTATCTTAATTCTCATATGAACGACTACAAGTTTCTCTCAAATATTCTCTTAGTTACAGCTTTGCTCCACTCCAGTCTATCTTGCAGACTACATCTCAAGAAACTTCCCTGAATAATGCTTTAATTATTACAATTTCCTGTCCAAAAATCTTCATAACCTCCCCATCATCTATTAAATATCCAAATTTTCTGACATCCAAGGCCTTGACTCAGTCACTCACAAGCCTTCTTGTCTGCCATTAATTCCATCTAGCAGCTGATTTGGTCTCCCAGCCTCCCATTCAGTTTTAATCCATAAATGTTAATTTATTGTGACCTCTTGTGTGTAATTAAATATGTTCGTTTTTTCTGTAAAGAACTTACTGTCTAATGAGGGAGTCAGAAAAGTAAACAGATTTTTATGGACATGATCAGTATCTATCAGGACATTATTGCAGTAATTCAAAGCAGGGGGAAATGACGGGTAACTGAATTAAAATACTAACCATAAGGAAGAAAAGTGAGAGAATCAGGAAGTACAGTCCATTGCTTCTGGATATGGCCAAGGTCTGGACGGGAGTGCAAAGAAAATGTTTCCAAGTCTAACCTGAGGATGAGAATCTGGCAAGGCTTACCGGTAGAGGGGATATTTGTGTGGAAGTTTAATGTTTAAGGAAGAGTTAGGCGGGTGAAGTGAGGGTGGAGGTGCTGGTGTTCCAGATAAAGGAGTCAGCTTGTGTGAAAGCTTCAGAGGGAGGACACAGCCGGGCCTAGTAGGACAGCTGGACCGACTTGACTGCAGTAGAGAGGACACGTGTGAATCCGCAGGACGGGAAAGTAGGTAGGAGCCCTTGTGTTCTGTGCTAAGCAGCTTTAGTGCTGTCTTGAGGCCATGATAAGACAAAGGCAGGAGAAACTAAATACTTGAAGAGGTCAAAGTTGGCTTTCCACGGAGGCTGGGTTTGAAGGTTGAGCAGAAGTTGGCCCGGTGAACAGTAGTGGAGGAAGGAAATGACACAGAACCAGGGAGATGTAGATATATTGGTAGCATGTCATGTTCGGGGGATTCGGATTTTGTTCACAGTAACTCAGGCATAAAAACTGTATGCCCCGCTGAAGAGATGTGTGTTGGTAATGTGCTCTTGGCTGTGTTGCGGAAGTCCAGATATGGAGGGCTGGCTAACTTTGGTGGGGTGAATGCTCCCACCATAGCTGATCTCAAGCTACCAATGATTTAACAACCAGACCACAAAATTCCTGACTGTTCAGCAGTGCTTTTTCACAAATGAGTTCGAGCCAGCTCCAGCGCACCACAGTTCAGAGGAACTGTGTTCTGAAGAACCCGGCAGTCCATCCAAGGAGATCCATCTGTATGTGATGGGCGACTCTTGCCTGCGGAAGGCTCACAGGATCCCAGCTGCATCCTGGAGAGATCCCTGTGGTGTAGTAGGAAAGACAGTCTGGAGGAGACGGAGGATGCCAGCAGAGAGCAGTGTGGACCTGGCCGCAGAGCCCCGGCGTGACAGAGGTCATAGTGACTGAGTCAAGGCAGAGGAGAAGTCATCACTTGGGGTAAATGCCTAGCAGACCCATCCTTCTGTGAATAATAGCTATAAATTCTGAGCAAAATACAAAAAGAACTACTTCTGGAGACTGAACAAAGGCAGGAAGATTTTGGAGGGGAACCAAAACTCGGAGCAAGCATCCTGCAGAGTGAATTCACCGTTGTTTGGTGGCTGTGCTGGATGGCAGTTGCAGTCATTTCAGTGCAATGGTAGCCCGTCGTCTTCCTGGCCCCAGGTAGCAGGGGAAAGAGCTCAGGCCACCAAGGCTGCTAGAGAGTGAGGAGAAAACCTTGGATGGGGGGAAGCCAGAAAGTGGGAAAATAATTTGGCCTGTCCACTGACTGCGGAAACACGTGGGCCTGGGGAAAACTGGAAGCAGCCTTTACCCAAGGCTTCAAGAACCGAACGAAACCCAGCAGCCACTCACCCAGGTTTGAGAGTTTTCCATTTGAGTCTAAATGAATTGAGTACTTGTTAAATCAAAAACATTAACACTCTGGAGCAGTTACAAGAAAATCCAGAGTTTCCACAACAAAACCTTGACAGTGTCCATAATACAAACCAAAATTATACAACAAATCTCAAGAATCACCACCCCCCCCAAAGTAGTTCAATTTCAAGAGAAAGATAATTAACAGATGTCAACACCAAGATGACCTAGAAGTTAGAATGACCATATACTTTAAAGCAACTATAACAAAGGAGAGGGTATTTTACAGTTGTTATTAAGGTCCCAAGTTAGTTGATTTTTAAACAATCAAAAGAGAGAACATTTTGTGCACCTAATTGAATCAGATAAAAGCTCTGAAAGAGGGGCTGGGCCCTTTTGTGAGGAGAGAGAGAGACCCATAGGCTCCTGCTGGCCAGGAAGTAAAATATCATGTGGTGAGTGCCTACAGAGAAGGCCAGGGGGCAGGCAGCTGTGGGAAGCCTCCAGGACCTGCAGGTGGCTGCCAGTCCCAGTCATTAGTAAGTCATAGTCCTCAGCCTGTAGCCACAGGGAAGACATTCTGCCAACAACCTGAGCGCACTTGGAAGTGGATTCTTCCCTACTTGGACTCCTGACCCACAGACAGAGTGATGGTAAATGTGTGTTCTTTTAAGCTGCTAAACTTGTGGCAATTTGTCTTTCAGTAATAGAAATATAATACAAAATGACAGAGAAGAAAAGGCAGTAAACTGGAAGATAGGTCAGTAGAAATCATCCAGTGTGAAAGAGAAAGAGAAAAAAAGATTCAAACAAAATGAATCGATCTGCAGGGACCTGTGGAACAATTTCTAAAGGTCTAAATATGAGTAATTACCATCCAAGAATGAGAAGAGAGAGGGAGAGTTGGGCCAAAAAAATTAAATTAACTCAAGAAACGTCCCAAGTTTTGTGAAAGATAAAAATTTGCAGGCCTCAGAAGCTCAGAAAACCCCAAACAGATATTTCAAAGAAAGTCACACTGAAGTACCTCATGATGAAACTACTGAAAACCAAAGAGAAAGAGAAAATCTTGAGGATTAGCTGGAGAGAAATTGTAAGGAAAACTATTGGAAGAACTATGAACTTTTCTTTAGGTATCAAGAGAGGCTAGAAGGGAAGGTTTGTGCTGGAAGTGATCTGTTTGGAAGTCATTTGGGAGTTACAATCACCAGGATTTGGTTACTGGTCATGGAAGGGAAGGACCTAGTTTAACTCTGAGGTTTCAGAATTAGGGGACAAGTTGGCAGTGTTGCTGTTGGCCCAAGACAGGGAACTGAGTAGAAAGACAGTGTTTTAGAGACAGAGGATGGAATAGGATATGAGAACACAACAGGGTGACTCTAAAATCCATGTAGGACACGTTGAGTTTTGGGTTACTTGGCAGGGCAGAAAGGATGATATATTAGAAAAAAACCAGATTTGTAGCCATACGTGCCTGGGTTTCACTCCTAAGGCTTGTTAGCTATGTAAGATTGGAAAAGTTTCTTAATTCCTTGGAGCCTCGGCTTCCTCTTCTGCAAAATCAAGAGATTTTTGTGACTATCCCATGCAATAACATTTATAAAGTTTCTAATGAAGAACTCAGCTCTCTATAACCAAAGGTTCTTTCCTTCCCTTTTCCCTTTCTAACCAGACATCCAAGTGGCCATGTAGAGGAGGCAAATGAATGAGAGTCAGAATGTCATAAGAATAGTCTGGCCTAAGAGGTTAAAAATTGGGTTTGTCATCAGTGCCTAAGTAGCACTGGGAATGCCCAAGGAGACAGAGCTAAGAGAAGAGGACTTTGTTAGTTATCTCTTGCAGTAGAACAATGTACAGCATTGGTGTACAGGCAAAAAGATGGCTACTGCAGACACTCCCATTCATAAAAGGAGAAAAGGGAGACCCACCGATTACAGGTCCATAAAAATTCTAATATCCAACCGGATAAATGTCAGAAGTTTCTTGATTAGTAATCATTCATACTCCTGCTCAAGAGTAATTGTCCATGGCTCATGGCTTTGGACTCTTGGCTCAAGCCTCCTTGAGTCATCCGTCCTTTTTCTTGAAAAGTGTCCTTTGTTTGCACTTCATAGTCTGCTCAGATTTTTTTGAGTAGTTTTCATAGTTTTCAAAATTCAGTATAATTTTGAAGACTCAACAGTCCTCTTTACCATCTTACACTTTGTGTCTTTCAGTCAAAATTGGCAGTGTTTCTGCCAATACAATTCTTTAAATGACTTTGTGGGTCTCTTGTTAATCTTACTGAGATTTACTACAGTGGACAAAATCACGTATCTCTTCAAGATAATTCCTTTCTGCTTTGGGATTTGCTCATGCTGCTGAGTGTCTTAGAAGCCCTTGTTTGAACAGTTTACTGGGACAGCAACTTAGATCTTTCTGCAATCCTAACAAAGGATTTTATAGCCACATTCTTAGCTTCATCCCTAAACCAGCTTTCCTGGTCATGTCCTGGATTTGATCTTTGCGTAGAAACCACTTCTTGATTTTAGCATCATTTGCCATCTGAAGGCTAGAAATGTTGAAAACTAGCAAGTCCTGGCTCCTTTTTATCTAACACTTCTTTCTTAAGCTTCTGTCAACCCCTCTCAGACTTTAATATAAGCAGCAGATAGAAGCCAGGAGTTACTTCAGCACTGCCCGGAAATCTCCTTAGCCATATCACATAGTCGATTAGGCACATTTATACTTTCCATGTCACTCTAGCTTATAGTGTTGCTAAGCTCTCTGCCATGACATAGCAATGTCCCTTCTTCCATTGTCCAACATCATTGTCCTCATTGACAGCCTCCTCTCAGGCCATTAAATAACTATTAACAGTAACTTTGAAGCACCTTAGATAGTCACCAACACTCTTCTCAAGTCCTTTTAGTTTCTGCCCACTTGCCTGCTCCAAAGCCCCTTGCATTTTTTGGCTTTTGTTATGGTAGCACCCCACTTGGAGAAAACAAAATCTGTATTAGTTACATATTGCTGTTTAATAAATTACCCAAAACCCAAGTAGATAATACAACAGACATTGTTTTTAATCTCCATTTTATTAGCCAAGAATTTGAGGAGTGGTTGAACTGGGTAGTTGTAGCTCAGAATCCCTGAGAAGGTCACAATCAAGACATCATCTGGAACTGTAGTCATCTAAAGGCTTGACTGGGCTGGAGAATCCATTTCCAAAATGGCTCACTCACGTGGCTCTTGGCTGGAGGACTTGGCTCTTTGCTACAAGGATCTCTCCATAGAGCTGGCTGAGTATTCTCATGACATAGCCGCTGGCTTCCCCCAGATCAAGTGATCCAGATCAATTTAGAGCAAGACAGAAGCCATAGTGTCTTTTATGACCTAAGCTCAGAAGTCATTCATTGTCATTTCTGTGATATCTTAGTGGTTACACAGATCAGCCCTATTCAGCATGGGAGGGGACTATGCAAAAGTACAAATAGCAGAAGACAGGGATCACTCGTGTGATCTTGGAGGTGAGGTGTCATAAGGAAATTAGGCTAAGAAATTAGATCCACTGGAAGGGGTAAGAGGTATAAGAAAACTAAGATATAATAGGAAAAGCAGGACATACAGTGTCCTAAAAGCCAAGAAAGGAGAATATCTAGAGCTGGGGGGAATTATCAGGTGCCGTCCAGAGATTGAGTAAGACAAGAACTGAAGAAGCCATTGTATTTGGCAACTGAGAGGTCATTGATGGCTCCAAGAAAGCATTTTCATGGCAAAATATGAATAGAAGCCGACTTGAAGTGGATTGAAAATGAACAGGAGGTGAGGAAATGGAGAGAATCAACATGATTTTTTTTTTTTTTAATCTTGACTGGATGTTAACTAAAGAAAGCTGCAGGATCAAGCAAGGGTTTTAAACGGAAGAAAGTTGGGCATGTTCTATACGGAAACAATAAATAGCAGAGGTTGATATGCAGAAGAGAGGAAAAATGATTAATGGCATAAGTTCTTAGAATGGGAGAGGAGGAAGGAATCCAGACCACAGGTAGAAGGATTGACCCTGCATGGGAGGAGGTTTATATTGGATATCCATTGCTGCTTAACAAATTTAGTAGCTTAAAAAATGCATTAGCTCAGGGCATCTGGGTGGCTCAGTGGGTTAAAGCCTCTGCCTTTCGGCTCAGGTCGTGATCCCAGGGTCCTGGGATTGACCCTCACATCGGGCTCTCTGCTCAGCAGGGAGCCTGCTTCCTCCTATCTCTGCCCTCTCTGCCTACTTATGATCTCTGTCTATCAAATGAATAAATAAAATCTTAAAAAAAAATGCATAAGCTCATGAGTCTGTTGGTCAGAAACCTAGATGCCCTCAGGAGGTTCTTCTGGTGTCTGCACGGCTCACTTGTGGTCCAAGATGGCCTCACCTACATATGTGCAGTTGGCAGGCTGTTGGCCAGGGTACTCTTGGTTCTCTTCCATGTGACTGCCCCCAGCAGACTAGCCCAGACAGGAAAACCAAAGCAGAAACTACTAAGCCTCTTGAGCCCAAGCTTGGAGCTCACACAGCATCTTCTGTCACCATCTCTTCTTGGGCAGGACAAGTCACAGGCTTAGGCCAGATTCAAAGAATAAGGAACTAGGTATTACCTCTCATTGAGAGTTGCTGAGAGAATTGGGGGCCATTTGCAACTTACCAGGAAAGCCTCCTCTGACTTTGAAATAAGAGAGAGAGAATGAGCATGAATGTGAATGGAGATGAGGTCATAATGGGTATTTGCTGAAAGTAAAAAGAAAAAAAGAGTAGGAGGCTTTAAAAAAAGGAATTTTCCATAGCATCTAATCCTATAGCCTGCTCATATTAAGCATTTGGTAAATGTTCACTGAGTAAATGTTTTCTTTACTTATTTATAACGTTTCTGACATTTTTCAAGAACATAGACTTAAAATCTTAATTATTTTAACAATATGAAAATTGTAAACTTATTTCCATCCAATTGGATATTGTGTGTGTGTGCTGTACAGATACACAAAAAGAGGTCTTGTGATCTCAAAATGTATCTTCTGTATACTGTCAGTGAAGTTGGGCTTTTAATTAGGAGTAGCCCCGGTCTCCCACACCTCCCCCCTTTGACCTCCCAGTGGCTTCCAGTGAAAACAAAGACAAAACTAGGCCATCACTACAGGGGGGAATTCACAGTGTTCTCCAAAGGAGAGTACCTTTCGAGTCCATGTGCATGTCCAAGTCTTCCCAATTTGTTCTTTCTTCATTTTTTTAAGTAAACTCTACACCACACATGGGGCTCGAACTCACGACCCTGAGATCAAGCGTTGCATGCTCTACCGACTGAGCCAGCCAAGCACCCCCAACTCTTCCCAAATTAACTGTGAAAAATTCTTATTATTTGTCATAAACTAAAAGTACTGTCGTATAGTTACCAAATGTTCCCGATTTAAAGTAAATCATTTCAAGTTAACTTTGCCACACATAATCTCCTTTTCTAGCCATGGAAGTCAATTCCCAGAAACCTCCAGTATGGCTCTTGTGTAGGGCACAGCTGCCTGCAACTAGCAATTCCATGTGGGGAGGAAGGATTGTGTGCCTTTGCTCCCCAGTGGCAGTAACAAGCTTCTTTTTACTGTTGCTGACATTAAGATAACTAAAATCAACAGTGAGGTAAACACTTCTTGGGACCATCTGGCAAAGATTTTAATCCCAAATATTCTGTAAACACTGACTCTGTTTGAGTACCCGGAACCTACTGTCCAGTCACCACCAACTGCATCTTTATTTCGGTTTTAGGCAGTAATTGAAAGAGCAAAGTAGTAGACTGGAGACTCTGTCCTTTTACCTTTCTCTCTCAAATATTTCAGCTTCATGAGAGACTCCAAGAGATTTACATTCTCTGAGGAAGCTTAGAGGGCCTTATGAAGTGACCAGTAGAGGTAAATGGGGCCCTAGCAGTTTTGGTCATTAAGTATCTGGTAGCTAAAGCGTACTTGGAATGTCTTCATTTTCTGTTGGGAAATGCATTCACTCTAAATGAGAGGCAGAGCTTTGGGGCTGAGTTTTATTTTTCCTGTGTTTTTCAAAGTTTCTTCGTAAAAATGATTTGCAGTGTAACCTAGTTAAGACTTTTAAAGTCTTTCCCCAGAAATGGCAAAGATAGGATTGTGATAGGGCACTTTATTCAGTCCCAAGGCTGATTTCTGGAGTTTTCTACAAGCCTGCATGAAAAAGAACAACTGGGGATTATTTCAGCTGTGAAGCACCCAGAGGAATGACTGCTGGTGCTGCTAATGGTCTCTCTGTCCCTCCTCTGGCAATAAATTTTAGATATTGAAATATAGCTTTGGAGAAAAATGTACTGAAGATTCCTTAAGCTTTTTACAAGACACTCAAAGGCTTTTCACAAGCCTGTGCTCTGGAAATGTGAATTCTTGATGTCTAAACATAAAGGTCCTTTACTGAACTCGTTTTAAATGTGAATTTTCATACGGAGTACTTGGAGAAAGGGAATGCAGCTGGACCATTAAAGCATGGTATTTTGCCATTTTTAAGTAATGAGAAATACTGATTAAGAATGTTATAAAGATTTCAGCATACATAATGTGATTGTCTCTAATCATAACCTATTAGCACAAGTCTGTAACAAAAGCATTAGGTCTGTTAAAGACAATGGCACACCTATTATACTGTGGTACATTTTAATTATTTCCATACTGAACAGGATATTGAAGAGCTTATTATCTAAAGGTCAGAATAATGCCCAAGACATGGCCAAGCCCAATGAGTGTCAGATGCATGGAATGTTGGATGACTTCATAGTTATGAAATTATTTCATTTCTCATGATAATTCCTGACTTGCCAAGTTAGTGAATTTTAAGAACTCTGAGAGCAGATTTTAAGATAAATGTGAAATAATCCATACTTTTGGAGTCAGGGACTTCCCTTCAGGCATTAGTTCATATTTGACTTGCTTGACTTACACTTGGGGATAAAATGAGTTAGGACAAGGTCTTAGATACCACATTCCCTTACTGGGAAAGAAAACCAACTTGCACAACTTTGGCTCATGTTTCTTGTTATACAGGCACTGAGAAGCAGCGGTTGCCATGAAATACTTTATTTAACCTTTACAAAAATGTTTTCTTAGTATGGCAAGGCAGTTTAGTTAAATGAAAATAAATAACTATAAAAAATTTGGATTTCTTTAAATCCATCTATTGAATTCTTTTTTTTTCTAATTAAAAATTAGGGATAACAATTATAATTGTCTAAATTGCCATGATGACTAAAAATAAAGATTGTGTCAAACTGTTTTATCCTTTCTTAGGACACGTGTTAGCATGTCTTCTATTTTACACTAAAGGAAACTTTGCTGAATGATGAATGTTACATTTGAGAACAATTTAAAAGAAAGTTTTTTAGGTTGGGTTTCTCTATTGTTTATATTTATATTTAGTCAAAATTGATTTTCAGACAAAACAGTTTTGCTCACAAACTCCAAATATTTTTCCAAACCTGAATGACTATTAAACAGTATCTCTAGTTTTTGTCTTACTGGTTTCCATTTTTCAGTTCACCTAAATTATTCTTTATTGTTTCTGTCCAACATGCTCTTTTCTCTTCCACTGAAAAGTTGGGTCCAACCAAGGGCATGGTGACCATTGGCTATCATTCTGTCAAAAGAGTGTGTCTATACAACACCGAAATCTCCTGGCTGTTGGAGATTAAGCAATTGAAGTTATTTGATTTAATTAGTTTAAAAGAAAATAAGAATTATCTCATATTTTATGGACAGACCATCCTTTTCTGTACTCACACGTGCACATACACGTACGTATCACATTTTTCTGAATCTTCACTTTTCAACCCTTTGTGGCAGTTGTCAGGGCTAAGCCATCTTAAAAGATTCACACAATTCTGGATATAAGGCAGCCATTAGTATGTTTTTTCAGTCACATATCATTTAAATATAGGGAAGTCCACACCCTCTAGAGACATGGAAACAATATATATGTGTAATGCTGAAATGAGCTCTTCAAAACCAATATGTCCTTTCATACTTCTTTTACTATGTGCCTTTGTATCTGATTTTATGATTAAAATATCCCAAAAGTTATACATAAAATTATATATATATATATATATATATATTTTTTTTTAAGATTTTATTTATTTATTTGACAGAGAGAGATCACAAGCAGGCAGAGAGGCAGGCAAAGAGAGAGGGGGAAGCAGGCTCCCTGCTGAGCAGAGAGCCCCATGTGGGGCTCGATCCCAGAACCCTGAGACCGTGACCTGAGCCGAAGGCAGAGGCTTAACCTACTAGGCCACCCAGGCACCCCATAAAATTATATTTTTAATATATAAGAGAATTTGCTCACAACATCTTCTTGCAAAAATTTTTTTGAAGTATAGAATTTTTCACTAATTTAGATAATTTGGATTTAGGTAATTTTTTAGTAAAGAATATACTTGAAGCATCTCATTGTTTTGTAGACAATGTATAAATCAGAAGTACCACAATTATTCACCCTACTCTTACTTCCTTTTTAACTTCTTTTTCATAAGTATATAATTTTTAGCCAGATACCAAACAGAGACTGATACCTGAACAGTGAAAAACCATAAATGAATTTTTTAATTTGGATTTCTGTTTAGAGTTACTTATAAAATATAAATCCTTTCTAATTTTAGAAAGATTCTATGATTTGCTTATAGATATGTTGAAACATGGATAAGCCTTAATGTTTGCTAGAAATGTGTGACATTTGACATCCTATTTACCCATGGAAATTCAAATAATTCACCGTAAACTATACGATGGAAGGACACAATGCACTGTTTTAAAGCTATAGAGCCTTATAGATGGAGAATATGATTGAATTATTTCTTGTTTATATTAATCGTGTATATTTTGTTTTTCTTTCATACCTGTGACATTTTCTGTCCTATTTTGTTTTTAAAAGTTTTCAATTTTTTTCGTAGCAGCTATTCCTACTTGCTCTAAAGGAATAGGAATCCTTATTCTGCAAATGCATTTTTTAGTTTTTCCTGCATTTATTGTTTTATCTAATTACCTTTTTATATCACCTATTTATTTTAAGCTCAGGCTTTTTTCTGTTTTTGCCAGAGTGTTCCTTCCTCTCAGTGGTTTTCTACAGTTTTACAAAAATCATGTATTTTTACACAGTTTAAAGAAGGCCAGAAACTTTCTTGATATTCTTTGCCTGAATTCTGCAACAGGGTGTTTATGGTAACCACTCTCTTCTGCTCACTTTTTAAGATGCTATCCTCCTCCCTTTGCTTTGTAATATTTTTTTCAGAGGTCACATAGGTTATTTTCAGTGTTTGTCAGTGATTATAGTATATGGATTGTCCTTGGTTAGAGTCTGTTATCACTTGAGGAACAATGAGATTGTTATTCTCATCCCCAGCTGCAGGGCAGAAGGACAAAGTCAATTCCTGTCTCACTTCCCGCTTTGTAGCTGGCATGTCCTACTATTTCTCAGCTATACAGAGGTAACACCTTTTCCGACATCTTTTCATGGTTCTCGGATACCCCAAACTGTCACACTTCATGAAAAACTACAGTTCCCCTTGTTCGCATCTGTTTTTGTTGTTCCTGAGTCCTCCTTCCTCTGTAACAATTATCTCATGATGACCGCTCATAAAATACAGCGGCGCATGGCCACAACCTGTTTCTCCCTGGGAGCTACTCTCTCTCTCTAGATGTTGAAAGACCAGGGAGATAGTGAAGAGCAGGACATCAAACAGCCTAAGAAACTGTCAGTTACTTTCCGTCCGCGTCTATAATGCTCCGTCGGGTCCCTGGTGTTTACTGATGACTGATGCCCGGAGGGGAAGCGGCGGCCACTGACGGGGAGTTCTGTGCCTCTTTCGCCTCTCTTTCCGTACCACTCCCTCGAGGGCAGGTCCTCTTCTGACCCTCACGTCTCCTCAACCCCAAGAACCTACGCATGCCTCTGCCTGTGTAAGAGCAAGATCTGGCTTCCTAAAATGATTATTTTTGTTCCAGTATGACTCTTTCCTTTCCGGGATCAAAATTCAATGGTTCCATTTGGGTTAGGATCAAAGCTATCAGAGGATTGTAAGCCGATGAGTTCATACTGTAAAGTTAATTTTCCAAATTACATTGACGAGAAGTAGGACAAGAAGTTGTTTGTTGGCAAAAACGGTTTGAAGCTATAGCTTGCTACTTTTAGGACCTGTCCCTGTTTATAATGCAGTCAGTGTGCTTTGTGGACGTTAATTTTGTGCAGAAAGACCCACTCCAAGTTAGGCTGTCGCCTGCTTTTGTTTAGTAAAAGAACAGCCCTGTCTATCTTTTATTTACTCCATTTCAACATGGTTTTTTCATGTTATTTCTTTTCGTAACTAATATGTCCTCTGGTCAATCTTTTAACTCCCCAAGCAGAGTACCTCTTGGAGTCCTACAACAAATTTTCCTTCCCCTCATAAAATTTTGCAGCATAATTTTTCTTGTTAAATATCTGTTTCTTCCACTCCATTGTGAGCATTTCCAGTGTGAATAATGTGTCTCGTTCATCTCTATATCCACCACGTGTGGCTTAGTTCATTGGCTTATGGTAAACATTTAATAGATAGAGATCGTAAAAGTATTTGATATATTGGAAAAAAAAAAAAAACTATCGCCCTGGGGAAGAAAGCTTAAGTAATTACATTAAATTGCTCCAAGGATTATGTGAATAAGTATTAGAGCAAACCAGACCCTCTGGGAGGGGCTCGGAGGCTACAGAGATGAACTGACCGTCGTGTCACCCTTTTTAGCAAAGCGGCTGCAGTGCAAATGAGAAAGTGGTGACACCGACTGGGACAGAGGGGGAGACTTCAGGCAGGAAGCTGAATCTGATTTACTAAAATAGAAACGTGTCATTTCTTTTCCCTTAAAATGCAGGCTCTGTATGCTTTCTATTAGACGTTTTTCTTTTTAATAACATTAATGTTTATCTGATTTCAAAATAATACATATTTATAGTATGACATTTGGAAATTACATAAAAGCACACAAAACACATACACAAAGGAATACTTAAAACACACAACCCCAAGATAACCACTGTTAGCATTTCAGCATATTTCTAGCCATTTCTCCCCTAAAAACATGCACAAGAATTTTTCTTCATTTTATAAAAACGGAATGTATACTGCACGTGTCTTTTTATAATTGCTTTTTTCCCATTACTCTATCGCTAACTAACATTCTCAATGTTTTTTCATGCTGTGATTGTTTTCTTCGGTAGTTCGAGAGGATTCTACAATCTAAGTGTGGTTAAGCATACCAGAGTCGGCACCACTTACTCTGAGTTCCGATCTTATCCCTGCCCTCCCAGCACTGTGGCCCTGAGCAGCTCGCACAGCCTCTCTGTGACCTGGTTTGCTTTTTCATCTGTAAAATGGAACAACAGTACCTACCTCATAAGATTGTTTTAAGGAATAAATGAGAAAATGTATAAAAAGCACTGAGGCCAATGCTCGGCACATAGTACGTGTCTAACAAATGATAGCTTTCATTGTTTTTACAATATTTTATTTGACAAAATATTATTTCCTAGCAATGTCTAATTTTTATTATTAAAACAGTGCTGGAATAAGCTTACATCCAGGTAAATCTTTGCACATGTGTATGATTATCACCCTACAAGAAATTCCTATGTAGAATTGATGAGTCTGTATCTGAAACGCAGATTTTTGACAAGGACTAGACTCCAGCGACAGTGTTCAATCTAACGTGTGTTGGGAGTGTGCCAGGTTTCCCTTTTTGTAACAGATTGTTCTAGGTTGATTTCACAGTATTTGTGGCCTTCCTTGAATTCAGGTGTGAGGGAAAACCTACAACAACTCCTCTTTGTTGGAAGAGCCAACATCCCAGCACTCGTGTGACGACAGAGTGGCCTCTGTTATCTCACCTCCTGGACCACTGATTTGGAAAGCTTTCTTTCTCTTTCTCCTTTTCCTTCCAAAATACCCTGCATCAAAGAGTCCAAGTTATCCGCTAGAAAATAAATCAACATGATTTATTTCCACTCTTCTCGTTCCTTACTTGTGAGATTGTGTTCTATAAATAAATGTAAAAGAATATAGAGGGTCCTGAGAGTTCCAGTATTGAATCAGGGTGATGTGAGGCATTAGCCATTATCTAACAAGTTTTCCACTTGGTTTTTTAGCATTACATCAGATACTCTGAACATCCTGAAATGTAACTGCCTTGACAAAACAGTAATGAGCAACATATTTCATTTTAATTTTATGTTAATTTATTGGGATGACATGTACTATCAGTTCCTTTTTTTTTTTTTTTTTAGGATTTTATTTATTTATTTGACAGACAGAGATCACAAGTAGGCAGAGAGAGACGGAGAAGCAGGCTCTCCACCAAGCAGAGAGCCCGACACGGGACTCGATCCCAGGACCATGGGATCATGACCTGAGCTGAAGTCAGAGGCTTTAACCCACTGAGCCACCCAGGCACCCTGTACTATCAGTTCTACTTGCACATTCCAAATAAGCAATTAAACTTGGATCTGTGTAATTTGATCTATAGCTTTCCAGATATTATTTTAGATAGACAAGAAATTTTAAAAGTATTTTAACTTAATATTCCTTCAAAATGCTTACCTACTCTATCATTTGGGATCTGCTTTAGGCTTTAATATCAGTATTACTGAGTCTGAATTATGGATTGGAAGGATTACATTGATTTTTAATTTAATCTAGTTTCATCATCCATGTAAAGTAAATCTCCTTTGTTGAAAGGTCATTCAAAAACTTGGGATTGTTTTTAAGAGTACACTTACAGTTGATAAGCACTTGATAAGCACCTTGATAAGTACTAAGAGTACACTTACCTTGATAAGCACTGAATAATACATGTAACTGTTGAATGACTGTATTGTATACCTGAAATGAATAACACTATCTATTAACTACACTGAAATTAAAATTTTTAAATTTTAAAAATACAGTGAGACAAAAAGAAAAATATTTTAAAAATAGGAATTATTTCCAAATATTTTTATTTAATACTGTATTTTATGACATTTTATGCACAGCTATCACGGATATCACTAAAAATTTTTAATGTCTACTTTGGGTTATTTTTCAATAATCCTCACTCATTTATTTATTCAACAAATATCTGTTGCATGCCTACTATGCACTAGGCTCTTGGGATATAGTGTAAGTTTAGAAGTTTAAAAAATACACATGATGCCTAAGCTTTAATATATATTAACAATACATATTAATATATACATATATTTAATAGTTTATTTCACTTGGATTGAATGTTAATTTTTTTTAGAACACCTAAAATTTCTACCAAGAGTATAATGGATTGGGAAAATTTTTGAAGTTATTTCAATTTTCAGTTTCTTCTTAGAATATTACATATTACTGTACAGTAAATTATAAAATACAAAAAAGTATAAGTGAACCTGAAGACATTTTTTATTTGTGATTATTTGGGTAGGAATCATCTTGATGACAGTTTTAAAATGAATAGTGAAATAAAGTTCACAGACAAGTATCTGGTACCTTCACTTATGTTTAGGATATAGTTTTAAAAATATAGCCATCCCCTTTTCTTTCTGTTCCTTGGTGCATCCTGTTTTCCTAGATGTCGTCTTATTTTTCTTTCCTCTGTGACTGAATCAGGAATTCTCCCTTTGGAGGTGACTGTGGGTGGTCTTGAGAGCTGACCCCAGGCCTCTGATCAGTAATTCAGTTTTAACTTTTATTTTGTATTTTAAAAAATGACCAGAGAGCTGCATATGCTCCCATTTGAGATCTTCAGTGGAAAACCATGAATTTAGTCTGGCTGCCCTGGGGGGTGGTGGGGCTGCTGGAAAAAAAAAAAAATGTAGCCCGTTGGGACCTTCCAACAAGCGTGGCCACCGTACAACCTGCCTTATTGCTTAGTTTCAGTTCCCACTGAGAAGTTCAAACAAGAGTAGTTCTTATTTTGGCTTTTTCCCCCCAATGGAAAGTATTAGCACTAGCTAAGTAGGCCAAAAAGAATGAAAAGCCTGAATAGAAAGGATGGTAGAGGAAGTGAGTCAGTAAGGGAAACTTAATAGGGAAGAGGGGAAAGAAAGTTTCCAAGTTGATAAGAGAATGTAAAAATACCATGGGCTCCAGGCAACAAAGGATAGCTATGTGGGGCCTAAGGCCATTGCTTCATCTCTCCTGTGTTTGCAAGTTTCTGGCCCATCTTGCCTTTCCTCCTGACTATGACAGTTGCCCTCCTTCTTCCACACTCCACTCTTAATCTCCTTTCAACACACCGATCCCCTATACAGAAGATTCAGTGGCCACCTGCTAATTCTTCAATAAAGCACAAATTCCTCACTTAGTAAATCAGTGCTGGCCGCAATCTAGATCTCCCTGTTTGACCTTATCCCTGACTCCCATTTTTCATGTTCCCTTTTCTCCAGCAATTCCAGATTGTTAACCTTGCCCCCAAGCATACCCTCTGGCTTTCACATCTCATGTTGTCCCTAAGGGGACCTGCCATCTTTGCCAGTCGAAACCCTGTAGGAACTCTGAGCCCCAACTGCTTCCGGAAGCTCTTCTAATCCCACCAGCCTGGAACAAGCTGTCCTTTCTCTAGACTCCTGTACCATGTTGTATCTCTCCAAATGCCTCTTGTTTTATTGCGCATGCTTTATTTTCCCCATAAGATCGTAAGCTCTTTGCAGGACAGAAGACACGGTTCTTCCTCCTTCCTTCCTCCATAGCAGCTAGCATATCAGCTTTCTTATAGTATCTGAGTAAGAAAATATATCAGAGGAATGATAGAAAGAAATCACATTAGGATCAAGTAGTCTAACACAAATTTCACCTTCTTATGCCTGAATTTATAGTCCCTTCAGTATAGAAAGAAAAGTAGATCTATGAGTATTTGTTTTTAAATGGAGACTACTTAGTACCTGGAGCCATGAAATGTAGTCATTTGGGGTGCCTGGGTGGCTCAGCAGATTTAAGGCTCTGCCTTCGGCTCCAGTCATGATCCCAGGGTCCTGGGATCAAGCCCCACATTGGGTTCTCTGCTCAGTGGGGAGCCTGCTTCCCCTTCTCTCTCTCTCTCTGCCTGCCTCTATGCCTACTCTGGCAAATAAATAAATAAAACCTTCAGAAAAAGAAAGAAAGAAAGAAAGAAAGAAAGAAAGAAAGAAAGAAAGAAAGAAAGAAATGTAGTCATTTGGTTCAACAGAACAGAACTCCCTCACTCAGTGGAGGTCCATGAGCATCCGCACTGCTGTCTAGTGCCTGAAGTGGACACACCATGGGAAGGATGACCCAAGTAGGGTTGGGCCTTCTCAGTCCTTTTTGTAGGTTTTCTCTCTTAGGAATGCAGTTCCTTCCCTAATAAATGATATATGTCTAATAGCTATTTAAATGCTTTGAACAGTCGACCAAACATTACAAATATTGTACCAGTGATGCATGTGGGAAGAAGTGTGATGTTTTTCTCCCACCTAACTTTTCTGTGTGAACTTAATCCAGACATATCTGGATTTTCATAATTCAAAGAAAATATCTATGCCAACATTTTGAGAACACGTAGATGCCAAGCGAAACCCAACAAAATACTCCTTGGTGACATTCAGTCGGTTGAAGCTGTGTACACAGAGGGAGCCGCTACCTAAAATTGAGCTCATATGCAAATGCGAACACTCCTCAATTCCAATTACGTTGTATACATTAAACCTTTAGAGGCTGTGGAATTTTCAGGAAAAATATAGCCGAGCTTGACCTTAAGTACCTTGCCTCATTATTTTTTTGTCATTTCCAGCTACTAGTCTCTCCAAAGAAAACAACTTTCTTGTTTCTTTTAGTTTTGTGTATGCCCTGAGCTTTATTCCCAGTTGCTGCTACAAAAAACTGAAATGGTTCCAAACACCACTATTGTTTTTCTTTTTTTTTTCTCTGTCACTAATATTTAAAGATCAAAGATAACTCTGGTACTTTTATGTTGTAGAGTGTATATAAGACCAAATTTTCCCTAAAGGTATTTGCTGTCTAGGACTTTTTTCTTTTTTCCCTTTCTTTCCCTCCCTCCCTTCCTCCCTCCCTTTCTTTCTTTCTTTCTTTCTTTCTTCCTTTCCCTTATTACCTTTCTTTTCTAGAAGTCATCTGAATGGTAGCTTTTTGATTTCCTGGCGTCACTGGAAGTTGCATGGAGGAAGAACTGGAGTGGGGCCATATGAAAAGAGGGAGATGAGTTAGGAGGTTTTGAAAAAATACTTTATTAAGGTGTTTTAAAACAAACAAACAAATCCTCCCTTAACCTTCCACCAAAATCATATTGTGATAACTAGTGACCTTGGGAAATGTTTTAATTTAGGTACTTTCTAAAGTCTCCTTCTAATGGTAAAGCAGAAAAATAATCTTTCTGTCAAAAGACTATTATTATTATGACAATTACCATGTAAATTCTTAATGTATTTATTTTAAGGGCCCATTATGATAGCTCTTATACAATGTTTTTATAGTTTTATTCATTCTGTTAATTGGGAAAATGTTTCATACTATCAGACTTTGGTTCGTTCTTTTAAAAAATTATATACAATGTGAAGGAAATAGTTTGTATATTATACAAATGTTTTTCCTAAAATGTCAGTTTTATTTCTAATTCTTAGTAATTGGGTAGAATACTGTTTATGTTCATTTAAACATGTATCCTAAAGAAGCAGTAATTATTATGTTGTTTTGGAATACTTGTTCAGTTAAACTGACTTTCTTCATTGCATTTAGTAGGTAGGAGTGGAAATAGAAAATATTTGATGATCATGGAAGAAATCTAAATATTAGATATTGCCACAATTGGCAATAATGTGTGAATAAATATGAATGTGAATCAGGAGACTCGTTTGGTAAACGCTACAATAAATACGTGGCTAGCAAAAAGTAGAACAAAGACATTTTTTCATACATTCAAAATGTTGAAGGTAGTTCTCATATGTTATATGTGATCTCATAGAGAGAGTATATTGAATGAACTGCATCCTCAAATTGCTGTTTTGTTCTTTATCAAGAGAATAAATAAGGAATGGCAATTTAGGGTCAAAAATAATGCAACAAATGAAATTTTACTTTAATTACTGTCTAGCCATAAGAGGGAATAAACTATCAGCCAAGACCCGTGTTCTTTGATCTCACACTTCGACCTTCTTGTCCTCCAGATGAATGAAATGGGCTTTTCTCAAATGTTCAGCAGCCCTTTTACCATTTGATAGGACAATTATTTTTAAGAAGGTTTAAAATGTGATCTGGAAAACCACATCGACTCTCTGTGGCATATTTGCTATTCTTAGCCTGCTTGAATAAGCTGGAAGTGGATGAATAATGCAGGTTAGAAAGAAAACAGATGCTAAATATTACAAATAGGAAGGTTTTCCAGCAATGAGACTTTCATTTTAGGACTAGATTTTTGTTGGCACTTTTGGCATCGTGACGATTATTGTTTTTCTCTCCAGCTGTTACACATCTGTATTGAAGGTTGGGGCAATTGGCGCTGGTCAGAACCCTTCAGTGTGGACCACGCAGGAACGTTTATTAGAACGATTCAGTACAAGGGTCGGACTGCTTCCCTCGTCATCAAGGTTCGGCAGCTCAGTGGAGTGCAAAAACAGGTGAGTTCCTTGTGTTCGTGACCCAGACAGCTCTTAGTTCTTTGACACAATTAATGGAAGCGAAACTTAAAGAAATGAAAATAATTCATAATTTAAAAACCCACAGTGATAAGCCTGGGTATTTTTGCTCCCACTTTGTATGTGCTTGTTGATGATCCTGAGGATGGTGATGGCTTCAAACCCCTTGTCCCACATCTTTTACAAGAGCTGCTAACGAGCAGTAAAATTTACTGATTTTCGTTTCACCTCTTCTCCCTGTCATCACCTACCTTCTGGTGGAGGTGCTAATGAGCTGTGAAATAGCCAAAAGGCCTTTATTAAGGAAGAAAAGAAGCACTGGGTGTTGGGGACTCTGGATAATCCAACAGCAGATAACCAGGAGTTGGTTCTCAGACATATCAGAATAATCTTCGAGAAAGTGTTGTGATACCTCCTATGACAGAGTGGGCCTGGGTCTCCAGCAAGCTTTCCTTTCCTAGGAGTTAATATTAACTGCAGTAAAAATTCACTATGGTCTAACTCTTGGCATATAAAACCTCAGCTCTCAGCACATATTTTTACGTATTTTATAAAACTTCCTTTTGGCTGTTTTTGAAGTTCTAAGACTGCAAAGGGGAAAAAAGTATCTGACACTTTTTTTGTGTTCTTAAGATGTGAAAATGTGGTTTTTAGAAGATGTTTTTCAAGCATGGCGCATATGACAAGAGTAGAAAGAAAAAAAGGAAGTATTAAAATCTGAAAACTGGCTTCACTACACACATCATAACTGGATTTGTCATAAGAGTTTTAACATATACATCTGCATCTGGACTGTAAGTCTACCCAGAGCTTATGTGAACTGAGGACATGATAGAAACAGCCCTCAGTCCCTGGGAAAGGAAAAGGGGGGCTTTTCTTATCAAGCAACATGGGCTGGTCCATTGCCGTGTGCCAGGGGCAGACAGGAAGCAAGTGGTGAGGTGAACAGTAGGACCTGTGCCGTATACGTTCTTGATCTCCACCTAATCAGGGAGCTGGACATCATGTTCTCATTATTGTGGGCAACAGAAGTGAAAAGAATAGAGCAGAGGAATCTTCCCAATGAATTGACTATTCCTCAAGTAATTATGGATTGCCTACAGTAAAAGAGAGTGAAATGAAAGACACTATGTGACACAATCTTTGCTCTTAAGCTGCAAATTTATATAAACCCAACTGTATGTCGGGCACCGTGTGTGTGTCGCACAACTGACAGTAAGTGTGAAGGGAATCTAGAAGTTTCAGTAGGAAGAAATGACTCAAGTTGGGCTTTGGAAAACAGAATTTGGATTAAGAGAGGACATTCCAAGTAGACAGTGTAATATGAAGATAGGAATATGGGACATATGGGTCTTATGGGGACCCATGATGGGACCAGCCTAATGGAGCATGAGCTTTGAGCTACAGAGTCCTAAGAACAAGATGTGTCACTGACTTTCATCTGCCCTCAGAACTGTCACAATGGATATGCTCTCAGTAAATATCTGCCCAATTAATACATTCTGGTTTTCTGATTCTGTCACTCATGGTCTTTGAAGAATGCCTTATCCACCTTCCCATTCACCAGCGTTCCTGAGAAATGGTCATTCAGCATCTATTTGAATACTCCCAATGATAAGAGGCTCATTTCCTCACATGGCAGTCCTTCCCATAACTGATTACTTCCATCTCTAAAGGAAGCTCTTTCCTGATTTTGAACCCAAATCTCTCACCGTTCAGCCAGTTTTTACCACTCTTCAGAACTTGGGAGATGTATGCAATAGCTTATGGTGAGGACTAAGTTATCTCTCCTCTGTATTACAGCCCTTCAAAAACACAAGGGAAGCCAAGATGTTTCCCCTGAGCTTCCGTTAGGCCAGTGGTTCTCAAACTTGCATGTATGTCAGAATCACCTAGAAGGCTTTTTTAAAACATAGATTGTTGGGTCCCACCCTCAGAGCTGCAGATTCAGTAGGTCTTGGGTGTGATGTGCCAATTTATATTTCTAATAAATTCTCAGGTGTTACTGATGCTACTGGTCCAGGGGACCACACTTTGACCACCATGGCTCTGGTCTGAACTTTCCCAATTCATTCAGCTCTTTTGCATATGGTTGCTAGAACAGTTACCGATTAATGGAATGGTAGGGTCACTCCATGGAGAAATAGTTTTCCACAGAATATCACTGGTGGTTAAGATCATAACCACTCTGGCTGTGTATTCCCTTTCTAGCTATGTGATCTTCAGGTTAGTTAACCTCTTTGTGAATCAGTTTCCTGACCTGGGAAATGAGGATAGTAATAGTGCCTTTGTCATAAAGTTAGTGTGAGTTTGTATATGTAAAGTGCTTAAAAAGTGCTTAAAAGTAGCACCTGGCCTACTGTCATAACTCAAACTATAGTTACAAGAATGAAATAGTCCCAGGAATCCATAACATTGGTTAGACTTTGTTGTCTTAACGCCAATAGTGCCTTCTTCTGGGGCGCCTGGGGGGCTCAGTCAGTTAAGCATCTGACTTTGGCTCAGGTCATGATCTTGGGGTTCTGGGATGGAGCCCTGCCTCTGGCTCCACGCTCAGCGAGGAGTCTGCCTTCCCTCTCCTTCTTGCTTTGCCCCTCCTCCCACTCGCATTCTCAAACTCTCTCTTTCCTTCTCTCAACTAAATAAATAAAATCTTAAAAAAAAAAAAAAAAGATAGGGCACCTGGGTGGTTCAATGGCTTAAGGCCTCTGCGTTCAGCTCGGGTCATGGTCCCAGGGTCCTGGGATCAAGCCCCGCATCAGGCTCTCTGCTCGGCAGGGAGTCTGCTTCCTCCCCTCTCTCTGCCTTCTTGTGATCTCTGTCTGTCAAATAAATAAATAAAATCTTAAAAAAAAAAAAAAAGACAAAAATGATAGTGCCTCCTTCTTGCATAGATATTATATATCTTCAAGGAGTAATATTAAATTTTAGGGATAAATTAATATATACTGTGTTCCTGAGGCAATACTACACATTGCAACAGTAGGTCATAAGTCAGAAAAGTTGGCCATGGGAAGTACCTTTTTTAAAAATTCCCACAAAATGTTACTTACCTTTTCTTCCCCCTGACTAGAAGGGATTTCCCAGCCCTAATATCTATTATCTAATATCTCGGGCAAATTTCTTAACCTTTCTGTACATCATATTCCTTTTGTAAAATAAAGCACCTAGTAAATATTAGTTCACTGTTGTTATTTTTGAGTTAACTATTTTAAAATATTTCTGAAAACACAGAAAAGTCTAAAGTAGAAAAGTACCCATATTTCTGCCACCCAAAGATAAATACTGTTACTACTTCAGTGTATCTTTTTCTACTTTTTTTCTATGCAGATTTTTTTTAGCCAACTTGAGATCTGGTTATAATTAGTTTTCAACCTGTTTTTTCACTTAACATTATATGATGCTTATGTTCTCGTGTTATCTACAGAGCTGAACTATCTTTTTAATGGTTGCATAATTTGCCACATGGTATGTTGAGACCCATTTAGATATCCCCTTGTTGCTGCACCTTTAGATAATTTCCAACTGGTTGCCAGAATAAATCCTTAAATAAATATCTGTGTGTATACATATGTATGTCAGAATGTCTGGATCTGTCCTCAAAATAATTTGCTATAAAATTTAATTACCTGAGCAAAGGATGTGAATGTTTTTGTGGTACTTGATACATCTTCCCAGACTAAAAAGATATACTTTATTCTTTAACCAAAATTCATTGTTTTGTGTCACCAGATACTTGTTAGGGCAACATTAATCCTTGAAATAACTAAATATATATATTTGTCCCAACCAATATACTGACTCTCTGAGTTTTTCAGACTATTAGAATTTCTTAAAAATCTTAGTGTAAGGAGGGGTTCAAATCAGACTCACAAAAATTTCCCATGCATTAGAAGCCTAAGGAATCCTTTTTTTTTTTTTTAAAGATTTTATTTATTTATTTGTCAGAGAGAGAGCGAGAGCGAGAGTGAGCACAAGCAGATAGAGTGGCAGGCAGAGGCAGAGGGAGAAGCAGGCTCCCTGCCGAGCAAGGAGCCCAATGTGGGACTTGATCCCAGGACTCTGGGATCATGACCTGAGCTGAAGGCAGCTGCTTAACCAACTGAGCCACCCAGGCGTCCCTTAAGGAATCCTTTTAATCATCCTCTCTGTTAATGTCAAATCGACAGATTTTAAGGCATCTGGTGACAAATCACATTTCAGGATTTCCAAATGTTATTCAAACCATTGGATGTTTAGTAAATATTTTCTGTAGGGACTTCCTCTCACACTTTTCTCTGCTTCTATCTTATTATAATAAATTATCTTATTTTAAAAAAAAAATGTAGAATGTAGCCAGGCAGGAAAGAATCTTTCAGAAATCCATAATGGAAGCATAAGCCACCCTCCCATTGCATTTACTTATTTACTTTTCTGAAAGAAGTGCCATCTTACTGGCAAAGTCCATTTCCATCCCTCTGTCATGGAAGACATAGACACACACATACATACACACAATTTACACTTTGAGTTTTAGCATTTATTGTCATAGCCAAATGAGATTGGGCTCTAAATGAGGGCCATTTTAGTCACTCAGCAGAACAGTGAGAAGTGGAACACAGAAATAGCAATTCATTTTAACCGAGGAAGAAGCAAAATGTAAAATGGTTGGTACTGAACGCAGGTAATGCTGAAAGGTTCAGCAGACCACCAACTTCAAAATAACTGCTGCATTGTTGTGAAAACCCTTTCTAGTCTTTCAGTTGGGTTTAATTTTTTATTGTCAGCGTAGATTAACTAAAATTCAGGTTAGCTCCAGTTAAAGTACATCAGAGACACAGGATTTCCTCAATTAGCCAGGTTGGGAAGGAAGATAGGAATCAAGGTTTCAGAAGAGCTTTGTGGATTCCTGCCTCTCTAACATCTTGGCTTCTTTCCTTCTACCCCACCTGGGCCAGGAAATTTGCAATAAACCACAGCTGCCTAATTTCAAAGATTTTGGGAGGTGTGTGTGTGCAGCTCACTGATGCACCATAGCTGCATTAACACGCCCCCGGATAATGGAGAATTGGCTGATGCCTGAACAATGAGGTTTGGTTGTCTATACCCTGCCTTTCTTATACCCCTGCCATTTCTCCAACTGAATGATAATTGACCACATACAAAATTTCTCAGGAACTTTGTACATAACACAGCTACCCACGTACACACAGTGACTTTCACGTATCCTATCCCCTCATTGAGAAAAGCTTTACCACTCTAAAAACGTAAATGTACATATGTACATATGTATATATATTGTATCTTTATACATACACTTTTAATCAGGGCTAAGATATCATTTTCCAGTGCATCTGGTGCTCTGGAGTTATTCTTTAATATCACTATTCTTCTTGGCACTGATCTAATAAGAGTTCTGAAACCTGCTAAGTAAAATCATATGTGGAAATCTTCAATACACATCTTTGTGGCTTTGGGGAAAGAGGAGAATTAGTGTGAAACCTGGAAATGTGTATTAAAGAGAAACCCTACATTAAAAAAAATTAAGTAGCTGTCCTCAACTGATAAATTAATCTTGAAATTCTAACCATAATTTTCAAAATAAAGGCATTGTAAGTGTTGCCACTTTGAAGAAAAGCAGACATGGCTCTCACTGAACCCTGCGTGGGAGCAGCTCTGAAGAACACCATTCCGAGGTGGAGCCATTTTGGATTTTCCTTCATCTAAGTAGCCCTCTCTCCCTGGCCACTTTTAAGGGTTTTCTTTTTATCATATTTGAAAGCCTATTTAACAGGCTTTATAGTTGAAAATGAAACTATAAAAACCCACCAAGAGGATCTTTGTCTTTAGACAAAGTGAGTCCCAGATGGTTGAGGAGATTCTGTGGTTTCTGTGAGAGACAGCAAAATTCTCTCCTAAATCTCATGGGGCCCAAAGGTTCTAAAGCAGGAGCGGTGTGCATACATTGCCAGGCCTGGGCACATCAAGAGGAAGAACAGAATTAAATACTGCCTCAGAGCTTTCACGTGTTTATTTAAAATTAGACGATGCTAAGGCCTCATAAGACTTAACCATGAGTGCCTAGTAACCCCTAGCATATGCTGAAGAAAAGCTTGCTTGCTAACTCAGGACTCATGGTTCAGTTGACTTCTGTGTTTGTTATTGAGAAAACATTGTTTTAAAAGATTATAATGGCTTGAGTGCCTACAAGTAATGTACAGTTAAGTACGGCTTGGTTTTTACAAATGTACTCCTTCTAAAGAAAAGACAAAGGAATAGATAGTTGGAAAATAAATGTTTAAGAAAATGCTAAACTTTAGTGTTCAACTAATGAAACAACAATGATATTTAATTTTTGGTCTATCATCGTAGCAGGTTTCTTTATAATGAACTAAATAATCGTTCATTCATAATCATATGTATTTGTATAAATAATAGTTTCCTTACAGTGGTGTTTACAAAATACTCTTAATCACATATGAAAATGTACCCATTAGGGTGTTTTCAGTTTGAAGTAACAAAGTAGGTTTTTTAATCTTCATAGTAAGCTAATGAGACAAACACTATTATTGTTCCTATTTTATATTTATTATCTCATATAATAAGAATGAGGAAGGCAGGTTAGGTTTTGGTTAATTAAGCCACTCAGGGCTATATCTGCTTCTCTGCTATCCTCTTGGATTTGCCTTTTGTGTCTCAAGATGGCTACAGAAGCTCTATGTACATTATATATCCTCTCACAACTTCTTCCGTGGCAGACAAGAAGCGGGCTTTCTCTTCTCAAATTCTCTCCCTTATCAAGGAGTAAAATCTTTCCCAGAGCCTTTTAGCAGTCTTTCCTTCTCATATTATTAGCCAAACAGTGCCCCGTGTTCACCCCTAAAGTAATCACTGGCAAAAGAAGAATGGAATCACAAGGATCAGTTTGTGCCAGCTGTGACACAGACTATGGAGGCCATGGAGGTGTCCACCTTCCCTGAGTAATTTGCTCCTTTTTGAGACCTAAACTGAATCAGGGTTATTAATAACCAGGGAGAAGGAGGGACCACCTCTTTGGAATGGAACCAGTGACATCTGTCACATTTACATTATGATGGGCAGTCTTCATTCTCTTTTTTATAGTTTCTAGGCTTTCTTAATTCATAGGTGTTAATTTTATGAAAGACAGACCTTCAGAGTGACTATCAGACTCTGGGCCAGAGAGTCTGGGTAACACCGTGCAAGTCATCTGACATCATTCTCCTTGTTAAGATGACAAGTCCTAGTAACACCTATTTTTATGGTTACTGTGAGAATGAGAGAGTTAGTGTGTAAAAAATGCCTTGTAATAGGATGTGTGTATTTATTCATACAGATTCGTGTGTATGTACATACATGTGCATGCAGAGAAAGAGAGGGAGAGATTTCTTTTCAATTGGCTCACACGGCTGTGGAAGCCAAAACCCAGCAGAGCTGACGTGTAGTTCCCGCCTGAAAGCCAGCAGGCTAAAGACCCAAGAAGAGCTGATATTTTTTAGCCCAGGTCCAAAGGCCAGGAAAGACCGATGTCTCGGTTCAGTCAGGCAGGAGGAGTCCCTCTTACACAGGCTCTTTGTTCTAGTCAGGTCTTCAGCTGACAGGGTGAGGCCCACCCACAGTAGGGAGGGCACTCTGCTTTACTCAGTTTACCAGTTCAAATGTTAACCTCATCCAAAAACATCTTCACAGACCCACACAGAAAAATGCTTGGCCGAGTATCTCTGCAGTCGTGGCCCATTCAAGTCGACACATAAAATTAACCATCACATGCTTGGGAAACCACATATGTATTGGTGTGCATATGAATGATTACTATTCATAAAATCTAGAAAAAAATATTACAAATAAGAAAATCCAGTATGTGAAAGTCCTATATTTTCTAGTCACGGTGAATACTTGTATTACAGTAGGACTCACTGCACAGGAATAAAGTTTTGCATTATCTTTTCAATTTCAACCAATTTAAGAAACATTTCTTTTTTTTTTTTTTTTTTTTTGATAATTGGATATATTTTTACTAAGATCTATATCGGTATGCACCATTCTTTCCATTCTTCCTTCTTGAGACTTGGTGGGCTACATATTTAACGTATTTTAAAAATTTTAATTGCAGTATACAGTGTTATATTAGTTTCAGGTGTACAATACAGTGATTCAGCAATTCTATACATTACTCAGTGCTCATCATGCTACATGTATTCATAATCACCTTCACCTATTTCACCTATCTCCCCTCCCCTCACCCCTCCCTCTAATAACTGTCAGTTTGTTCTCTATAGCTAATAGTCTGCTTTTGGGTTTATCCCTTTTTCCTTTTCTTGTTTGTTTTCTTTCTTAAATTCCACATATGAGTGAAATAATGTAGTATTTGTATTTCACTGAATGATATATTTCTTTTTTTTTTTTTTTAGTGGTGCAGATATATTTTTTTTCCATTTTTTTTTAATTTTATTTTTTATAAACATATAATATACTTTTATCCCCAGGGGTACAGGTCTGTGGATCGCCAGGTTTACACACTTCACAGCACTCATCATAGCACTTACCCTCCCCAATGTCCATAATCCCACCCCCCCAACCCCCTCCCCGCTTTAACCCTCAGTTTGTTTTGTGAGATTAAGAGTCACTTATGGTTTGTCTCCCTCCCAATCCCATCTTGTTTAAGAATCATTTCTTAATGCCTACCATGAACTGTACTCTTAGCTGGAGGAAAAATGGGGTGATCCATGAATCTTTGGATCATTCTGTGTGTTTTACAAAGCCACATGCTTCTACTCTGTGGGAAAACCTGAATAACATAAACTATAATTAGGCATCTGACTTAACAGTTGTTTGTTTTACCAATTTATAAAGTGATCTCTTATTGTGTAAGACTGCAAGAAACCCTTAGAAACCAGCCTTGGAAACATAAATCACCAGTTGGCCTCTCAGCCACCAGAGCTGAAGCCTTGTGCTCGGTCCCCATCCTTGGTGACTGCCACATCACGTGACATCACTGACTACCCCTTCCTGGTGGGTCTTTTCTAAGGGCTTCAGCTTCCCCTGGTTTACCGCCACAGTCCTTTGCCTCTTCTTCTCGGGCCCCTTCCCTGGCTCTTTGCCCCTGAATCTGACCCTAGGCTGTTGGTCAGTTGCTGGTGTAAGCCTGCACCTCTTTTCCAGGTCAGCTCTTTTCTGCCTGTGTGCATTTGCAAGGCTTTCATTCCATAGGTCGGCTGTCTCCAGCCTCACCGCACGCTCAGGCACACACCCAGCATTTCCAGCTGGCTACTGCGGGCCCTGCCTGTGCCTGTCCTTTGAGTGCGGTAAACCTAATATGACCAAAGCAAAATCCCTTTCTCCTCCCAAGCCTTTCTTCCTGTATGCTCTAAACAAGTTCATGGCTTCACGTTCTTTCCTTCAAAACCAACACAGGTAATAACAGTGAACATGTCACCAGTTCAGGAAATCCGAATGGGTGAAACTTTATGTGTGTGTTCATTATGTTTTAGATTATCATCTGTGGAAGACAGATCATCTGCAGTTATTTGTCTCAAAGCATAGAACTGAAAGTCGTTCAGCATTACATCGGTCAAGACGGACAAGCTGTCATTCGAGAACATTTCGACTGCCTCACAGCCAAACAGAAATTGCCTTCATACATACTGGAAAACAGTGAATTGACGGAGTTGTGTGTGAAGGCCAAAGGAGATGAAGACTGGTCAAGAGACGTGTGCTTGGAATCTAAGTCCCCTGAGTATAGCATTGTCATTCAGGTACGAGATGTACGGCAATCTGGAATAGAGCAGTTTTGTGTTGTTTTTTTTTTAAGATTTCATGTATTTATTTGAGAGAGAGACAGTGAGAGAGCGCATGAGAGAGGAGAAGGTCAGAGGGAGAAGCAGACTCCCCGTGGAGCTGGGAGCCGGATGCAGGCCTCGATCCCGGGACTCCGGGATCGTGACCTGAGCCGAAAGCAGCCACTCAACCAACTGAGCCACCCAGGCGCCTGAGTAGAGCAGTTTTTAAAATTAAAAGTTTCTCCTTTTGCTCTTTATTCAGTACAGCACTTTATTTATTTTTTTTTTATTTTAAAGATTTTATTTATTTATTTGTCAGAGAGAGAGAGGGAGAGAGAGCGAGCACAGGCAGACAGAATGGCAGGCAGAGGGAGAAGCAGGCTCCCTGACGAGCAAGGAGCCCGATGTGGGACTCGATCCCAGGACGCTGGGATCATGACCTGAGCCGAAGGCAGCTGCTTAACCAACTGAGCCACCCAGGCGTCCCAGTACAGCACTTTATTTAAAAAATGACCGGTACAAAAGAGGGAGATCTGAAGTAAGATAAAAAGACTTGGGATATTGCTTCCTCCCACCCCACAGCAGCACAGCTGTGGTATCAGTTCCAGTCGCCTTGAGAGCCAAGACGCTGCCCTTTTCAGGTGGAGACAAGTTATATCTTGAGAAGGATCCTGATGCACCAGGGCTTGGGATGGGGATGCAGGGGAGAAGTGGGGAAGGAGTGCTCCCCCCCGACTTGAGAATCTTCACAAAGGTCTGCTCCTTTTTTATCTCCTCTTCACACTCCACCATCGGCACTTTTCCTTGCCACAAAGGACAAATCCTCCCCGCCATTCTCCCACCCAGTCTTGTATCAGCCTCTCCTCTTACAAATGCCTTTGTCTTTAAGAAAGCGTTGGCCTCGTTGACTCACTGCACATTCACTTTATGCCATAATGAAGTCTGGTTTTGCTTATTCTCTGTTTTTAATGGCTTTTTTCTATAACTTTAAACTTTTTAATCCTCCAAACTGACATTCGATCTGTGCCTCATTTTGATTAATTAGTAAACTGTTCGGTATTTAACAGAACCCTTTTCTACCTCCTTTGCAGGTGCCATCTTCAAACAGTTCCATTTTTTATGTCTGGTGCACAGTTTTGACATTAGAACCCAATTCTCAAGTGCAACAACGACTGGTGAGTGCTTTCCAGTCCTAAAATATGGTATATGACTCTGACCTTTCCTGTTCTGAAATAAATTAAGGTCAGAGTGACCCAGGGAAGAGATTTATTACAAGTTTGTTTCAGCATCAAACAGCTGGAATACTGCAACAAAGCAAATATGAAAGTTGTTCTGTCCTTTTATTTTTATAGATTGTGTTCAGCCCTCTTTTTATCATGAGGAGTCATCTTCCAGACCCCATTATCATACATTTGGAGAAAAGGAGTCTGGGATTGAGTGAAACACAAATTATTCCAGGAAAAGGACAGGAAAAACCACTGCAAAACATAGAACCTGACCTTGTGCATCACCTAACATTTCAAGCAAGGTACTGGAAAAATCCTTACGTTTTCCTAAGAGAAATTCAGTAGAAAAGCAACCTATACTATTGAGGGGAAGAAGGCAGATAGAATATTTTGTATGATTCCCTTATCTTATGAGAATGTTATTTTAAAATTGCCCTGCCTAGTGTTTCCTTATCTTCTTCAGTGGTTTTGGATAAAATTCAGCCTCTTTCATTAAACTTAGATATAAACAAGAGGGATTGGAAGATTTAATTGACATAATTTCTCTAGTAGAAGAAATGAATAGAGCTCTCACCCAAGCATGTGGGGGAGGGGGACAGGGAAAAGGGGTCAGGGCCCAGATCATTCAAAAACTGTGTCACTAATCCCTAAATCACCAAAAAAATTGACTCAATGTCACAAAAGGTATTGGTCTATGATACGTCTATAGTTCGATTTTTTTTCAATAAATTCACTTTAGAAATCTGATATTCACTCCTGTTTTATTCTTTTCCATTTCCTAGAGAAGAAGATGATCCTTCCCACTGTGCCGTTCCCATCTCAACCTCCCTCATCAAGCAAATAGCCACTAAGATACACCCTGGAGGCACAGTTAATCAGATCCTTGATGAATTCTATGGGCCAGAAAGTTCCCTTCAACCCATGTGGCCCTATAATAAAAAGGATTCTGACAGGTAATGGTCCCCAGCAACCTTTTTCTACAAACATTTCTCAATATTGATAAATAAATGACCATTCACCAAAATGTTAGATACCATAAAAGGTTTTTAATGACTGACTGATTCATTCGTTGATTGGTTGATTTTAGAGAGAGAGAGTGGAAGTAGGTAAATGAGGGGAGGGGTGGAGGAAGAGGGGTGGAGAGAGACTTTCAAGTAGACTACCCACTGAGCATGGAGCCTGACATGGGGCTCTGTCTAGCACCCTGAGATCATGACCTGAGCCAAAATCAAGAGCCAGCCACTTAACTCACTGAGCCACCCAGGCACCCCAAAAAGTCTTTTAAAAAAGAAATATTTGCATGCATCTATCACATTCCAACCTTCTATCATTTGGGTAGATGTGTTTTATGGACTGCTTTACTCATAATCTAGAACATAATTGCATGAGAAGTTTCTCCAGAATGCAGATTCAGCATTGGATGGTTCTGGTGTGAAGAGGGGTCATACAAGAGCATTGTGTGTTTGGAATCCTTAAACATATTTCATGAATACTGACGTCATTGTATTTCATTGAGTCTCTTGGATGTGGTATTTGGAACAGGAGTGAACAGCTGAGTCAGTGGGATAGCCCAATGCGAGTGAAGCTGTCAGTCTGGAAGCCATATGTTAGAGCCTTGCTGATAGAACTTCTACCCTGGGCCCTGCTCATCAATCAATCCAAGTGGGACCTCTGGCTGTTTGAAGGGGAGAAGATTGTTCTACAGGTTCCTGCTGGCAAAATTATTATCCCTCCTAATTTTCAGGTACTATAACTTTTTTTTAGTTAATATGAATTCTTTTCTTTCAACAACTAGCCTTTATTCTGAGGTCACATTTATATTCCTAACAGAATCAGTTGTAGAAAACTCTCCTCTTAGATGCATATGTAAGAGGTATGGAATGTGCTTTGATATTCAAAGACATTTCAGATGTCTTTTTTTTTCCCCCATCAGCAGTATTCATACTTGAGTTATCATTAAATTTGATAACTTGTACTAGTTACATTTTCATTTTCATTTTCACTCTGTACAGGATATTTGACAAGCATTATGATTGGCCTACTCAGGGTATGTTAAGGATATAGAGCCATATTCTGTGCTAACCCACTCCCTAAATACACTTGGGGTTCTTAGAGAAATTCTCAAGAGATCTGCAAGGCTTTCTGAGCAACTATTTTTGTCAGAGCCCCTTTTCCCTTATAAGGACCTGGATGTCCATAATCATGGATGTCTACCCGGTTGTTGATAATAACAATATGGAGTCATTACTGGCATTGGGGGTGGGACCCTAATATAAAACAGAATTTCACGGCAAGACTGTATTCCATCACAAGAGAACTTTCTTGATGAGGCTAACCCATTTCAAGAAAGCACATAAATCTGTAGGAAAATAGAATGCAAAGAACTCCTCAATAAAACGTTTTCCTGGTGGGAAACAATTGGAGAGGCCTTTTTTGAGTTCTAGTTCATGAACATCTTTATTCAATTGCATTTTTCCTGTGTGTGTTTGTGTTTTTTTTAAATAATCGGATGATGTTTCCTTATGGAATTGAAATGCTGACCTACATGTACCTAAGGTTGCGTATTATTCTCTAGTCAAATGAAATGAAGCCCTTCATTTTTAAGTCTTTGTTATTTATGGGGGAGCCACAGTTTGGGTTAGGTTTTTTTTTTCCCCTTCCATGAATATAAATTCCATTGTGAATCAAAGAAAACATTGAGAACTAAAATAAAATGTATGTTGCCATTCCAAAAACAAAAACACAATTCATAAAGGGATTTGGTTGCCTAAGTAGACCTATTATATAATATAAAAAATTCCTGTGAATTGAGGTAAAACTATCAAAGTTAAGAAAAATACTTTATAATTGAGGCATTATTTTTCCAGGAGGCTTTTCAAATTGGAATATACTGGGCAAATACAAACACTGTGCACAAGTCAGTAGCAATTAAACTGGTCCATAACCTGACATCTCCAAAGTGGAAAGACGGAGGTAATGGTGAAGTTGTGTCATTGGACGAAGAAGGGTTTGTTGATGCTGAAATAAGACTTGGTGCTTTCCCAGGACATCAGAAGGTAGGATCAAAGTCTTCATGGCTCAGGGGGAAGAGCATACCATCCCCTCAACCGGTTTAATATGAGTCTACCCTTTTCTTTTTAATCCCTTCTTGGTGTCACATGCTCTAGACAATTTATAACAGTAAAACACACGATTTCTTAGACCTCTCTGTTTCACAGGGTTTTTTTTCCCCTTTACCAGTGATAAAAGCCATGTCACATAATTTATCCAATAACCACTCTGTTTCAGAACACTCGGCAGTCACTTGATGGATTGTATGTGGGGGGAAAATGAACTTATTCCAAAATATCCACAAATTGTACTTGGCCTCCTTTCCTTGGAGCAGGAAGTAGAGTTGCTAACATTCTGAGCACTGAGGGAAAGGACAAACCTCCTATAGCAAAGATTATGTTCCTGGAAAAAGGGCACACTGAGCAATAGCTACGCTGATCTTCCCATAGAACCAAAGGTTATGAGGGAGTTCTGTTCCTGAACAGAGAACTGGTACCCATGACTATATGAATACAAAAAACCTACTTCATTGGTTATTGAGCTAAATACTGATGGTGTGTGATTTTCAGCCTCCATCTTTTCAAAAGTCTATGAAAAGCAATTAATTTGAGTACTATGGTCACAAATGACATTAACCTGTGTGTTCGGCAGCACAATATCATAGTGTCTCATGAGGTCTCATGCTGCACTTCCTACCATCTTCGTTACCTCAGCCCTCCCCAGTCAGACGAAGGGCTACTTCATCAGAGTAGCGTGATTCAGAATGACCTTACTCCGGGGAGAAGTTCAATTTTGACGGGCGTCTTTGAAGAGCTTCTTGAAAAAAAGTTAGTGTCATTTGGTGACTTTTTAAAAATAAATTTCTCCAATACAAAGAAGTTGTTTCTCTTCAGTATTCAAGGCTGGTATCCATTTCCTCAGAGTTGTCTGGGCAACACATGTTTATGCGCTGCCAGCCAGAAGACTGTAACATGGGTGTAAATGGCAAAGAGCTGTAAGCGTGAATCACCCAAAGCTGAAGACTTGTAAGTTGAGATCGACCATCAAAACCTAGGAAAAATGTCACAATACACCATCCAACACCCAGTACCTCCAGCACCTCAGAGAGTGGCCACAGCCAAGTGCTACATGAATGTGAACGAATGAACAGACTGCTGGAAAATACATTATTATATGTATTGATGTCTCCTTACTCTTTCCTAGTGATTCTCAAACTTTTTAGGGCTGGGACCCCTTTATTCTCTCAAACATCATTGCAGACCTCCAAAACCCTTTTATTTATGTGGGTTTTAGCCATTGGTATCCATCAAACTAGAAATGAATACAAAAACTTTAGCATGCAAGAATACGCAAACATACATTCTGCTGGCCATGACCGTGATGACATCATAGGTCATAAAACCCCTGGAAAACTCCACGGTACACTCATTAGAGAATTAGAGTGGAAGAGACAAGAGCATCTAGGTATTATTATGAAAACAGTTTTGACCTTTGGACCCCCTAAAAGGATCTCAAAGACTCCCCGTCTCACTCACAGACACACAAGAGTCCCAGGCCACTCTTTGAGAACTGCTGTCCTGACATTACCACTTACTAAGTGGGGATCGTCAGGCAGCGGATATCTTCTCTGACCACGTCAGTACTGCGGTGAGGGAATGACAGGGTACATGGGGGGTAAGAGAAATACCACAGAGTCAGACTGCATGGTTTCCAATCCCAGCTAGACCGTCTCTGTCGTTACGACCGTGAGCAAGTTACTTAACCTCTTTGAGCCTCATTTCCGTCTTCTATAAAATGGAGATCATAGTAGCTGCCCCAAGTGGGTTTTGTAAGGATTCTGTGAGTTAACACACATCAGTACTTACAACAAGCAGCTCACAAGAAAGCAGCATATGAGGGCCGAGCATTGATTTTTTTAGTCCACATCACTGTTCAAGTCCTCAGAACGCCCAGTGGTCCCCACTAGGCCTTTGGCGAGGGAGCTGCTGTGATAAGCATGAAGAAGGGGAGAGGAATGCTTAACTGAATTCTTTTTGTTGAAAAGATGTGTGACATCTGTTACGTAAAAGTGTTTATAGATAAATATTTTGTGAGGAAGTTGGTTAAAAAACTTGAAAACAAGTCTCTGTCATTGTACCGTAGCAGCAGAAAGAACTGGTTCGCTGGGATCCCCTGTTGTAATAGTGGCCCCTTTTAAGGGCGGGGACATTTTTGAGACTGAGAGGGGACACCAATAAATACTCTGGAGCAAAAGGTAAAATTGGTACTGTCCAGGGCAAACCAATAGATAAAATGACCTTTTAAAAATAAGAAAGTTTGTTATGCCTTATACTTTTTTTCCTTATTGTATTTTATAGAAATTATTCTTTCCTCAATTGTTTTACAGTTATGTCAGTTCTGCATCTCCTCCATGGTACAGCAGGGCATACAAATTATTCAAATTGAAGACAAGACCATAATAATCAATAATATGCCATATCAGATATTCTACAAACCGCAGTTATCTGTCTCCAAACCCCAGTCTGGAAAGGAGGTAAGCCGTTCAGAATATGATCGATTTGTCGTCTTCAGTTTTGATATATCAGCAATAAGTAAGATGAATTTTTTAGCCTAGAAAAAACTATGACCGGATATAGGTAAAAAGAAATTTATATGTTATTGACTTAAAGTACAGATGTCCTGGTCAGCACTTCCAAGGTAATTAATGAGCAGAAATCCTACGAAAGCAGCAGATCCTGACACGCAGCCGGACCAGTGCCGCCTGCACCCCATCTGCTCGGGGCTGCGGCACACACTTCCAGCATGCTCGCCAACCCAGAGCCCCCCCAGCAGGGACAGGGCCTGAGGACTGGCTCCTGGGGCTCATGGAAAAGACCATCTGCCTTCCAGGCTGTGGGGCCGAGAGGAGCCATGTGGTCAGAGGCTCGGCCCCGCAGAGCCAGGATCTAGGAGCCCAGAGTTCTCTGCCCACAAGGAGAGTAACTGTGAAAATGTCCCTGCTCATTTATGTGGACATCTCGCTGGCAGGATATGCAGGAAATGAATCCAAGAAGGGTTTTTTTGATTCACTTCTTTATACAATTAAAATGAACACTTATGTTTTGGGAGAGAGATCTTTTAAAAGGACTTAAACACATAATATGCTAAGTGGTCTGCTATTGTTTTATGCTATTGAAACGATCACATAGGAACATATTTCTTTCTTTACCTCTGTCTGCGTTTATTTTTATCCCTTTCAGCTCCTAAAAATTACATTAGAACAATAAAATAGGATGAAAGTCTTATTCTTCTAAGCTCACAGTGCATTATGGTGTTGCCAAAAATGTCAGAATAATAGAATTTCATCTTGGTTCATCGAAGTACTGATAGAATAACTGGGTGACCAGAAGTCCCCAGCTGGGAGGTACAGGTCAACAATGTTCGCATTTTAGGTGAGGATTTGGCAAGAGAATCAGCATATGTGCAGATAATTCTCCTGCTTCTTCCCACCCTAGGGCTTTCTGAGACATTGGGTCAGGGATTTCCATGCTGACATTTCTGCATCTGAAAATAGGCATAATTTCACATTCCTTGCAGGGTTTGGGTGGCAATTAAATGAGATAATATGAGTAAACAGGCGAGGCACTCAGAAAAATGGTGGTACCCAGCGGCAGCCACACCACAAGCATCACAATGAACTTAACCTCAGCTTCCTGAAGACAAAGGGAAGGCCCAGGTTCTTCTGGGCAGCTGGGGAGTGTCCCCTCTGTCAACCCTACCCTGCATCAGGCAGGTGTGGGAACTTCTTTAAAGACATGGTAATCCCTGGCCTCTTAGGAACACAATGTGGGATAGTGGTAAAACCACCAAACAGGAAGCAGGAAGCCAGGCTCTGGCTGGGCTTTGCCACTCACCATCTCTGTGTTGTTGGACAAGTCATCAGTTCTCTGGAAAGCAGCTTCCTCAGATGTGAAAGAGGAGTTTTAAATAAGGTATCTCTAAAGGTCCTTTTTAAGGACCTTTAAAGGTCCCAAGACTCTCTACCTGTGCCAAAAGCCCTGTGGAACTTCAACTGAGGGTTGGGGGTCAGAGTTTCCTCCTCCCTCAGGATAAGCCTTACACAAAAATTACCTTCTGAGCTCCCAGCTTATCAGCTCTCTTCTGCCCAAGGCCTCTCAGGGCTCACCCTTTCTGTTTGGCCCATCGCTATCCAAGAGGACTCCCTCTCTAGCACATGGCATGTCTCCCCTTACGACATCTGGATTTTTGCAGTACTGGGGGATATTGAGAACTTTGCATCACCTTCTAAATCGCCCCAGCCTTATCATGTTTCATTATGTCTAGAAAAGCAGACCCTGCTCCCACTGCTTGTAATGGTCTCATTAGGGCTTTCTCTTGGGCCTGGGATTCTAACAGTGCCCTACTTGGCTACCTCCTGAGAATCCACGGTTATGGATTCTTAGAAGCTGTGCCTTCAAAAGCTTAACTTCTCTCCATTGTTGTAGCCGCTGTGCTATCTCAGCATTGTCTTTTTCTTTTTTTCAGTATTTTCATGTTCCAGACAGTGCTACTTTTAGCATTTGCCCAGGCGGAGAGCAGTCTGCTGTGACATCCAGCTCCCTTCCTTGCTGGGATTTAATGCCTGATGTCAGCCAGTCACCACTGGACACATCCCTGCTTCAGAAACAGATCTTGCTGGCCTTTTCTCCTGCGGCAGGTGCCGCTGGCTCCCCGTGCTGGAGCCTGCCCGCCATAGTTAGACAAGAATTTCCCAGACAGAGCATAGCAGTGCCCTTCAGAAACCGTGGGGACAATGGCTTCTGCACCAGGTACATCTGTGTGAATGCCCTTCTTTGCTTGTCAGTGCGGCTCTTCGTCCAGGTGTTGGGAGGGACAGAGGAATGGCTGCAGAGCTCCCCGGATGTAAAACTAGGTTTTACTTTTATTTTTCATGACTTCTAGACATTGTACGCAATTGGACAAATGCTGTGATCACATGTGGGTTGGCCCGGTGTCCTACTGGTGAAGATTTTTCCCCTACTGCTGACACAGCTTATCCTTGGGGGGGGGAATGATAGTGTTTGTCCCATAGATTGATGGTAACACAACACAAGGAAAAGATCGCCTTCCATGAGGACTTCTTAGCCTCTGTCAAGGGTTAAAATATGAGGGAGGCAAGTTGGAAAACCTTTCTCCTTTGCCATATTTTACATCGACTTCAAAAATGGAATTTTTCTTTAAAAGCCATTAAGAGAGATAACTTAGATAAACACAAGTCACAGAAGACTCTGTTCTGTGGTTGATCCTGCACGCAAGTTGCTCCAATTACCGATTACCAATTATGCAAATAACAACCACAGAATCTAGCTGGAGACATGTAATGGTTTGTGCATACTGGACTTTTAGTCTGTGGTTGTCTTGCATGCAGTACGTTCCTTCTCTAGCTCTCAGGAATAATTTATTTATGGTATATGTAAAAAGGACAAAAGAACACATACTGTGATCTTACCAGAGGTGCCTTCTTCCCATGATTGAGATTTACAGACTTTGAGACTTTAGTTCCCTAACTTTTTGATGTCTACAGAGATTTCTAGTAGTCATAGTTTAAAAGATAACTTCCTAACTCATGGATGAGTTAATAGTGAGGCCCTGCTCCCTACACACACCCCTTCGTCTTTCACAGCATTCAGAAATATCCCTGATTTTATAAACACTTTTCATCCCCTGATCCTGGAGAGGAGTGGTTATATTTATATTCTGGCTGGAGAAGTTAAGTGTGGTGAGTTTAAGAAAGCATTTTTGAAAGCGATGTGAACTTATGTCGAGAAAACAAAATTTATTTTTAAAACGGAAAGGCAAAATCTTAAATAAAATTGCATTTGGGATTGATGTTTAAAATTCTAAGAATTGTAAGACATGATTTTATTAATATAATTTAATCTTATCTATGAATACCAAACTAGATATTCGATTGAAAATACCATATGTTAGTCCTGGCCCCCAGCTTTCTTGGCTAGCAAGAAGAAATTCTCTGAGGTTGGCTTGCCCCAGCTCTTTCAAAATTAGGCTGGGAAAAGAACTTTGGTATGCATCCAAGGCCTGTACTCTGCAAGTGAATTCACTTCCTACAGCCCCATCTCCTCCTGTCTCTGTCCTCCCCTCACTCCGACACTGCACATTTGATGGTGTTATTTTTTTTTAAGATTTTATTTATTTATTTGATAGACAGAGATCACAAGTAGGCAGAGAGTCAGGCAGAGAGAGAGAGGAAGGTAAGCAGGCTCCCTGCTGAGCAGAGAGCCCGATGCGGGGCTCAATCCGAGGACCCTGGGATTATGACCCGAGCTGAAGGCAGAGGCTTTAACCCACTGAGCCACCTAGGTGCCCCTGACGGTGTTATTAATATGATTTCCCCAAATGCTAATGGACAGTTCACTTCAGCATTTCAGACAAATATGATCTTTCGGGAGGACTCACACTGGTGAACAGGATAAATGGCAAATGAGAAATTCTTCAGTGCACTGTCCACCCCTCTCCACCCGTGTAAACTGAGGGCCACCTTTGGCAAATATTCAATTCCTTTCGTTAATTTGATCAGTCCATGCAATTTAAACTGCAGAGAGGATTTTTTTTTTCCTGTTTTGATATGAAATGTTGTTTGGTCGTCTGTGGTGTAAACTGGAAAATTTCAGTGTCTCCATTGCCAAGGGCAGCCTATGCCCACACAGCAGTTTTTCCAAAGCCAATTAAGACAGTTTTGCTCTTGGTAGTCAAAGTGGAAATCACGTAAAGTTCGACAATGTTGTGCAAATTGACAGCAGGCATCATGAGCCTACCTACTTTTAGAATATAAAAAGAGCAAGGACCCAGATTCTCTGGCACTCCTTCTAAAAGCACACCAGCTCCTCTCTTGCCAAGACTTACCAGGCACTGTTGAGGAGGAAGGGACTCTGCGTGAAGAGTTTAAGGCACATTTGCCCAGAGGAAAGCAGAGCAGAAAGCAGGGTTATTAGTGCAAGGTTAGCTCTAATTCTAAGTGGTAGAAGTTATGTTTTTTCCCTTTTAAATATGTTTTTACGTCTTTGAATATTTTATGATAATCATGTGCTAACATTGCCGTGAAAAAAAAAAAATCGGTAAAGCTATAATTAGTGTATGATGGTTAATGGGTGAGAGGATGGGCTCCTTTCTCTGGAAACATTTCCTCTGGTGGATAAAAGAGAAGATGTTGTGGAGTGGTGAATGTTACAAATCTGAATAAACACATACCAGGAGAGTAAGCGTTCATCTTTTTCTAAACCACTTCTGTCATTTGATCTGATTTCATTCTAGGGCAGTAGTACTGACATATCAAGAGCACTGTGGATTGACTTACTTAACCCTCTCTGAAGACCCTAGTCCTCGAATAATTTTCCACAACAGATGTCCAGTAACAATCCTTGTAAAGGAAAATATCAAAGGTATATTTTGTCACATTGAACTTAAATAATGTATTCTTTCTGGAGGTTTTTATTTATTTTTTTTTTCTGGAGGTTTTTTAATTCAGTAGCTACCCGTGATCCTGTGAAGAATGTTTAAATAAAAGTATCATTCGTCCCTCTTCCAGAAGTTTCTCCTGCCGCATTATGTTTAATATCTCTTTGTCTTTGTCTTCAAGGCCTAAGTCTTCATATGCCTTTTTTTTTTAAATTTCAGATATTCCAAAGTTCGAGGTTTATTGCAGAAGAATTCCTTCTGAGTGCTCAATTCATCATGAACTGTATCATCAGATTTCCAGTTATCCAGACTGCAAGACCAAAGACTTACTTCCCAGCCTCTTCCTGAGAGTGGAATCTCTAGAGGACATCACAAGCGAGTGGAGTGATGCCGTCGACATCAACAACCAGGGGACACAGGTCAGTGAGCCACGCATCTTCCTGCCATGGCCCAAAAAGATTCCCTTTTCTAAGGCTTCCATGCTTGTCTGGTTTTTTTGTTTTTGTTTTTGGGGCTGGCTTTTTTTTGTTTGTTTTCTTTTTGTTTGTTCATTTGTTTTTAAAGATTTTATTTATTTATTTGACAGAGAGATAGAGAGAGAGCCCACGTAAGCAGAGTGGCAGGCAGAGGGAGAGAGAAAAGGAGGTTCCCCGCTGAGCAGAGAGCCCAATGCGGGGCTGGATCCCAGGACCCTGGGATCATGACCTGAGCCGAAGGCAGCCGCTTAACCAACTGAGCCACCCAGGTGTCCCCATGCTTGTCTGTTTTTTTGTTGTTGTTTTTTTTTTAAAGATTTTATTTATTTGACAGAGGGATCACAAGTAGAGAGAGAGAGAGAGAGAGGAGGAGGCAGGCTCCCTGCCTAGCAGAGAGCCTGATGTGGGACTTGATCCCAGAACCCTGAGGTCAGGACCTGAGCTGAAGGCAGAGGCTTAACCCACTGAGCCACCCAGGCAGCCCCTGCTTGTCTGTTTTTAAACAGACTTTTCCAAATGCTGCACTTCTTGTCCCTGTGTGAGGATGCAGTTGTATCCATTTTTCCGTCCTCATTAGGTTATAAATTCTCAGATACAAGTCTGTGTTTCCCAAATGTACTTACAAAGGCAAGCCCCTGTTGGGTCTAATACAAGGTCAAGAATGAAATAAAATTGTTAGACTTCTCTATGTAGAGGGTAGTCCTACTGTCCAGATTTTAGGAAAATCATAATGGCAACCTTAGATTCATCCCCTCTTTAGAAAATTTCAAAACTTAATTTAAAAATAGACATATTTTTGCTAAAAGTACATAACAGTCTGCAAATATAAGTACAATTTAAAAACCTGGAACAGATAAATGTCCCAATTTGTCTGTCTTGCTCTCCGTGTTGGTGGTGGTTTATTTTTGTTGAAAATGGCATATGAACCTAGCATTTCATGTCTCCTATACTTAAAATTTGCCATCTTTTGGTGTATAACAAAAAACTCACTATTATATAGCAATCACCATTCTCTGGTCCATCCTCTAGTCCATCCTCCCTCCGCTCAGCCCCTGGGGACCACAGCTGTCCTTGACGCTCTGAGCTTGTCAGGTTCAAGGCACCACCTGTGAGCGGAACCACACCACACGCATCCTGCCATGCCAGCTCATTGCACTCAGCATAGTTAGTGTCTTCGGTGTTGGTCCATGTCGTGGCGTGTGATGCTGCTTTCTTCCATTTTAGGGCTGAGCGATCTGTGCCATACTTTGTTACAGGTCTTCCATACCTATTCATTCATTAGTAGGTCCCATTCATGGTAACAGTCGCAAGACACCTATTAAAGTTACAAATATATTTACTGTAATAATGATTATCATTTAATAATTGTTTACTGCACGCCAGGCATCGTGCTGAGCTCTTGCCATTCATTCCTCTCTAACTCCACGTAGCCGTAAGAGACAGGCCAATGGTCTCCATGTTACACGAGTGAAAACTGAGACCTCCAGAAGTAACACAGCCTAATTCCCTGGCGTTACTAGAGAAGGGACTGGGATTTGATCCAGACCTGCCTGACTCCAAAGCACTGCTCCATACCACTATGCTATGAATCCTACTTCCCCACCTGGGATTCCTGAACACCCCTTTTCCCCAGCTGGCACATTGTTTCTCATCTCCTGACAGACTTTCTGTCTTCCCCCAACTGTGAAGTCTCCTCCCCACTACAGGCCCCCCATTTGTTCATATAACACTTGTAACATTGAATTACATTTTTTTAAAAAAGATTTTATGTATTTGATAGAGAGAGCAAGAGCAAGCCTGAGCCAGGGGTGAGGAGGTGAGAAGAACAGAGGGAGAAACAGACTCCCCACTGAGCAGGGAGCCCGATGTGGGGCTCAATCCCAGGACCGCAACTGACTAAGCCACCCAGGCACCTCTGTAGATATTTCTTTAAGTGATTTCCTACCAAGTTAGATTTCCTGGTGGTCAGATACCTGCCTAATTCATCCTCGGCCTGTGGGAGAGTGCCTGTCTGCACAGTAAGAGTAAATATCAAATCAGTAAATGAAGGACTGAATGAATGAATGAATGAATGAGAAGATGAGACTAGGCGAGAGAGGTGGTGTGAAGGAGGGCATAAGAGCCCCGGGTCTAGCCTTGGGAAAGGCCAGCATGTCAGTGCAGAGCAGCAAAAGAGACAGAGAGGAAGAGGCAGAGTGGCAGGAGGACCACCGGGCAGGGGAGACAGAAAGCCCCTGAGGGACAAAGTTGACAGGCTGGAAGGTGGTGGAAGGAGGGAAGCAAGGTAGCAATTGGAATGACAAGTTCAGAGTGAGCGGAAGGGAGGGAGTGGAGGAACATGTGAGAATTGTTTTTTCCAGGAGTGGGGCCATGCAGCGGAGGAGGCCGGTCTCTGCGCTGCAGGGGTGGAGGCGGTCAAGGAGAAGTGGAGAGGACAGTGAGGAGTGCCCGGGAGACAAGTCCAGGGCCCCAGGAGTGAGGTTGTACTGGAACAGGAGGACCTCGTCCTCTTCTCTGCCTGCAGAAAAGAGGTGGGCAGAGGTTAGGAAGAGCTGTTTCGAGGGAGGGCCCGGGACATTGAGAGAACTGATGCACTGAGGACTGAAGTTTGAAGTACGGAGTAAATCACCTGCTGAGGGGAGAGGGAAAGTGTTGGGGGCCTGGGGGAGTGAGTTAGCAGCGGAACCAGGTAGAGGATGCAGCCAGGGACCGATGCAGGACCGATGCAGGACTAGCCGAGCTGCCCGGGCCACATTCACCTTGGAGACCTGCATTTGTAGTGGTCCCCACCCAAGAGAGGTGTGGTTTCTGTCCCCGGCACTCATTGGCCGCACACTGAGAACCTGCTAGATCTGCACAGCCCTGGAGAAGCTCCTGGTCTCATTAACATACAAAATAAAGATTGCAAGCTTTCCAAGGGTTCCTGAACTCCTCTGCGTCAGTTTGAAAATTTTTCAAACCTTGCTTGCTTCTCTGTGTCTAGGGAATTCTTGACAACAGGCCTTCTGCCTGCCAAACCTTATTTGAGGGATTCCTATTCACTCTAAATTTCCTCAAACCTTTGTAGTCACAGATACTTCAAAGCTAGGAGGAGGTACTCTTTCCAACACCCTTATCATCCCTGGTCTGAGGACCCAGCAAAGGCTCATGTTCCCATTAATCTTTGAGGAGCTGTGTGCCATATGTCCAGCAGACCGCGGTTCGTTTCCTACTCCACAGGAAGATGTGTTTCAGAGCCTCACCAACATCTCAGGAATACACCAGCATGTATAAATCACTGGGGAGTAAAGGGAGCTGTGTCCTCTGATGAAAGGAAGCAGCCCTTCTGTAGAAGTGAGTTCGTTTTCCAGGAGCCTTTCCTCAGCCCTGGGTCTGAGGCCCATGATGCAAATTTCAAAGCTTACCTTAAAAAGCAGGATAGGGGCACCTGGGTGGCTCAGTTGGTTAAGCTGCTGCCTTCGGCTCATGTCATGATCCCAGCATCTTGGGATCGAGTCCCACATTGGGCTCCTTGCTCCGCAGGGAGCCTGCTTCTCCCTCTGCCTCCGCCTGCCACTCTGCCTTCCTGTACTCTCTCTGACAAATAAATTTTTAAAATCTTAAAAAAAAAAAAAAAAGGGCAGGATAAAAACACCATAAAATCACCAATCTGCCTCAAGGAAGACAACTCCTTTAGCTTTTGCCAGTGATCACCCCTTGCCTCAGCTCTGGAAACAAGACAGTGTCATGTCCTATACTTTTGAGATGGAATATGAAAGGGACAGGCAGAAAGTAAGTTTATAATAAGTTTATAATCACACAAAGAGGTGTTCTTTAGATCAGGAATTCCTGGGAAGATCTGATGGTGTGTAGGCCATAAAATTCTGACCATTCTTCGTGTGGGTTTTCCTGGGCTGTGTTACTAGCTGACATGTGGCTAGAAGACATTCCCTGGTTACTCACCAGAGGTCCCAAAGCAGCAGCGGGTGCTCTTAGCCTTAACTTTTTAGCAGGTGTGAGCCTGACTCTGGGGGAAACATCTCTAGATTCTGAATAAATAAGTAAAGACATTAAAAAATGAGCTTATGTGGACCATTTTAAGTCACAGTTTTAATCCCATCAGGAAGACACATTGGGGAGACAAATAATAAACAAGTGCTCCCAAGGCTGTCGTGTTGGGAACTCTGGGGGCAACTGTGAAGGGAAGGTCAGTGGTCCTGCTAGGATGTCCAGCAGACGAGCTTGCGAGGCTAAGAAGAACCTCTCCA